>NW_024412377.1:74976308-75049618 GCF_014898765.1 Herpailurus yagouaroundi
GGGTGGGAGGGAGGAGAGGGTGGGTGATGGGTATTGAGGAGGGCACCATTTGGGATGAGCACTGGGTGTTGTATGGAAACCAATTTGACAATAAATTTCATATATAAATAAAAAAAATAAAAATTAAAAAAAAAATAATTAAAAAAAAAAAAGTGATCAGAGAGGTTGTACATAGCATGGTGGTTAAGCGTATGGATTCTGCAGTCAGAACTCCTGAATTTAAATCCCAGCTAAGCAGGTTTTACTAAATGTTCTAGAAATGCTATCTTTTATATTTTTTATTTAATGTATTTTTCACTAGTGACTGCAGGTTCTTGACACATAGCCCAATTGAAAAGGCTTCATTTTATGACTACATTGTCTCTTTTTTTCCCTCTGTACCTCCAGATGAACAAAGGGGATAATGTGGATTCTAAGTGAAAAAGTATAATTTAGATAGACAAAATCTGATTCAGAGAATTAGAATTTTGTGAAAATATGGGGACATAAAAATAAAAAAAAATAAAAAACAGAGTCATTTTCAGGATAGACGTTATTCTATCCTTTCCTCATCCCTTGTTTCCAGATGTTTTCAACATACAGATACATTTTATAGTGAAAAAAATAAAGGCTGGACTTACTATGCAAAAGCTAAACATATCTTTGTCAATGAACAAATCCAATAATCTACTTGCTTATGTATTATAAAATTAGCCTTTTTCTGTATAACAAACTATCTGTGTCATAACTTTAATAAGTGCCAAAAAATGCATGATTAAATTGTTGCTTAAATATTTGTCTTTTCTTATGTGAAGTCCTCAACACTGGCTAAAGAAAGATATTTTATCTAACATTACTTGAGTAATTCCATTTTAGCTAAACTAATTTAAAATGAAGCCTTCATTTGTATTAGAGGCAGAATTGTGCTGAGATTCTAATGTTATTGATCTATGTGAAAATTACACTGTGAGGCTCTCCTTAATTGTATGTCAAAATCTAGTTGGCTGCAAAGAATATTTATCGTCAACTTCCACTACAAGATCAAGTTTCATTGCCAATATTAAACTCAAGCTAAATACAGAAATATATGTGACCTAAAAATAGGCCCATCATATATAACACATTAAGGTATGAATGCAAAATGTAAAAATTACTTTGACAGTATTCACTTTTGAGGCAGTCAGAGACAATTACAATTTTTCACATTTGTCACAAAAATAATGCAGCTTATAGTTAAATGCAATAATATATAAGAAGTTATTATCCCTTTTTACTACAGCAAATATTATTGACTTAGGACTTCCTTAAGTAAATCCCAATTCATGGGATTGTCATAAATATAATTATATTGTGAATTATATTTGTATTATAATTACATACAAATAATAAATATAAATTATTAATATAAATAATTTTACTTCAATTATAAGTATAATTTAAATATAAATTTATTTAAACATGTATTATAATTCTCATGTAGTTTAATTTAAACATAAATTTAGAAAGGTCTTTATATAAAAGGTATGTTTTCTAATTGTTATTACTCTTAATGCTTCTCTCATTTATTATTGCCTCCTAGTAAGGCAAGCATTATATTACTATGAAAACACATTGAGGTGTTGACACAATGCTACTAAAATATACGAAGGGTATCTCTCTTCAACTGGCACAGTAGCAAACTGTTTAAAGAAATAGGATTAAGGGGCGCCTGGGTGGCGCAGTCGGTTGAGCGTCCGACTTCAGCCAGGTCAGGATCTCGCGGTCCGTGAGTTCGAGCCCCGCGTCAGGCTCTGGGCTGATGGCTCAGAGCCTGGAGCCTGTTTCCGATTCTGTGTCTCCCTCTCTCTCTGCCCCTCCCCCGTTCATGCTCTGTCTCTCTCTGTCCCAAAAATAAATAAATGTTGAAAAAAAATTTAAAAAAAAAAAAAAGAAAGAAATAGGATTAATATAGAGCTATACTCCTTACCCAATACTTTTTTCAAAAATTAATTACTGAGGGGCGCCTGGGTGGCGCAGTCGGTTAAGCGTCCGACTTCAGCCAGGTCACGATCTTGCGGTCCGTGAGTTCGAGCCCCGCGTCGGGCTCTGGGCTGATGGCTCAGAGCCTGGAGCCTGTTTCCGATTCTGTGTCTCCCTCTCTCTCTGCCCCTCCCCCGTTCATGCTCTGTCTCTCTCTGTCCCAAAAATAAACGTTGAAAAAAAAATTAATTACTGAATAAAAATTTGAAAAAAAGGCATGTACTACTGTAGATGTTTCCAAACTATCTTATTTGGAGAGAGGTATATTGTTATATGCATCTCTAAATGATGAGTACACAATAGACCAAATTTCTAAAATAACTAAAACATAATCACTGCTATTGTTTAATTCCTGAGGTATAGATGACTGGAAACTTAAAATACATTGCTCAAGGATCTTTATTCTGGCTACCTATTTGCCAATTTTAGATTTACATAAATAAGAAAAAAAAAGTCGCTATTACAACAACAATCAGAAATATTTTAGTGTGCTAGAGGACGTGGCAGTAGTATGATACCAAAACATTTAGATTCAGACAGGTTCTACTTCATTTACTCCCCAAACTTACTTATTTTTGTAATTTATCATATACTGGGTATGATTCAGATCCATTTTGGGGACCGTAAGAATATGTTAGAGGGGCGCCTGGGTGGCTCAGTCGGTTAAGCATCCGACTTTGGTTCAGGTTATGATCTCACAGTTCATGAGTTCAAGCTCCAAGTCAGGCTATGTGCTGACAGCTCCGAGCCTGGAGCCTGCTTTGGATTCTGGGTCTCCCTGTCTCTCTGCCCCTCCCCCATTTGCTCTCTCTCTCTCTCTCTCTCTCTTTCTTTCTCTCCCTCTCTCTCTCTCTCTCAAAAAAAAAACATTAATTTTTTTTTAAAAAGAGTATGTTAGAGATTCATCTCTAAGAGCTACTTTTATTATAATGAAACATAAAATTTTACCAATATTTTTATTTTATATACAACATAAATCCAATTAATGCTGCACTATTATTATTCACATTTGAATTTAATTGACAGTACTTGAGTATTGATCACAATTTCCTTTCAGGTTTCCTAATCACAATTGACATTATTATGTGACTTGTGGATCTTCAATTCTTTCTAGGATGGCACTTCTCCAGGTTATTAATATATAATTTTATCAATATAGATCTTTGTTTAAATATAATAGAATTAAAAGCAGTAAAATATAGTGTATTGTTAAATATAATCATATGATGACAAAAATGTGAAAGCATGATCATGGCTTTCAAGCCAGCAGCATATGACTATTAGCCTCTTCTACTTTCTCACAAAATAACCAAGACCCAAATAAGGGATTAAAAACATCAATAGCATGAAATTTAATACCAATAGACAATCAAAAATCTGAGAAGTGAAAAAAAAATTAATATTGAGAAAGTTTGACTGAAGAAAAAACAAGCCACCATGAAACTAGTATGGGGGTTCCTCAAAAGATTAGAAATAGAAATACCATAAGATCTGGTAATTCTACTTCCGGGTATTTACCAAGGAAAATGAAAAAAAATAATTCAGAAAGATATATGTACCCCTATGTTTACTGCAGCATTATTTGAAATATATATAAAAGCCAAGATATAAAAGCTACCTAACTTCCCATCAACAGATGAATGAAAAAGAATATACATATACAATATACATATTGTATTACATATACATATACAAAAGAACACTACATCATAAAAAAGAATGGTTCTGGCCATTTGCAACAACATGGATGAACTCAGAAGAACTTCATTTATGAGAAATGAAATGAGTCAGAAAAAGAATGTTAAATACCATATAATTCCACTTACAAGTGGAATCTAAAAAACAAAACAACACACAGAACATGGTCATTGCCATAGGGCAGTGGGTGGGTGGTAGGGTTGTAGGGCAAAATAGGTGAGGGGGACTAAGAGGTATAAACAGACAATTATAAGTAAATCACTGGGATATAGAGTATATCATAAAGAATATAGTCAATAATATTGCAATAACTTTGTATGATGAGTGATGGTGATTACATTGATCACGGTGAGCATTTCATAATGTATACAAATGTCAAATCACTAGGTTGTAAACCTGAAACTAATATTGTATGTCAACTATCCTTCAATTACAAATAAATTAATTAATTTTTAAAAAGCCACTCAGACTTAAGGTACACAAGTCCATGATATGGGCAGTTCAAAGAACTAAATCTGACTATCTAGGAAAAAATAACGGAAGACATGCTTTCAACCCTCACCTGTTCTCTGATTCACAGACTATACACACAATGGAAAAATGGACAACAACTCTTCTTCTCCCTTGGGCATTATTCTGTACTTCCATGCCAAAATACAATCCTAACACATACATGTTTGCATCCCATATCTACACACATCATTTTTCTCAAAATATATTAAATTCTAAATAATAACTTTTGGTAAAATAAGAGTGGCAGAGTATTTATTCATCACAATCATTTCTCTGGGGGCACATTTTTTGTAAAAATTCCAGTAGGAATTCTATTTTTCTCATGTAACCCTATTACTCTGAAGAAGATATGTGATGTATGAGGTTAAGAAATAAGGTTTTTAAAAGTCTAAAACCTCAATTTGCCTTGATCACCTCAATCTGCCTTCCAAATATACACTGAGGCATCAACAGTAAGGTCAAAGGCAACCTATTCACTCTTACCTTTGTTAACTACTTGGCCTCGTATCATAATCTGATATAGAGTAAAAAGTATTAGGAGAAAGACATGGAATCAAGAAAATCTTGAAAAACAACTACATAGAAAACAATATGAAGATTATTAGAGGAACAGCATGCTTTAAAAACTTACCTACTGTGAGATGCAGAAAATAAAATAGCCAGATTATAGTTATTTTCTGAGGAATAATAAATTATGACCTTCCAAGGTCTCAATTTAACAGAGCAAAAAAAGAGGTATCCACATTAAATAAAGTATCTACATTAAACAAAAATAATGAAACAAATCAAGAAAGAATACTAAAAGTATCTCCAATGGCTGTCAGGGAGAGAATGAAAATTAGAAGGAAAAAAAGGTTAAAATGCTTTTGAAAAACTGAAATGTCACCAGTAGAAATGAACATGAAATATATAATTCCCAAAAACACTAAATGATTAAAGCATAAAAAAAATTATGAAGCAAAAGACAGAAAGCAAAAAGCTAAGAAAGGAAACATAAACAAGAGAAAGCATATATAACTAAAATAAGATTTTCAATTTATGTTTTATTTTTCAGTACTTTTCATTCTTATCTCTTTATCCCACCTAATCTAAGGCAGATTGATCATATCCAGGAAAAGTACCCAGAGTAGAATAAAAATGAACTGGAGTTCTCGGTTTTCAAGAATCAAAACACACTTTTGATAGAAATGATAGGGTAAGAGAAAGGGTTTTTGAATTGCAAATGTGAATGTTAGTGCCAAAATCTATATACTTTGGAAGAATAACAAAAATATAATAGCCAGTTTTGAAGGGCAGGCTTTCCTGTCTCTGTGAGAAAGTGGACAGAGAGAAGTGTAGTCCTCACACAGGGCTTAGAGATGGGTTCTGCTACCACTTTTATTTTCAGGATTGGCTTCAAAAGGCAAAGGTAGAATATAACTCTCCAGAGAAGTTTGGAAATCTGGAATTATGTGAAACTTAATTCTCACTGTTTGTCCAAAGTACTGGAGATATATCCTACATCACTGGATGGAATCAGAAGAAAAGATGGCTGATGCTATTCCACCTACTCTCTCCTGGCTCTCAACTTCTATGGAACAGCAGCTTTAGGGACCAAATGGAAAAGAGACTGTTAGTATGTGTTGGTTGCAACTGGTTGAATTGGCAAGATATTATACACAGTAATACTGATCACAAAGCGTAATTAGCCAGTTTGTAACTAGTAGTGAAAGATAATACCAAGTTCTCAAATGCAGAAACTTACAGTTTTGGGGCACCTGATTGGCTCAGTTAAGCGTCTGACTTTGGCTCAGGTCATGATCTCACGGTTCAAGGGTTGGAGCCCGGCATCAGGCTCTGTGCTGACAGCTCAGAGCCTTGAGCGTGTTTCAGATTCTGTGTCTCCCTCTCTCTCTGCCCCTCCCCCACTCACTCTGTCTCCCTTTGTCTCAAAAATAAATAAACATTAAAAAAAAATTTAAAAAAAGAAAAAGGTAATATCTTTTTCAACCATAACTACTAAAGATTAAACTGAAGAGTCCTAAGGGAAGCAAAAGAAAAAGTAATAATTATATCTCAGGCTTTCACAAAGATCACATCAAATCAATCTATGGCTACCTATCACACTTGGGTCAGCCAGGTTGTAAGATTAATACAAATAATTTCTTCCTCTTGGTATTCACACCCTATGTAATCACCTTCCCTTGAGTTTGTAAAGGCCTATTATTGGCATCTAAATAATGGCAAAGGTAATGGGTGTTACCCATTATGTAAGATTATGTTACATAAGATAGCAACTACCATCTTGCCTGCAGACTGTTTCTTGCAGGTTTTAGTTGAGCAAAGTGCCATGTCTGATATGCTCATAAGGTAAGAACTGAGAGTGGCCTCCTCCAGTCGAGTCAATAAGGAAATGGAGCCCTAAGTCTAATAGTTCTTGAGAAACGGAATCCTTTCAACAACCATGTAAATGAGAATAGTTGGTCATTCCCTCAGATGAGTAGTCAGATGAGACCTCAGCAGCAGCTGACAACTTGAATGTAGCCTTTATCAAAGACCATGACAAAAGGTACCCAGCTAAACCATATTCCTGGTCCACAGAAATGATAATAAACGTGTGCTGTTTAAATCCACCAAGTTTTAGAGTAATGTGTTACACAACAACAGATAACTAATACAACAACATCCACTGTTAAAACTTCTGAGGGGCACCTGGGTGGCTCAGGTGGTCAAGCATCCCACTTCAGCTCAGGTCATGATCTCAAGGTTCGTGAGTTTGATCCCCATATCAGGCTCTGTGCTGACAGCTAAGAGGCTGAAGCCTGCTTCAGATTCTGTGTCTCCCCCTCTCTCTGCCCCTCCCTCACTCACATTCTGTCTCTCTCAAAAATAAACAAACATAAGAAAATTAAAAAAAAAAACTTCTGAATGAATTAAGATGTCTTGGAATACTACTAAGATTGTGCTACCAAGTAAATCATTTCAACTGAGAAAACAGCTCAGGAAAAGAAGGCTAAAACTATCCAAGAAAAGAAGTATTCACTCAAGGTAACTGCAACTAAATGATAAAAATGAAACACAGAGGCAAGAAAAAAAAAGTTAGATAAATCTAAGAACTCTCATTACACTGAACTGACTAAAATTTAAGGGATAATAAACATACTAAATTTTTAAAATAATTATACCTCCTAGAGAATGAGCTTAGACTCAAAGAGTCTGTGATTCTTTGCACATCAAAATGATCCTTAGGTCCCAAGCTTGTACAAGCTAAAATCAAGCTGAGAAAGCTGCTCAGCCCCCAAGGTCTGATCCCTTATGCTCACTTCAGATGTGGCCCAGAAAGATAATGAACAGAAAAATCAAAACAAAACTCCCAAAAGTCACAGCCAAGGGACTGGAGATGCCTAGAAGAGAGCAAAATTCAGACCTAATTAAGAAACTTTACCCTTCCTCAGTGTAGGATTTCTCATCATCTCTGCCAAGCAGCCTTTCAAAATTGAAGAATTAGTTACTGCTGGTGTTTCCCATCCTCTCCATTCAAAACATGACTATTTACTGTGGTTTTGTCTGTTTTTAGACCATATATTGGGTAGGTAGGGGGCAAAGCACTTGCATTTTAAATTTACAAGACTCCATATCAAAAGGCTCTGCACTGAACCTAATGTTGAGGCACTGCATATGATGTAAAGATAGTGAATTTTAAGATAAAGCTTTGAGTGAATGGCTTTTTTGACTTTGCCTCACAAGGATAAGTGTATTTTGCCTGTGGAAAGGTCAGCTGAATATTTTCTGAATAGAAGATGAACAGCAGTAGCCATTTATGCTTATATTAAAGAGAGTTTTTCTTCTCTTTTTAGGAATTTGATAGGATTAGACTTCAATGCCCCCTATGAAATTAAACATGACTATGTGACTTTCCTTGGCCAAGGAACTGATGCCAACATATGAATGGCATGTGTTATTCCCTAGCTGAAATTGTACGAATCTGTGCATAGTTTACCACATCTCTTCCCACTTCTATGGTGACCATGGAAGACTATATAGGAATGAGTCTCTATTTGCCTGGACCTCTTTTTGAATATAAAGAACCAAATTTTAAGGCAACTCATGTTGGTGTATCATGACCTGATAGGTCATGTTGGATTATTGGCTTATTTACCATTAATACAGCCTATGCTGAAACATGCAACCATCCTTGATTTCTGGATAATAATTTGAAGAATATGATTCCAATTGCTTAAGTATGATAGGAATGGTTTACAAGAAAGAATTTGGCATCTGTAACTGAACATTCCTAGCTTTAATTATAGCTCACTCATAGTCTCTAAATTCCAGAAAACTGCTAAAGCTTCCTGAACCTTGTTCTTTTACAAAAGTGATATTAATACACAAACCTAATAAAGTTATTTTAATGAATAAGTGAGAGAGGTCTGGAAAGGTAGAACCATAAATAATATGCAAACATAGTATGCACCTTATAGCTTTTGCCTCTCTTTCCTACTAAAATCCATTAAATACTCTAAAAATTAAGAGATAAAATACCATATGTATATAAGATGTTTAGGAGAAAACTTCAGAGTTTAACGTATGAGCCATACAAAGAGAAGTTAGGAACTACCTGAATGGGTTTTATCTACCATGATTAAAACAATCTTGACAGAATGTGGCAGCACATGATTGATACTAACTCATTAGAATGACTCTCACTGATTCACTTACAGTGAACTTTGAGATTATATATATATTTATATATATATCAACTTGTATGCACATTCATTTCATGAATGTTTTTATCTATGATAATTTCTAAATCCCTGCAAATCCACTTTGATTTGGATCCTTAAAATAAGGAACTCTAAACATTAAGAGCCACCAAAAAAGGCAAAGTTTATTATGTTTAATGTCTTTGTTGACTAGTATCTTACCTATCGTTTTAGTGAGAACTTACATTATTTTACTGCTATGCAATTTGTGTGTGTGTGTGTGTGTGTGTGTGTTTTAGAAATCAGAGTCTAGGGGCACCTGGGTGGCTCAGTTGCTTAAGTGTCCAACTCCTGATTTCAGCTGAGGTCATGATCTCACAGTTTGTGGGACTGAGCCCCATGTTGGGTTATGTGCTGACAGCATGGAGACTTTGGGATTCTCTCTCTCCCTTTCGGCCCTTCCTCTGCTCTCTCTCTTTCTCTCAAAATAAACAAACATTAACAAAATAAAAAATAAAAATTAGAGTCTAATTTGTTTATCAGATACAATGCCCAAAGAATAAACTGGTGATTCAAACTGTTTTACAAGGAAGAAGAGGAGGAGGAAGAGAAGGAGAAGGAGGAGGAAGAAGAAGAAAGGAAGGAAGGAGGAAAGGAAGGAAGGAGGGAAGGCAGGAAGGGCACAAAGAGAGAGAACCTAATATAAGGTATAAAGTATTATAGGAGGTAACAACCTCCAGATTGATAGCATATTCCTACTAGTCATATAAAAGTTATCAAACTTTTTATTCGACAACCATTATGTTTTGGTAATATTGCACCATTATCTGCCAAGTAGGCAATGAAAACCATTTACTGTCAATATAGATTCCAAATGATTATGTTGCAATACAGACAATAAATTATTTACTTCACTTAATGAACAAGTGATTTTACAAAAATCACAAAGAAAAAATATATATCTAAATTTAAAATAATTCTAAAATTCTCTATTAAGACATCACTTAGGTATAACTTGTTCCTGATACCACTTTAATTAAATCCTCTCTTTTGCACACAGTGCACAAAATGGCCATTCTGAGGGCTAAAACAGTACTTTAGTCTTGATCTTATTTTATTAGTTTCATCTTGCTTTTTGTCCCTATTTCATATTATTTTCCCCTATAGATTTCTGCCAAGATGAGGTACTATGTTTACAAAAAAGAAAAAAAAAATCACCAGTGGGTCAGTTTCAAATGCCAAAGTATGTTCTTAGAATAAAAATATTTTTAGCTAGGGGCATCTGGGTGGCTGAGCCAGTCAAGCGTCCAATTTCAGTTCAGGTCGTGATCTCACAGTTAGTTGAGTTTGAGCCCTTCGTTGGGCACTGTGCTGACAGCTCAGAACCTGGAGCCTGCTTTGGATCCCTCTCTGTCTCTGCCCCTACCCTGCTCTCATTCTCTCTCTCTCTCTCTCTCTCTCTCTCAAAAATAAATTTAAAAAAATTAAAAATATATGTTTTAAGCTAAATTTGGAAGCAAAAATGCATACATACCTACCATAAGAAATGGACAGGTCTAGGTGTATCTGTGTGTTTTTGAAGTTACAGTCTATTTGTCAAATTTTTTTGAATTATGCAATACTTCACACAGATAACTTTCTGCCTTAATATTTAAACTCATTTACTTAAAGAATAAAAATAGATGAATTGCTGATTCATCTATTGATTGATTGATTGATATATATCTCTCAATATATATTTCCTAAATAGCTAAGGGATTGTGTGAATGGATATTATATAGCTCACTAGTGTTGCCTGAGTCTTACTATGAGAGTTTTCATAAACATGTTTAAGGATTTCCTCTAGGGATAAAGATGATTCTAAGCACTGATGGAAAAATAAATTAGGGTAATATAAATTTTAAAATATGGATATTGGGGCACCTGGGTGGCCCAGGCATCCAACTCTGGCTCAGGTCATGACCTCACAGTCTGCGGGCACAAGACCCACATTGGGCTCTGTGCTGACAGCTCAGAGCCTGAAGCCTATTTTGGATTCTGTGTCTTCTTCTCTCTCTGCCTCTCCCCTGTTCACACTCCACCTCTCTCTCTCTCATAAATAAATATTAAAAAAATATTTTAATGTGGATATTTTCAAGATGTAAAAATTTGCTAATTTCATAAAATTAGGATTTGTGTTTCTGTTTATTTCTTAGAAGATATTTTACGTATATGATATGTTACATGTAATACCTTATTGTGATATATACATGTCATACATAAAATAAATGTCACAAAATATATATTCATACACATATGCATATATACATATATATGAATATGCATACACATAGAAAATATTAGGGGATTAAGAAAAATGAAAAATTAATACTTAATAGAGACCTTATGCTTACTATGTTTTCTTCCACTATGAAATGAAAATATATCTCTACACTGAAACTTGTACATGAATATTTATAACAGCATTACGCATATTAGCTAAAAAGTAGGAATAACCTAAAAGTCTATCAGCTGACAAACAGATAAACAAAATGTGGTATACCCATACAATGGAATATGATTCAGTCATAAAAATGAAGTACTGATAAATTTTTTAACATAGATGAAACATGAAAATTTTATGCTAAGTGAAAATGTTGCCAAAGAACACACAGTCTGCCCATTTCACTTATTTGACATATACAAAATAAGAAAATCTATGGAAACCAAAAGCAGATTAGTATTTATTCAGAGTTGGGTGTGGGGTAGTGGGATGGAGAATGATTGTTCATTGATAACAGTTTCTTTTTAGAGTGATAAAAATGTTCTACATTTGACTATGCTGATAGTTAAAAACCACTGAATGTTGACCTTCAGTGGGTGAACTGCATGTTATGTGAATTATAACCCAATATACCTATAAAAAACACTACAAAAAGTTCAAGAAACTGTTTACGTCTTGGCAGGAGAAGGGTGGTTGATGAGAAAAATACACAAGACACTTTAGAGTAACTGTAAATGTTGTATTTCTAAACTTGGTGGTAGGCAAATAATAATTTTTAAAAGTCATTTATATTTTACTTTCATGTTTTATATGCACATACATTGTGCAATACCATACATAGAAAGATACAGAGATATATTAAATATCAAGTAATTTAAAATTAAGAAAAGAACAAATAAATTGGGTATAGTTACTTGAATTCCATTCTTACTAATAATTCCATCATGGTTTCCATTGTAGCAGAAACTACTTCTAACATTCTATGTGCCTGGTTTTGGTGTAAAATTGTAGTTGATAGTTCACTAATATAAATTTGACATTGCCTCATGGTACAAGCAATGACAATATTTCCTCTAACACAAAATGAAACTACAGCACCGATTTTAAATGAAGTTTAGTTACTTAAATACTAAACTTGGCATATTATAAATAACTTAAATTGAGCCAAAAAAATTGTGCCTTACAATGTTTCCCATAATAGTTTATATCAACCATGCAAAATTCTAAATGCAAATGTTTTTTAAAAGCAATTAGTTCCCAAGGCTCATGGGCTTTTCTACACAATTTCTTGAGACAGATCAAATTCTTAGTTAAACCTTCCTACTTATATTTATGGGCCTGACGTATGTCAATATTACTATGTAATCTGTTTAATAACAGACTTTCTAAATTTTTTTTTTTTCTTCAACGTTTATTTATTTTTGGGACAGAGAGAGACAGGGCATGAACGGGGGAGGGGCAGAGAGAGAGGGAGACACAGAATCGGAAACAGGCTCCAGGCTCTGAGCCATCAGCCCAGAGCCCGACGCGGGGCTCGAACTCACGGACCGCGAGATCGTGACCTGGCTGAAGTCGGACGCTTAACCGACTGCGCCACCCAGGCGCCCCAATAACAGACTTTCTAACAGCCTCTCCCTTTGTCTTGGAAATGGAATAAAATTATATGGGGAAAAATTAATAATGGTGGTAACCAAATCAATGATTCCACAATATGAGTCTTATGTAATACTCCAACATAGTAAATGATTCACCTTGTACAATGATCAATGATGTGAGAGCAGGATACAGGTGCATTTGCACAACTCTTTTAGTCTTATCAAGAGCACAGTGAAGCAAGCAAAACATGTCTGTTGTCAGTTGGGAAGAGTGAGTAAGTAGATTTGGGAACTAGTACCCATGGGTAGTGTAAAGGAGCATGGTTCACATTGTCTGAAATTGCTCATGCCCTGGTTCATACAGCTGGTAATGAAGCAGTCAGCATCCCATCTCTGGAGTGGAATAGGCAATTATTCTAGCTTGAAACTCTGCCCTTGCAAATTGAGTGTGGCAACAATTCACATTGGCTGTCATTATAAAGTCCCTCAAAATGGGGTAGCTATCCATATCAGTTCAGAAAGAAAAATCAGAGATGCCTAAAAAAGTTTACCTTAACTCCAAATAGATTATTGTACACTGATGATATGGATATTTAAACTGCTTTCTGGGAGACCTTTTTGCAGTGTTTTATTCTTCAATCTTACTTCAAATTGCTCCAAATAAACCTAAAATTCAAGTCACGTAGAATATTTCTGTAGATTCTCATTAATCAATTTTCTATCTTGCAATACATTTAGAGAATGAAAACATTTCTCATTCTCCTTCTAGTTACATTTTAATGCTGTTACAAGCAATCAAAACAAAACAAAATAAAAAACTGCTAGGATTCTGACTCTCAGATGTATAGGTAACAACATATTATACCTGTTGCTCTAAAAGCTAGTTCAGGTCTGTATCTTCTGGGCAACTTTTAAAATAATACCTACACCCTAGCCCTGCCCTATAGTAATTAAATCAAAATTTCTGAGGGTGGGGTCTACAGGTGGTTGGTTTTAAAAGCACCTTAGATAATTCTAACACATATAAGATAAGCATTACTAAACAAATAATACTCATACAAATCACCTAGGGAAGTATTTAAACTGCAGATTTGATTTAAGGTATTCTGTGGTAGGGTCTACAAATCCAGATTTCCACCATGTTTCCAGGTAATGTAGATGTAAATGGTTTGTGGACTGCACTAATTAGGCAGGATCTAGATGAGAACTTCCCTTAGTATCAGAATTTTCTCAGCAAGCTTTTTTTAGATGTGTATTTATTTATTTTGAGAGAGAGCACATACACACATGAACAAGGGGGCAGAAGGGAAAGAAAAGAAGAGAGAACATCCTAAGCAGGTTCTACACGTTGAGCAGCACGAAGCCCAACTCAATCTCATGGACCAAAATCAAGAGTCAGATGTTAACCAACTGAGCCAGCCAGGCTCCTGTGTTAAGAAGCATTTAAACCTTCTATGCCTATGACACACTCTAGACTCATTACCTCAGAATCTCAATAGGTACAATTTAGTCATCAGTATTTTTTAAAGTGTCTCAGGTGATTCAAATGTGCAAGAAATGTTGAGAACCCCACCAATCTAGGACTTCTCATCAACCCCTGTTACCTGACCATTTTCTCAGACTTTTTTCCTTGATTTAATAACACTAAAGATCTTCCTTTAAACAAGTTCTTTTGAATACTTTTATTTCTCCCTCTGCAGCATCCTCATATCAGCTTCCATGTTTTATTCATTCAATAACTGGTATATCTGCTTACACACATCTCTCCTGACAACAGCACACATTTAAGGCCTTCATTACCCTTTATGCACAATGGTCTACTTTCTAGCTAACTAACTCAAATTGTTTTAAGTCACTCAGTAAGCTACCGGAGGACACCTGGGAAGATGGCAGCACAGGAGGATGCTGGGCTCACCTCCTCCTGCTGATTGCTTAGATTCCACCCACATCTGCATAAATAACCGAAAAATGCCAGAAGACTAGCAGAACATACTCTCTGGAGCCAAGGATAGACAAGAGGCCCACAGAAGAGGGCAAGAAGGGCAGAGAGGTGGTGCGTGCTACACGGACTGGCGGGAGCGAGCGGGGCAGTGGAGGGGCAGCCCGCCTGGCAAGGCACAGGCCCTGAAGTCTGGCTTGCAAAAGCTGAGGGGCCTGTCTCCGTGAGTTCTGACAGCCAGCAGGACTTAACATCTGGAAAGTTAAAACTCAACAGCTCTGCTCTTGGAGATCAGGGAGGGCCAGAAGATGCTGGGAGGGAGAGTTGCTGAGCCCTGGAAGACAGAGCTCAGCTCAGCAGGGGAACAAAGGCAATGGTCAGCGCCATCTCCCTCTCCCATCCCCCAGCCGAAATTCCAAAGGGAACCAGTTCCTGTCACTGAACTACACAAACGCCCAACACTGTGCTCCTGTGGATTCATCCCTCTGACTGACCTGCCTCTCTCCTGGTGCTGCAGGGCCCCTCCCGCAGGGGACCACCTACGGCAAAGAGAGCTAAGCCTGTCCCTACCGCAGCTGCGCACCTTGCCGATCCACCCCAGCTAATACGCCCTTGGCCAGATCCCATCGAAGCAGCACCATAAGCCTTACAGTGTGCAAGCAGCCCAGATAGGGGCCACACCACTCCACAGTGAGTCCTTCCTTGGGAGAGGGGAAGATAAGGCACACACCAGTCTGACTGTGGCACCAGCGGTGGGCTGGGACTAAGCCCAAGGGACTAAGAAATAGTCATGAGGGGCTAAAAAATGCTATAAATGAGGGGCAAAATAAAATGGAAGCAGGCATGGCATGGATTAAAGAGGCAGAGGAGAGAATAGCTGAATTAGAAGATAAAATTATGGAAAAAGAGGAAGCTGAGAAAAAGAGAAATAAAAAATATCCAGGAGTATGAGGGGAGAATTAGAAACTAAGTGATGCAATCAAACGGAACAATATCCATACCATAAGAATTCCAGAAGAAGGAGAGAGAGAAAGGGGCTGAAGGTGTACTTGAACAAATCATAGCTGACAACCTCCCTGATCTGGGGAAGGAAAAAGGCATTGAAATCCAAGAGGCACAGAGAACTCCCTTCAGACATAATTTGAATTGATCTTCTGCATGACATATCATAGTGAAACTGGCAAAATACAAGGATAAAGAGAGAATTCTCAAAGTAGCTAGGGATAAACAGGCTCTAACTTACAAGGGTAGACACATAAGGATAGCAGCAGACCTATCTACTGAAACTTGGCAGGCCAGAAGGGAATGGCAGGAAACCTTCAATGTGATGAACAGAAAAAGTATGCAGCTGAGAATCCTTTATCCAGCAAGTCTGTCATTCAGAATAGAAGGAGAGAAAAAGGTCATCCCAAACAAAAACTGAAGGAATTCATGACCAGTAAACCAGCCCTACAGGAGATCCTAAGGGGGATTCTGTGAGTGAAATGTTGCAAGGAGCACAAAGTACCAGAGACATCACTACAAGCATGAAACCTACAGACATCACAATGATTCTAAACCCATATCTTTCTATAATAACACTGAATGTAAATGGACTAAATGCGCCAACCAAAAGACACAGGGTATCAGAATGGATAAAAAAACAAGACCCATCTATTTGCTGTCTACAAGAGACTCATTTTAGACCTGAGGACACCTTCAGATTGAAAGTGAGGGAATCGAGAACTATCTACTATGCTACCAGAAGTCAAAAAAATCTGGAGTAGCCATACTTATATCAGACAAACTAGACTTTAAATTAAAGGCTGTAACAAGAGATGAAGAAGGGCATTGTATAATAATTACAGAGTCTATCTATTAGGAAGAGCTAACAATTATAAATGTCTGTGTGCCGAATACGTGAGCCCCCAAATATATAAAACAAATAATCACAAACATAAGCATCCTTACTGATACGAATGTGGTAATTGCAGGGGACTTTAATACTCGACTACAACAATGGATAGATCATCTAGACACAGGATCAATAAAGAAACAAGGGCCCTGAATGATACATTGGACCAGATGGACTTGACAGATATATTTAGAACTCTGCATCCCAAGCAACAGATAATACTTTCTTCTCAAGTGCACATGGAACATTCTCCAAGATAGATCACATACTGGGTCACAAAACAGCCCTTCATAAGATTAAAAGAATTATGACCATACCATGGACACTTTCAGACCACAATGCGATGAAACTTGAAATCAACCACAGGAAAAAATATGGAAAACCTCCAAAACATGGAGGTTAAAGAATACCCTACTAAAGAATGAATGGGTCAACCAGGCAATTAGAGAAGAAATTAAAAAATATATGGAAACAAATGAAAATGAAAATACAACAATCCAAATGCTTTGGGATGCAGCGAAGGCAGTCCTGAGAGGAAAATACATTGTAATCCAGGCCTATCTCAAGAAACAAGAAAAATCCCAAATACAAAATCTAACAGCACACCTAAAGGAAATAGAAACAGAACAGCAAAGACATCCCAAACCCAGCAGAAGAAGACAAATAATAAATATCAGAGCAGAAATAAACAATATAGAATCTACAATCAATGAAACCAAGAGTTGGTTTTTTGAAAAAATAAACAAAATTGATAAACCTGTAGCCAGGCTTCTCAAAAAGAAAAGGGAGATGACCCAAATAGATAAAATCATGAATAAAAAAGGAATTATTACAACCAATCCTTCAGAAATACAAGTAATTATCAGGGAATACTATGAAAAATTATATGCCAACAAACTTGACAACCTGGAAGAAATGGACAAATTCCTAAACACCCACATGCTTCCAAAACTCAAACAGGAGGAAATAGAAAGCTTGAACAGACCCATAACCAGTGAAGAAATTGAATCAGTTATCAAAAATCTCCCAACAAATAAGAGTCCAGGACCAGATGGCTTCCCAAGGGAATTTTACCACACATTTAAAGCAGAGATAATACCTATCCTTCTCAAGCTGTTCCCAAAAATAGAAAGGGAAGGAAAACTTCCAGATTCATTCTATGAAGCCAGCATTAGTTTGATTCCCAAACCAGACAGAGACCCAGCAAAAAAAAGAACTACACGCCAATATCCCTGATGAATATGGATGCAAAAATTCTCAACAAGATGCTAGCAAATCTAATTCAACAGCATATATAAAGAATTATTCACCATGATCAAGTGGGATTCATTCCTGGGCTGCAGGGCTGGTTCAACATTTGCAAATCAATCAGTGTGACACGTAACATTAATAAAAGAAAAGAACCAAATGATCCTTACTTAAATGATCCTTTATTTCTACAATGGAATACTACTTGGCAATGAGAAAGAATGAAATTTGGCCATTTGCAGCAATGTGGATGGAACTGGAGGGTATTATGCTAAGTGAAATAAGCCAGGCAGAGAAAGACAGATACCATATGTTTTCACTCATATGTGGATTTGAGAAACTTAACAGAAGACCATGGGGGATGTGAGGGGGATGGGGAAGTTAGAGAGAGAGAGGGATGCAAACCCTAAGAGACTCTTAAGGACCGAGAACAAACTGAGGGTTGATGGGAGGTGGGGGAGAGGGGAAAGTGGGTCATGGGCAGGGAGGAGGGCACTTGTTGGGACGAGCACTGGGTGTTGTATGGAAACCAATTTGACAATAAATTATGTTTGTTTTTTTTTAAAGAGACAATTTCTCCTTGTAAGTTTACAAAGTTTAAAGTCAGATGCTTAGCCAACTAAGCCACCCAAGCACCTCTCATCAAGTATTTTTTCAATGTTTACAGGACATCAGGTTCCTTGGGTTCTTAAATGTTTCTCTCTCTTGGGGCACTTCCCTTAATCCAGTTATTTTCAAGTGTTTTCTCTCTATGGTAACCTATTGTGTTGGGAGGAGAGGGGGTTGTTCTAAAAATCTGAGATAAGTTCCACGAAACATGACTATAGTTTAAATAGTTTCTGAGTTCTCATGTTTATCTTTAAATTTCATGCCAAATTTAACACATCACAATACATTGATTTTTTATATAAAATAATGTTCTAAATTATCAGTCTTTAGGTGAAATGTGCAATTATTCAATAAAAAATGCCACACTTAAGCCTGATGAATACTTCCACACACCTCTATAGGGAAAGTTTCTTCATCTAACTTTCAAAAAAATAATTTCAATCCCATCACACCGAACTATGTACATGCATAATCCTTTCATTTTAAAATAAGTATGCCATGTTTTTGGAAAAGTTTGTACCATTCAATAGACCGCCTTTTAAATACCATGCAAATACAACAAAAATTTCTGCCTCCAAAAAGTTTGAAATTAGGTTAAGATATAACACACAAATGATTTAAAAAAAAAAAAACATTCCATAAGTATTTTATACAATGAATAATACAGTATTTAAGTGTAAGTAAGACCAAACTTTTAAATGAGGATAATCACAAAGATCTTCATGAAAAGGTAGTATTTAGGCTGGTCATTACAAATGCATAAGGTTTTAGCAAGTAGCATGGAAACAGAAGAGTCTGGAAAGGAGGAAACATCTAAACAAAGGCAGAAAATAGAGATTTATGAGGCCATATACAAGGCCCTTTTGAAGAATAAAATAATAAATTGATTTTAATTGTCATAGAGAATACATGCAATAGATGAAATTAAGACAAGAAAAGTATGGAAAATCATTGGTTCTAATACTAAGGAAGTTACACATTTCTGCGTGAGATTCTTTGAAGGTTTTTAAACTGAGAGTGACAAGATAAAAATTATTCTTTAGAAAGTTATCTGGATGATGAAGTCGGGAAAGGTAAAAAAGCCACTCAGGAATTTAATAGCTATAATCCACATATTATGTCTTTGTCAATACTGTCTTAAAAAATATTGTTCAAGATTTGAGAGGATGCATTTTCTTAGAAAAGAAAAGAAAAAAATGAAAGAAAAGAAAAAAAAGAAAAGAAAAGAAAAAAGAAATTCCTTCAGATAACTACAGAATCAGTTGGATCACATTTCTTTCTGGAATGTGTCACAAAAACACACATAAATTGAAAATTAAGAAAGTACAAAGGAAAATCAGCATTTTTCTATAGTTAAGAGTCTGTTTCTTGGTTTGTCTCTCCGTATTTTTCCCTTTGCTTGTTTCTTACATTCCACATGAGTAAAATCATGCTGTTAATTTGTCTTTCTCTAACTTATTTAGCTTAGCAGAATACTAAAGTCTTTAGCTCCATCCACATTGTTGCAAGTGGCAAGATTTCATCCTTTTTTATGGCTGAGAAATATTCCATTGTATATATATGCTACTTCACCTTTATTCATCAGTCGATGGATATTTGAGCTGTTTCCATAATTTGGCTATTGTAGATAATGCTGCTAAAAAAACACTGGGGGGCATGCATCCCTTTGAATTAGTATTTTTTGTATTCTTTGGGTAAAAACCTAGTAGTGCAATTGTGGGATTTTAGGGTAGTTATTTTTTCTTTTTATGTTTATTTATTTATATTTGACAGAAAGAGAAACAGAGAGAGCATAGGCAGACGAAGGGCAGAGAGAGAGAGGGAGACACAAAATCAGAATGCTGAGCTGTCAGCATGGAGCCTGATGCGGGGCTCAAACTCACAAACCGCAAGATTGTGACCTGAATCAAAGTCGGATGCTTAACCAACTGAGGCACCCAAGTGCCCCAGGGTAGTTCTATTTTTAACTTTTTGAGGAACCTCCATACTGTTTTCCATAGTGGTTGCACTAGTTTGCATTCCCAACAAAAGTGCATGAGGGTTCCTTTCTCCACATTGTCACCAACTCATGTTTCATCTTGTGTTGTTGATTTTAGGCATTCTGACAGGTGTGAGGTGATATCTTTTTTTTTTTTTTCCAACGTTTATTTATTTTTTTTGGGACAGAGAGAGACAGAGCATGCACGGGGGAGGGGCAGAGAGAGAGGGAGACACAGAATCGGAAACAGGCTCCAGGCTCTGAGCCATCAGCCCAGAGCCTGACGCGGGGCTCGAACTCACGGACCGCGAGATCGTGACCTGGCTGAAGTCGGACGCTTAACCGACTGCGCCACCCAGGCACCCCAGTGAGGTGATATCTTATTGTAGTTTTGATTTGTATTTCCCTGATTATGAGCGATGGGGAACATCTTTTCATGTGTCTGTTGGCCATCTGTAGGTCTTCTTTGGAAAAATGTCTATTCATGTCTTCTGTCCATTTGTAATTGGATTATTTGTTTTTAGGTATTGAGTTTTATAAGTTCTTCATATATTTCAGATACTAATCCTTTTATTAGATATTTCACTTGCAAATATCTTCTCCCATTCCATAGGTTGCCTTTTAGTTTTGTTGATTATTTCCTAAGCTGTGCAAAACAAATGCTGTTGGGAAAAACTGGACAGCAACATGCAAAAAAATGAAACTGAACCACTTTCTTATACTACACACAAAATAAATTCAAAATGGACTAAAAGACCTAAATGTGAGACATGAAACTATTAAAATCTTACAAGAGAACACAGGCAGTAACTTCTTTGATATAGGCCATAGTAACTCCTTACTAGAGAGGTCTCCTAAGGCAAGAGGAAGAAAAGCAAAAATAAACCTTTGGGGCTTTTTCAAAATGAAAAAGTGTCTACCTTCTCTTTGAATCTAGTCAAACCAGCATATAAACAAATTAATAAGTTCCATATTCAATAAAACTAGAAAAAAAGGAAAGCCTCAAACCCAAAACTATGAAAAATAGCTGTCAACTAAATAAATGTTCAATTAAACCGAACATGCACAAAGCTCCCAAGTACAGTCTCAGAGGTCCTAATCAGTGGTCCTATGCTTGGAAAAAGAATTTCTGAGGGCTACAGGAGAACATGTTAGCCTGTGTCACATGACATTGTGGCAAGGCAGGTGGGCTGAAAAGGAAATGTGAGGACACTCTATTTGTACTAGATGCAGTGGGTTAGCACAGCTTTGGAGGAGAGCTGACAGAGGAAAATCAGATTTAGAATGGGTAAGACAATGATAATGAAATATCCTAATCCTAAATTATCACATACAAAACAATAACAACCTGTAAAATACTGAGTTCACTGCGAGTCATAAAGAATTCTTATTCTCAATAAAAGTGAAAAGGATATCACTAAATGCTCTGATTGGTGGTCAATGTTGAGGACAGAAACTGTAGTAGAAGTGGTAACGAAAAGGTGGTGAGAATTGGCCTTGCATTAATGCAGATGGATTGAACCAGAAGTGAGTCCAGTGGCTCAAATAATCACAGCAGGATATTCCTGCTTTCTCCATATACAAACACTGATTTGCTCTATACTCTTTATTCTTAGGCAGAATCTTCTTCATGGTGGCAAAGATGGCTACAGACTAATACTAAAAATCTCTGCAAAGACAGCTACTTATTCACCATGATTTCAATAATTATTCAAGGATTGAATCTCATTCTATCTTGATTCATGTCCTTTATTGAATCAATTATTGTAGCTAACAAGATGAGGTCATTTATGTAGTAATAATGAGTGATACCTAGAGCTGCAGGTTAAAATCAGCCTCACTTAAACCATAAGAAGTTTAAGACAGGATGATCTCCTAAAGAAGGAGCCATTAGCAATTAAAAATATAAAGTACACTAGGCAAGATAAAATAACAATGTCCCTTAGGACTCCTTAGAAAAACTTCAGATGATGGAATCAATTTGATCAGGAATGTAATGATAAAGCCATATTGAATGAACTGGCAATGAGGGTCAAAGGTAAGTAAAAATAGAAAGATATATTTATGTTAAGAAATTATATTATGTTAAGGAATTACAGTTATTCACAGAATAACTTATAAATGCTAGTGATGTAGAATTGAGAGTATAGTAAAATTAGAGAGTAAAGAATAGGGGAGAGTGGTAAGATATGAATTGAGAAAATAAATATAAACAAACTGATTTTACTGTCTTTCACTGTAGGGTTCTGATAGACTAAAAACAGGAAATCAGTTTCATTTCAAAACAAATATGCCCCGTTAAGAGATTAATTAAGCATTCATCTGAAAAAGTTAGGAAAAAAAAAATAAATGTAAGGAAAGAAGAAAAAATGTAAGTTTTAAAAATGGACATTAACAAATTAGAAAATGAAAATAATAAATTGGAAAACAAAGAGAAACTTTTTGAAAAAACAATTTAAGAGTTCAAAAAAATTTTTAAAAGCTATATTAAAAATAAAAATGGAAAACTGTGTACATTGGAAAATAAAAAAAATATTTACAAAAAAATCCTTGGATGAAATGTTTTATTAAATTTAAAGTGTGGGGGTGCCTCGGTGGCACAGTCGGTTAAGCGTCCGGCTTCAGCCAGGTCACGATCTCGCGGTCCGTGAGTTCGAGCCCCACGTCAGGCTCTGGGCTGATGGCTCGGAGCCTGGAGCCTGTTTCCGATTCTGTGTCTCCCTCTCTCTGCCCCTCCCCTGTTCATGCTCTGTCTCTCTCTGTCCCAAAAATAAATAAACATTGAAAAAAAAATTAAAAAAAAAATAAATTTAAAGTGTGGATAAATAATTTTTTAGGGAAATATAAATTGAATAAATTAACTCAAAAAACAATTTATAAATAAAAACAAAGAGACTGATACCCTCTGCAGGGAAAGCAATAAAATTTAATCTCTTGATTAACAAAATTTTAATCTCATCCATTTTTTAAAATTTTTTTAATGTTTGAGAGAGAGAGAGAGACAGAGCGGGAGCAGGGGAGGGGCAGAGAGGGAGGGAGACACAGAATCTGAAGCAGGTCCAAGCTCTGGGCTGTCAGCACAGAGCCCAACACAGGACACAAACTCCTGAACCATGAGATCAAGATCATAACCTGAGCTGAAGTCGGCCACTTAACCAACAGCTACCCAGGTGTCCCCTCACCCATTGCTTATATATACAAAATTCTGTTTCTATGATTTTATCATAGAAATATAGTCTTATGGTTAACTCAAAATATTTACATAGAAGAATAAATGCTGAACACTGTACATAACAGCTAAAAGCTGGAATCAACATAAATATTCACCTATAGGGACTAGGTAAGTTAAATTACATATTCATACAAAAAAATGCTAGTCAGTGTTTAACCATATTTATATGTGTTGAGATGGGCAGATCTTCCAGTTAAGTTACTGAATACAAAAACTCAAATAAAAGTATTTTTAAGGGAGATATACATCCCCTTTGTAATATACCTTATCAATACTGTATATGTATAGATTTTTATATTATAGCCCTACAATAATTATAACCATATATGCATATTTACATATGGAAACTTCTGAAAAGACACAAAATATTATTAATGGCTATTACAACTTGTCATTCGAGTGGGAAAGGGTATTTATTAGGTGTAAAATTTTACTTCCCACTGCATCTTTTCCTATAATATTTTATATTATTTAACATCATAATAACAAAGAAATAATAAAAAGTTATATTCTCTGCTTGAGATCTCGTTTAACATGAGGCAACTGAGACTCAAGAAGGAAAATCATTCTACATTTATATTAACTTTTTTTCATATAAACAATTTCTGGGAAGATAAAAAAGACAATGGGTGCCTGGGTGACTTTGTTGGTTAAATGTCTTACTCTTAATTTTATCTCAAGTCATGATCTCACGTTCTTGAGGTTGAGCCCCTCATAGACCCTGCGCTGGGTGTGGAACCTGCTTAAGATTCTCTTTCTCTCTCTCACCCCTCACATGCCCCTCCCCTGCTCACAGGAGTGTGTCTTTCTCTCTAAAACAAACAAAATGCTGTGAGAGTTTTGTAAAATTTTAAGGTAATATTATATTAAAAATTGTCTTATATGTCAATACCATTAGCAAATACTTCTATCTAATTTATTATGTATACTAGGTTTCATGCTAGATATAAAAAGAGAAGCACTTAAAGATGCCTGTTCTCAAGTAGATTAGAATACAGAATCATGTTTTTCAAAGCAAACAATTATACTAGGTAAACTGTAAGTACAAAATCAATAGATGAGGACTTAATCCAAATATCACACCAATTTAATTTCATATTAAACTCTCATACTTCAAACTGTTCAAATTTCTGTTCCCTCCCTCACCTACCCACCACAAGGTATGACTTTACCAACCAGTCTCTTTTCACTTATTAATTGAATTAAATATCTAATTAATTTGCATCATAATATAAAATAGTTATTTTATATTTACATTCTATTTATTATTTTATATTTCAACAAGAGAAATTACCCATATGTTCTTACAGGGAATCCTGGAAACAGGAATTCTTTCTTAGAAACTTTACATACATGGAATTATCCCCAAAATGCCTTTTGTTATGAAAGTGAAGAATCAATTTAGCCAAACCTGGGAGTATTTAACTCAAAGATAAAATGCAAATGTTACCAAATAAGTCTGGCACTCCAAAATCAGTGATTCTGAAATATCCACAATGAGATCAATTTAAAGTAAGTTGATACGTTTATTTCTAAAAACTGCAAAACTGTATGGAAATATTTAACCACCAAATAGAGTACTATCACTAAGTGTTTTGGCTTATGGTTTTGTGGGAAAGACAAGAGAAAACAGCTTTCACCACACGTCGAAAAGAGATGCCATAATTTAATTTGAAGCCTGAAATGAAGTAACAAACACTGAAGTACAATGTGACACATCCTTCATGACAGCCTACAGTATTTTAGAGTTTTTAGAAATAATTAGAGGCACATACCTTTCTTTATCTTAGCAAGTGAGAACAGAGTCAGCTTTCTGAGTTCTAGCCAGATGCTTATTTTATAACCTTAGTTATGTAGGCTAACTGCTAACAGCTCAGGATCTGAGACTTTCAAAGTTATTTTTAGGACAAATCAGTTAATGAGCAGGTACAAACTTAAGCATAAATGAGCAGCAGGGCAGAGGCAGCCAAATGTCAGAAAGAGTCTCAGATGGTAGGACAAATTGTAATTATTCCAGCCAGTTATGGGCAGTGGTGAATAAAAATGAACCACTACCAACTGCTATCCAAAGGTTTAATTTTTTTTTTTTTTTTTTTGTACAGGAATCGAAAATGCACAGGAATCATGAACACACAACACATGTCAAAGTAATTTACTCCTGCTGTCTTTCATGGAAACAGAAAACACAGTCTCCTTGCTTTTCTGGGGCTTCCCCCATATTACTATATCAGCTATAGTACTTCCAGTATAGTTCTAATTAATATTCGCTCTTTGTTTTGTGCTAGCTTATTTGTAATGACAAGGCTTCATGTAATTTTCCAACATGTTGTAGAAGGCTCCAAGAAATCAAGAGAGTCATAATTCACTTCCTCCACAACCATCACACCACCAACCTTGGGGCCTGGCTTCTACCAAGAATTAATAGTCAGTGTAAGGGAAAGGCTCAAACGAATCCATGTATGTGCAGTGAGGAAATTACGTCAGCTTATCAGAATCTAGAGACTGACAAAATTGAGGAACAGAAAGGCAATTCTGTCAAAGATATGGCATTGCAGAGCCCTACAACTTTTAGCTGCTACTTTGTTTGGTTTTCAATACAAAATGTGATAACAAGACAGAGGCCAAAAATCAAGAGGTTTGAATGAGCTAATTTCATCAGTTTTTCAAGCATGCCTTTTTGTGTCTTATTGTGTATAGATTATTGACCTAGGAAAAGTGATACGGATCCAAAACTTCTTCCCCAAAAACTTTTCTTAAAAGGTCTCTCTAATCATTAACAAAAAAAAAAATGTTTATTAAAATGTGCTCTTCAAGCACTTTACCTTCATATAACAGAAGTAAACCAGCTATATGCATATTTGTTTTGTTTTTTGATTACCAAGCAACTAGTGTCTATATATTGGGTAAAAGGAAAACTACCTCCCATTCTGAACAATCTGGGGGAATAATAAATACAGTTCTCTGTTCTACTATAAAAAGAAGAAAAAAAACAAATACAAACAAATAAACAAACAAAAACCCTGGAAGTTTCTTCCATGGAAGCTAGATTATGCTAGATAATTCTTTTCACTTCTAAGATACAGTAAAAGGTGGGTAAGTAACCAGCCTAAGCTTAAACAGTCAACCCTCTCTCAAAGAATTTGAATCATGAGGGGACTGATGAAGGGAAGGAAATAAGTGGAATTTGTTCATCCATCCTCACAGAGCAGAAATTGCCTAGCAATTAATTAATGTCCTTGAGACTTTAAAGCTTCCTTTTGCTGTTTTTAGTCTAATTCCCTAACCCTCCCCCCCCATTAACCTTGTAAGCGATCTCATGTCCAGTAACTTTATTAAGTTACTAAGTTCATTTTAGTTTAACGTATCCAGAATTACCTGATAGTGCTTAAACCAAAGAACCCTAAATAAGACCTGGTGTTTGGGAGAGAAAGTTTAAAAATGAATTGTCTTATGGTAATTTCAATGAAAGAAACAGGCAAGAGCCTGGCCATACAAAGACTTATTCTAGAGAAAATTTGTCTTTATTGTTTATGGATTACTAACTGATAACAAGTAAGAAATATTAACACAATGTGTTTATCAATCCAAAGCATCCATAAACATAAGTGTGGCTGATGATGATGGTAGAGGTGGTCACTGGTGATGAACTGATACGTCAAACAGACACAACTCTTGCAAGCAAAATGCAAATTTGTCTCCCACTTTCACTTTAAAATTTATCCAGAGGGGCCAATGGATAGAGAGATCCACAGTTGTCTTGTATTTGACAATAAACGGTCCTACATCACCTACAGTCATAAAACACAGTCACAATTGAAACTTAGGATAACTAATACGTGGCCATCAAAATTTTGGACTTGATTTACAGTTAAATATTCTTTCCTTCCCCAGCCAGGGCCAAGTATCAGAAGGCTACTTGTTGTGTAGGAGGCTGGTAATCAGATCTCTCTTTTCCCCAAGTCTGCTAACAACTTGTTGCCTTAGTCAATACTACCATTTTCCAATATTTCTAGCTTTCCACCTGAGCGTACATGGTAGAACTGCATTTCTTGGCCCCTTTGTAACTGGGTGGAACTGCATTAACAGTCCTGGCCAATAAGCTGTAAATGTGACATGGCATGAGTTATTTACATAATTGATGCAAAAACGTCCAAAATTTATCTTTCCTTTGAATACAATGAACAGCAACATTCAAGACAGTGATTCCCCTGGGTCTCTTCTGAGCAGATGCCCCTTTCTCACCTTCCCATCCCACTAACTAATAAGAAAAACGTAATGGGTACAAGAAATAAGCTGTTTTTCAAACCACTGAAATTTTGGAATTAACTATTATACCAAGATAACCTCTTCAGCTGGAAATGAAGTGCTGTAATAAATAACAACACACACACACACACACACACACACACACACACACACACACACACACTAGTTTAGGGGCTATGTGACAAGCAATGGAGAAACTGATACTGAACCTTAGAAATGGCAATTAAATTAATGCTAACTAGAAAGATATTTATTTAATAAATTTGTAGCTTAAAGAGAAGAGGTTGAAAAACAACATTATCAGTGTATGTTGGCTGCTGATTGTTGGATATGCAAATTATTATAAAGTAGATGTGTATCAGAAAAGAATTAGTTGTTTTTTCAACAAGAATGAAAAGTAATTAAAAAAGTCCTAAAATGTGGGAACTTCCAGCAATAAAGGATGCAACTGTTTTTCATCACTTACTACTAAAAAAAATTAAACCTAAGAAAGTCTTTGAGTAATAAATGTTAATTCCAATTTGGCCTTAAAGCAAGGATCAAAACAAGAGCATAGTCCTCACATGCATTCTTAAAATCTCTACACAAATTTAATTAGTCTTAGAATATTCATTTAAAATTGTGGTGCCCAGTTGTCTTAAATTAAACAACATGGCTCAGGGATGAGACCAATGATGTGACTTTCCCACAAATGTATGAAAATCTCAAAGTATCCATAATTAATTCTGGAGAGACAAAGAATCAAGAGTCACAGAAAAAATAGAAATATAGCAAATCTAAGAGATATTCTAGAACAGAAGAGAAAATGTGGCTATTGCAACATGGAGATAACTGGAAGCAAATACATTAGATTGTCATCAGTAGATGTTTCTTAAGTCATTTAGACAGTGCTACTGCCAAAAGAACCACCAGCTTGTTCTGAAGGAATCTGTGAATGTTCAAGATTTAAAATGACCTTTGTGTCCCCTAACGTATATTGGTAAGAGGCATGGTGACAAATCTGTTTAACTCCAAGAACATACCTCCCAAAGCCCATTTCAGATACTGTCAAAGGTTACTAGAAAACAGAGGATCTGGGGGACAAAGAGAACAATAGAGGTACTTAGTAGGGGCAGAGGGACAAAATCAGGGCCCAATCCATTCTCTATCATCAGGATAGGGAGCATTTAAAACACCTGCTTTTAAGTCTGCCACAGACCAGAACATTTCCAAATGTGATTTTCTATTATGGTTATTCTGTTCCCATTCCACTGTTGTAATTTGGCTATGTGGATAGCAGATAACTTTTCTTTTTTTACTTCATTGGCCTTCATGTCAATAAAAAAACACATCAAACCTGATGTATAGAGTATTAATCATCCAAGAATCCTAAATTTGGAGTTAGGTGCAAAAAATGGATAAGACTTTGAGGTGGCACCTGTTGAGAAGGAGGTGGTATATTGTGACTATGAAAGAGAATATATAGATTACTTTTTGGCTAGAAGGGCAGATTATAAAAGTTTTTAGTGACGTTCATCAAATATTTCTCATGCCATATCTTCAATATATATGGTAGCATTTCTCTTCTTGGCATACTGTGGTTAAGTGGGCCACCCAATCTAGTTCTAGACAAGTTGCAACTGAAAGTGTTGCCAATCTAGCTCTGGGCAAGATGTGAGATCTTCTTCAGTCTCTTTTATGTACAATTTTCAATGTTTGTGAAGGTCCCACCTCCATCAATCTGACCCCCAAGTAACTACAATTAAGCAGTGACTCCTATCATGTTGCAAAGGGCATGTGAGATAAATAAGAAAATAAACTTTTTGTTTCAGGCCAATTATGATTTAGGATTTGTTTCTTACTGCAACATGAACTCACCTATTCTAATGTATACACAGAATTTCTGGTTCTTTGGAATTGGAACAGAGAAAGAGATGAGGGAAAGGAATATATAATGTTCTAATTTGGCTATAATAACAGAAGTCTATACCTTCTGGGAATGGTTAAAATTAATGCTGAATTTTTCTCTTGAAGGAATTTTAGTAGATTCTTAAGATATTCTCCTGATGGACTCCTCCTACCCTAACCCTTTTTGCTTTGGCTGACTGTTTTTGCATCATATCAGCCTCAGGTTTTCTCTAGGTCCACCTATCATAGATTCCTTTTTGGACACCCTGCACAATCTAGTAAAGCTATTTTGGACAGGACCCCTTTTAAAACATACCTACACTCTACTGGGTGTTGCACAACTGTCCCCTGGAGAAGCTACACATTTATTAACCATTAGCAGGTTGGTCACTTGCTTCTTGAAGTAGCAGTATCTCTCTCTACACTGTGGTGTCAGCGTTTTGTTTTTTTTTTTAAGTTTATTTATTTATTTTGAGAGAGAGAGAGAGCACAGGCAGGAGAGTGGTAGAGAGAGAGGAAGAGAGAGAGAATCCCAAGAAGGCTCTGCATTGTCAGTGCAGAGCTCAACGCAGGGCCTGAACTCACAAACCATGAGATCATGACCTGAGCCCAAAACAAGTGTCGGATGCTTAACTGGATGAACCACCCGGGTATCCCTGTGGCTTTGAGGTATCTCATATGTTGTCAAACAACCCAGTAAATGTAGTTCCATATTTCCTGAAGCACACACCAAGATTTCAGATTTGCTTTCTTGAAATCAGTGCACACAAAGATGAAATTAGAAAGATGCAACTCAACCTATCCCTTATACAGGTATGATTTGAGACTCAAAGCAGTTCAGCAACTATATCCAAAATAATTTTCTCCCTTCTCTTGGCCATTTTATTCTCTTCTTGTGAATTTTACAACTGGTTAAGGAGTATTCCTTTATATCACTTGAAAAATGTACATTCCAATCTGGTCCTTCCCTATGGAATTTTTTATCTATTATGATTTGACATCTAAGTTGAAACTTAACAATTTAACATGCTCTCACATAATAATAGCATCTATCATTTATTGATCACTTATTGGGCTAATAACTGCATCAGATACTTACAAGTTCACATATGTTATCTCTTAAGTCTCACCAAATCTTTATGAAGCTGGCTTATTTTTCCAAATTTTAGATGAGAACCCTTAGGCTTGGATAGGTTTAATATTCAACTACTGAGAGTTTTGTTTTGTTTTGCTTGGTTTTAACCTCTATGCTACATTAAGTGCCATTAAGTGGTATGTATACTAGATATTCAAAATAAATATAGGGAAAATATGCCTCATTCCTATACAGCTTTCTATATATTTGGACACACTTTGGATATGGTATCAGAGAGAAAAAGGATAAGCTTCACTTTAAATTGTCTAAAGTTCTGTATTTAACTTTATTTTACATACTTTTAAATATGAATGCTCTACAGGTGGTGCTCTATCAGTATATTTCACTTCCCAGTTTCTTATAATACTGAAAAGTATAAAGTATTATATCCATATTGAGAAATCTATTTCAAAACAAGTATATCCAAGTACTCCATATGCTTTCTAATTATAAGAACAGCCTGAAAGTTTGACATTTCTCCTCAATTTTCTCTGACACCATCCATCTTTCCCTTGCCTTTTGTTTTGTTCTTTTCAAGATTGTTTTTTTTTTAATGTTTATTTATTTATTTTGAGAGAGATAGATAGGGAGCAGGGGAGGGGCAGACAGAGAGAGAAACAGAGACAGAGAAAGAGAGAATCCCAAGCAGGCTCTACACTGTCAGAATGGAGCCTGATGCCAGGCTTGAACTCATGAACCATGAGATCATTACCTGAGCTGAAATGAAAAGTCAGATGCTTAACCAACTGAGCCACCCAGGCACCCCATTTCAAGTTTGTTCTGTTCATTCTCTTGTTAAAATGATGTTAGTCAAAATGCAGATTTATGTTATCTGTACTCCCAAATGCTTGAGAGTGGCACAGTAAGGGATTCCATAGGACTAAACTGCTCTTTTGAATATGTGACTATATACACTTTGGTATTGTTTACTTTGCGGTTAGTATGACTGCAGACCAGCTGGCTTCCTCACTGAGCTTCTTCATAAAGCACGTGCCAAATGACACTGCGAAGTGCTCTGAACTTCATAAATGTATGCCTTTAAGACTTATCTGCCACTTAGCCTACAATGAGCAATCATGCCCATATCTTCATACACATGACTTCAGCTGATCCAAGGCTGAGCATCAAGCATTGGCCTTGAAGCTAAGGGATAAATGGCAAATATGTAGAATAATAAATATCCTCATAACCTTCTTTTTACAGCTACTTTAAAATGCTGCTGCATCTATTGACTTTTAAGTGGGGTTCTGTTTAACTTTTAAGTTAATCTTAACAAACTGTTTTTTTAAGTGTTTTATTTTAAAAAGTGGAGACTTCTTTGTTCCTTCCTATGTTCTACTCATGACCTGTATGCAACAATTCACTATAAAAGAATTTGGTGTATTCAAAACCTATGCCTATATTTATATCACTTTCAGTAATTTTCATAATAAAAAGTTGAGTTCACTTAAATGACATTTTTTTTTCTGTGAGATGCATGGATATAGGGCACAAAAATCACAAATCACATTTGCATTTCATTTCTAAATTAGTTGTTTCATTTTTTGAAGAGACATTCAAGGTCACAGCCCCAGGAAAGGTTTTCAATATGTGATTGTGCTTCCATCTGTGCCTTGGAGACCACAGAAAAGGATCTTATCTCAGAATTCAATTTAAATAACATTCTGAGCACCCCACCCTGTCTTCTCTAAACCAAATATGCCTGCCAAAGATGTTGAGGGACAACATTTAAGTATCCCTCATTTAATTGTAAGTAGATTGCTTTCAAGTTTATGGATGAACTGAGAAAAATTTTAATTCATATCTTTAAAAAAAAAAACAAGGGCAATGGGCAAAGGGAGTATGCAAACCATATACTTGGAATTTACGATTATCCAAAGTGAAAGAAATAAAGGAGGTTTTCCAGGGTATATATACAGAAGCAACTTAGAATTTGAGAGAGCTGGTGGAGGCTGGTGTCAGGGAAAGAAGAGAAACTTAAAAACAAAAAATCAAAACTTCTTTCTTATCCTCAGAGAAGGGTACCTTTCATAAAACAAATATTGTGAACACTATTCTGTTATCAAAGCCAATTAGCTTAATTTAAGAACATAAACATCTATGACCTGTTAACTTATTATGTTGTTAAAAGGAACCAACTTTTGTCCCCCAAAAAAAGAGTTGATTTCTGTTTTCTGTATGAATAAAACATTACCTAGCAGATTTTTTGGACTTCACTGAAAACATAAAATCTTTGTAAACTTTAAGCCATCAAAAACTTACTTGAAAGCTAAAGAAGCTGTTTCCTTTGTGTTTTCTAATTCAGATTCTCCTTCTATAATAAAGAACACACACTGTCACCCTTGTAAAGCCTGAATGTTGTACAAATACACCGTAAGAGACTTAGAAGGATCTACATTTTAGAGGCAGGGACTCTAAAACATGACAGTGATTTGTATTAGAATAAAAAAGACAAAAGGCCAATGAGAACACCGGGAAGAAGAAAAAAATAGCAAGGATTATTAGCCACAAAATCAGTATAATAATCTACACTGGGGTTCAAAACCCTGGCAAAGAATAGTGGTATTTCAAATTGTCAATTCCGGTAGGCTTTTAGTAATAATGTATTTATCTAGGATCTATTGTATCAGATATACATAGAGAATAGCAATAAAAATAGCATTATTCTTTCTTTACAGTTATACATGGAGTTGACAGTACAATTTGGCAGTACTGGCTGTTTACATTATCTTCTTCCAAAAGAAATGCATACTGGACTGCAATGTTTGTCCCTCACCAAATTTTTCAAAACAGTTTTGAACAAAACAATAAATACTGCCTGCCACGGTTGCTTACACTTAAGGAACACAGTTCAATACATTAAGTAGGGTGAAGTGGAAAGAGAGACCAAAGACAAAATGATTACCCAACTTAAAAAAATCCCTTCAAAGTTGCATTGCTTATTATCAAAGAATGTTGTAGGCTTATCAGAAAGATCATACATGGGATTTGTACATGTATTTGGATTTTAGAGATTCTGTGTTTAGCAAGCCATTAAACATCAGCTACAACAAAGCCATCTGTCTCACTGAATCTCTTCATACCAGAAAATATGATGGTAGAAATATTAGACTTAATACAAATGATAATAATAATTTAAAAAGTCATTTTTAAATTTAAAATAATTTAAAAACTACTAGAAAAGATTAGGTTCTTAAGACAGAAAAATAAAATAAAATAGAAAAAATAAAAACACACACAATATTCATTCATTCAACATATCTGCATTAAAACCTGTTATCAGGCACTATTTTAGGGACTGGGAGTTTAGCAGTAAACAAAATAGATGAATATCCCTTTCCTAAAGAGCTTGCAAGCTACTGGAGAAGGGAGACAATAAATCGCATAAATACATAAAATATACAGATGTTTCTTGACTTATGATGGTTCAACTTATGATTTGTTTTAAATTTTTTAAGTTTATTTATTTATTTTGAGAGTAAGAGAGAGAGAGACAGCATGAGTCGGGGGGAGGGCAGCTAGAGAGGGAGAGAGAGAATCCCAAGCAGGCTCTGTGTGCCAGCACTGAGCCTGATGTGGGGCTCAAACCCACGAAGCTGTGAGATCATGATCTGAGCCAAAACCTAGAGTTGGAGGATCACTGACTGAACCATCCAGGCGCCCATCAACTTAAGATTTTTTGACTTCATAATAGTATAGAAGTGATACACACTAAATAGAAAATGCATTTCCAATTTTGAATTTTGGTCTTTTCCCAGGCTAGTGATAAGGGGTATGATGCTCTCTCACTATGGTGGGCAACAGTAATGAGCCACAGCTCCCAGTCAGCCCCCATGACTGTGACAGAAAACAATCCATATACTTGCAACCATTCTGAAACCCATATAGCCTTTCTCTTTTTCACTCTCAGTACAGTATTCAATAAATTGCATGAAATATTCAACACATTAATATAAAATAGGCTTTCTGTTAGATATATTTGCCCAACTGTGGTTCTAATGTAACTAATGTAAGTGTTCTAAGCACATTTAAGGTATATGAGACTAAGGTATGATGTTCAGTAGGTTAGGCGTATTAAATGGATTCTCGACTTAGTATATTTTCAAACTTACAATGGGTTTATCAGTAGGTAACCTACTGACTGTAAGCTGAGGACATCAAGGAAGATTTGTACAGATTTTTAGATAGCAGTAAACACCAGAGAGAAGGGGAATAGGAAATGTGATTGAAGAATAAGGACTTAAAATGGTAGAGTGGCATGAGGAAACCTTACTGAGTAAAGTCCTACATGAAAGGAAAATGGCAGTCACATAGATATCTGCAGGAAGAATATTTCAAACAGTCGAAGAGTAAACATAAAGAGAAGACCAAGTTGGCTGGAACAGTGTGAGTACTAGGAGGTGAGGTAAGAGATAACAGTCAGCCACACAGGTGTGACTCTAGTGGTCCTTCCAAGGACTTTTTTTTTTATGATGTGAAGGTTTTTTTTTTTTTTTATTTTTTTTTTTTTTTTTTGTGAGAGAGAGAGAGAGAGAGAGAGAGAGAGCGAGCGAGCACGCGAGCAGGGGAGGGAAGGAGAGAAGCCCAAGCAGGCTCCTGTGCTCTCAGCACAGAGCCTGACACAGGGTTCAATCTCACGAACCATGAGAACGTGACCTGAGCCAAAATCAAGAGTTGGATGCTTAAGTGACTGAGCCACCCAGTCGCTCTATGGTGTGCTCTTAAGTAGAAGGGTGACACTCTCACTGCTGTGTTGAGAGTAGGTACTGGCAGGAAAGAGAAGATGAAAGAGAGAGCAGCTGAAAGCTATCCGAGACAGACTCCTTTTGTCCTTCCACTTGTATTCTCTACCTTCTTAACCCTTTTCCCTGCCATAGGAAGCTGACCTGTGTGTACTTTATCAGCAAAATCCCAGGAAGTGATCAGAGGAAGAGTAACGTTAGATATTTTCTTGGATTTCGACTTTGCCTATGGCTAGTTATATTATTCAATGAAAGGTCACTGATCACTTCAAATCTGCCATATTAAGTCAATTTTCCAAACTTCCAGGTTATTCCTAGTCTTGTCATTTGTATTAGTTTCCTACAGCTGTCATAACAAAGTACCACAAACTGAGTGGCTTAAATAACAAAATTTATCATCTCACATTTCTGAGGCCAGAAGCCTAAAATCAAGGTGTCAGAAGGGTTAGTTCCTTATGAGGGTTGTGAAGGAAAATCTACTCCACACCTTTACTAATTTGCAGTACCCTCAGGTATTCTCTGGTTACAAATCATTTCATCCTCGCATCTTTACGTTGTCTTTCCTTAGTACATGTCGATTCTGTGTCCAAACTTCCCCTTTTTATAAGGATTCCAGTCATACTAGAGTAGAACTCATACTAATGACCTCATCCTAACTTATTTATCTGCAAAGAACTTATTACCAAATAAAGTCATATTCATAGGTACTAAGGATTACAAATTCAATATCTTTTTTTTTTTTCTTTTTACCACAGGGAGACATGATTCAACCCATAACATTAGTCTCCCAAGCTTAGGAATGAAAATAACCTAGCTGCCACAAGCTCCAGTTCTGATTTTCTTAACATACTTACATAAAATGTCTTTGAAAAAAAAACTTATTAACTATCATATTTGAGTATTTCATCTGCTTACTATTGGGAGCCCAGTTATATAAAAGTCTATACAATTAAAGAAAGAATGGTAACTTGCACCAGAATGTTGGCAATGGAATTAATGAGATGTGACCACCAATTTAAATATAATTTTGAAGACGAGACAATAGGATTTGCTAAACAAATGAATACATATGGGGTATGATGGAATGAGATGAGTCCATGAATTCTAAACTGAATAACTGGAAGAACACTGTTGCCATTTACTGACATAAAGAAGGATGGGAAAAAAAACAGGTTGAGGTAAAGTATGATATTAGGAACTCAGTTTTGAATATGTGAATTTTGAGATGCCCATTAGACAACCAAGATATGTTTGGAATTTAGAAAGAATTTATTTTGCACTTTATTTTGTAATTTAGCAATGCACATTTGGGAATCAACAGTGTACAGACAGCATTTAAATCTACTAGGCTGACTGAAAATCAGAAAAGAATTAAGTGTAGACAAAAGAGATTCAAAGGACTCTTAGAACTCTCAAGTTTATAGATAAATGAAGAGCTACCAATAAAGGTGACTAAGAAGGAGCAGCCATAAAAATAGAAGGAAAATCAGAAAATTTGTCGGGGAGGGGCAGAAGGGAAAAGAGTGTTCAAGTATATAAAATACTGCTGGTGATTGATGGATGAATGGATGAAGATGTGGTATATATAGATATATAGATATATAGATATATAGATATATAGAGATACAGAGATATATAGAGATATAGAGATATAGAAATATAGAGATATATAGAGATATATAATGGAGTAATACTCAGCCATCAAAAAGAATGAAATCTTGCCATCTGCAACTATGTGGATGGAACTGGAAGGTATTATGCTAAGTGAAATTAGTCAGAGAAAGACAAAAATCATACTACTTCACTCATATGAGGACTTTAAGATACAAAACAGATGAGCATAAGGGAAGGGAAACAAAAATAATATAAAAACAGGGAGGGGGACAAAACAGAAGAGACTCATATATATGGAGAACAAACTGAGGGTTACTGGAGGGGTGTTGAGGGCGGGGGGATGGGCTAAATGGGTAAGAGGCATTAAGGAATGTACTCCTGAAACCATTGTTACACTATATGCTAACTAATTTGGAGTAAATTTTAAAAAATAAAAAATTAAATTAAAAAAATACTGCTAGTGAATCAGGTTAAATGAGTTCTGAGAAATGGTAACTGGATCTCAAAAAACTTAAGGAAATAAATCAAAGCTAGAGACAGGTAGCACTGGTATATTCCTGTGCACAAGGTACAGTTCTTGTGCTTGAGGCCCAGGTTAGATTACAGGACAATTCTGGAATTAATGTAAGAAGAGTTCAAACAAACATGTCACATGCTGTTTATAAGAAATAACTGTTCTTGTAGAATTCACTTTATGCTAATTTAAAAGTTAATTATTAACTTTAACTTAGCAATGGTTTAACCTAAGGAGCAGAAATGGCTTGAAGGGAGTTTAATTTTATTATTTTACCAAGTTCCATATTGTTGAGATGTTTTGTAAAACACTTGTGCTATTTTTACAATTAAAACTAACAAGAACACATCTACAGAAATATGTAGGAAGGGACTGAGTTTCAGTATGACAGGATGAAGAGAACTGCTGACCCACTCCAAGGTGGGACTAGTGAAAATTATTCTAGGGGCGCCTGGGTGGCGCAGTCGGTTAAGCGTCCGACTTCAGCCAGGTCACGATCTCGCGGTCCGTGAGTTCTCGCCCCGCGTCGGGCTCTGGGCTGATGGCTCAGAGCCTGGAGCCTGTTTCCAATTCTGTGTCTCCCTCTCTCTCTGCCCCTCCCCTGTTCATGCTCTGTCTCTCTCTGTCCCAAAAACAAATAAACGTTGAAAAAAAAATTTTTTTAAAGAAAATTATTCTAAAAAAAACAATCATTTAAAGACTCTGGAAATGGTTCTAAGGGCTTCCAATCTCCCCAGTTCTTAGCCCAGGCCTCTTCCCGGGAGAAGTGAGACTTCAACTTTTCTCATCCTACCCCTAGCTGATTGCTGTTGAGGCTAACTCTTGGACAAGTAAGTAAGGAATAATATCTTCAAACACAGCTTTCTTACGAAAAACAACAAATTTCATTTTAGGATTGTAAAGAATTATCATTTTTTTTTCTTTTCATTTCCCCAAAGGATAGACTGCTGCATTCTCATAATGGAATTCACAAGTATAAAAGGTCCAGCTAGACAGTTGACCTGAACTAGAATATGTTCTCATGTATGAATAATACATGGTTAATGTGATTCAGTAGCACATACTTTTTAATGAAAATTTTACTATGACTACTAAAGGAATAGTGTAAACGTAAAATTCATTTTTTAAAACACAAAGTACCTGTCTCCTTCAGAAAATCTATCAGTAAAACGGATTTAAGGCAAAATTCAAACTGTATTTCTACAACTTTTTCCCCCAACTCCCAAATATTACCCAGGCGGTCCCTATTATAATCCCCTTATTTGTTCCTGACTACTTTTTTTTTTTTTAATTGAAATACAATTAACATACAGTGTTAGTTTCAGGTGTACAATATAATGATTCAAAATTGTTACACAACACTCAGTGCTCATCAAGATAAGTGTATTCTTAATCCCCTTTATCTATTTTATCCCTCCCCCATACCTACCTCACCTCTGTGTCAATCACCAATTTGTCCTCTATATTTAAGAGTCTATTTTCACTTTTTTCTACTGTTTATTCGTTTTGTTTCTTAAATTCCAAATATGAGTGAAATCACAGAATCTGACTTTGTCTGACTTATTTCACTTAGCATTATATCCTCTAGGTTCATCCATGTTGTTGCAAATGGCAAGATCTCATGCTTTTTGTGCTTGAGTAATATTCTACTGTGTGTGTGTGTGTGTGTGTGTGTGTGTGTGTGTGTGTGTATTTATCCATTCAACTACATTTCTGTTCCTTTTTCCCCATTTCCCAAATATTACCCAGGCTCTAGTCTCTATTTTAAACTTACTATATGTTAGTGATTAGTCTTATCAACATTACAGTATATTAGAAAGGAATTAGGTATTCTCTTCAGCTTTTATTCACATCTTTTCACACTCGCTATTTCTTCTCACATACTTTCAACCTCACTAAAACATGTTGCTTTTTATTTTCACATGATTCTTTAAAGACTTACAATTAATTGTTCAAACTTTCAATTCTTAATAGGAATATCTCTGAACAATCAGCTCTAACTACCAAGATTTATGTAATATTATACTCCTTAGGACATTTCAATGTGAAATGGAAATATCAGTATGTACAGAGTACAAGACTTGTCATTTAAACATTTCATATTACTTAGAAATATGCCATGGCCTATGAGGTGGAGAGAAGATACTATTTCAACAAACACTTACTGAGTAGCTACTGTGCAAGGCTACGGATATAAATACTTGAGTAATATAGGTGTGATCATTACTGTTGTAGAGTTTAGAGTACTGAAAATAGTTTTGAATTGTTCACATATACTGAAGTGGGAATATCAGAGGGGATGGTGCATTATTTATTCAAGGTTACTCTATTCCTAGTAGTGGAGCTTACACAGTTTCACCCTCTCAAAAGTATGTTTTCACATAATTCTTACATGATACCCTATTTTACTGAATTATCTCCATCTATATAAATAGATAAACCAGAACAGTCTAAAATTAAGAACAGGTATGCTTTGTGTATGTTTAAAAAATCAGTTACAGTTGATTATTAACATGGACAAAGCAAGGGCTTTGGAGTAAAAGAAAGCTTTAGTTTGAATGTGGTTCCCATTTACTTAGCAGAGTAAATGCTGAAGGAATATTAGTAAATTTGTCACACATTAAAAAAAAGATATTTATGAAGTCTTCAGTCATTTTGTTTTCTCCTCATCTGCTTTAATAGAACTTTGGTAGAGAGAGAAATGGACCCACAAAGATGTCTGCATTCTAGTCCCCTGGATCTGTAATTATGTTACCTTAAATGTCAGAAAGAAATTTGCATATGTGATTAATTTAAGGATCCAGAGATGGGGGGGCGCCTGGGTGGCGCAGTCGGTTAAGCGTCCGACTTCAGCCAGGTCACGATCTCGCGGTCCGTGAGTTCGAGCCCCGCGTCAGGCTCTGGGTTGATGGCTCAGAGCCTGGAGCCTGTTTCCGATTCTGTGTCTCCCTCTCTCTCTGCCCCTCCCCCGTTCATGCTCTGTCTCTCTCTGTCCCCAAAATAAATAAAAAACGTTGAAAAAAAATTAAAAAAAAAAAAATCCAGAGATGGGGATATTATCTTGGTTGAATTATCTAGTTTGGCCAAATTTAATCCCTAGGGTCCTTATAAGAGGGAGACAAAAAAATTAAAATAAAATAAAATAAAATAAAATAAAATAAAATAAAATAAAATAAAATAAAAAAGAATAAGGAGATGGGTAAATAGAAGCTAATGACATTGTTGGAAGACTCATGAGCCAAGGAACACAGACCCAATTGTAGACTTCTGACCACTACAATTGTAAGATAATAAATGTGTGTTGTTTTAAGCCACTAAATTTACTTGCTACAGTAGTAACAAGAAAGTAATACAGGACCTACTGTTAAAACTTACAAATGAGGAATGCCTGGGTGGCTCAGTCAGTTAAGCATCTGACTCTTGATTCCAGCTCAGATTACAACCTCACAATTCACAAGTCTGATCCCCACATCAGACTCCATGCTGTTGACAATGCAGAGCCTGCTTGGGATTCTCTCTCTCTCTCTCTCTCTCGCTCTCGCTCTCGCTCTCTCTCTCTCTGACCCTCCCCCACTTGCTTGTTCTCTTTCAAATAAACTTTTAAAAAGGTAATTATAAAACAAAATTTACAAAATGAACTTTTTTTTTTTTAATTTTTTTTCAACGTTTTTTATTTATTTTTGGGACAGAGAGAGACAGAGCATGAACGGGGGAGGGGCAGAGAGAGAGGGAGACACAGAATCGGAAACAGGCTCCAGGCTCCGAGCCATCAGCCCAGAGCCTGACGCGGGGCTCGAACTCACGGACCGCGAGATCGTGACCTGGCTGAAGTCGGACGCTTAACCGACTGTGCCACCCAGGCGCCCCCAAAATGAACTTTTAATAAGAGTCAAGGAAGAAAAGAAGTCATGAAAGGCTAAGAAGAATTACTCTAAGGCAAAAATAATCCAAGTTTGTTATCTCTTGATCAAAATTTGCTTCTAGCCATCCTCTTACTTTCATTTTATTGTACTTGGGTATAATAGAATTTCACAATTTAAAGATTCATTTCGAGTTGGGGCAGCTCTAAAGGTAGACACGTCTAAGGTAAACATTATTATTATTTGATATTTGATATGGAGAAACTCACACATGGAAAGAAACCTGCCTAACATCATGCATCTAGTTAGCAGAACAGCACAAATTTAAGCAAACAGATAACTAGACTAGAAAAGCCTCTTTCTCATATTTAACCATTCAAAATTATAAATATTAATCATAACTTGGTGAGAACTATGGTATCTGATCACTTTCTAGATACCACCTAGCATATTTTAGTACAAAAGAAATGAACATGTTTGATGTACAGAGAGTAAATTAGCTTTGAGTCACTTATAATTATATGGTTAAAGATTCTGAATATTTATGAAAAATATACATTATGAAGAAGTTAAAAGGGAGGAATAAAAGAAGATAGGTATTTGCTAAAAACAAACTTTTATTTTCCTTTTGAGATTCCCCAAGATTGGCCAAGCCCCAGAAATACAACAGGAAATTCATCCTCTGTTAAATCAATCCCAACTGTTCTGGGGCCTCATACCTTTATCATGATTACTGTGTATTAATCTCACATTTTATTTTTAGAAATTGTGATCTACTTTAATACCGATCAGTTACTTGTAACGTTATTTTTAGGAAAGAAAATGGATTCCAAGTTCAAATAGCCAACTGACTAACTTTTAAATGACAACTAGTTGAGGGGCTTTAGAGATTATATGTAGAATAATTTGGCATAAAATTTTGAAACAAAACATAAAGTTAATCAGCTGAAAATAATCATGACTTAGTGGCCTTTATTTATTTAGAAAGAAAAAAGTAAATGATGCCTTCCTAGCCACAATCCTCAGAAGAAGCTTAATCACTTTGTCTCAAGTCACTTCATTTTGCTGACATGGGAAGATTCTGAACTCACTTCCTCCCACAGACACACAAAATCTTTTTTTTTTTTTTAAACAACGTGAATCCTCTTGTTACTTGGCCATATCTATTTATTATTATTATTATTATTTATTATATTTATTCTCAAGTCAGCTAACATACAGTGTATTGTGGCTTTAGGAGTAGAATCCTATGATTCATCACTTACATACAACATCCAGCACTCATCCCAACATGGGCCCTCCTCAATGCCCATCACCCATTTTCCCCACCCTTCCAACCCCCATCCCCATCAATCCTCAGTTTGTTCCCTGTTTTAAAGTCTCTTATGGTTGGCCTGCCTCTCTGTTTTTATCCTGATTTTCCTTCTCTTCCCCTATGGTCATCTGTTAAGTTCTCAAATTCCACATAGTGAAATCATATGGCATTTGTCTTTGACTGACTTTATTTCACTTAGCATAATACCCTCCAGTTCCAACCATGTTGTTATAAATGGAAAGATTTCATTCTTTTTCATCGCTGAGTAGTATTCCATTGTATATATATACACCACATCTTCTTTATCCAATCATCAGTTGACAGATATTTGCGTTCTTTCCTTCGTTTGGCTATTGTTGAAAGTGCTGCTATAAACATTGAGGTGCATCTGCCCCTTCAAATCAGCACTCCTGTATCCTTTGGATAATTTCCTAATAGAGACACACCAAATCTGTAGCTACATATTAAACAACCTTATGAAAAAGACCTGAAAACTAGCTGAACAGCTCCTTTACAACAACTGGTTAAAAAAAGGCCAAATCAAGAGATGCAGAGATGCAGTCCCACCAAAAACTCAACTGCCAGCACAGCAACCCATTTTTGGGGAAATTACACAAATCCAGAGTTTCCCACTGAGGAACGGGGAGTTTGTGCCCCACATCAGGCACTCTAACCCTTTGGACCTACAAAATAGAGACGAGCCCCCAAAATGTCTGGCTTTGGAAACCAAAAGGACAGACAACTAGAAGACCCAAGGACTACAGGGAAATTAGATACTTTTAAAGGGCTCACACACAGATTAACACCCCAGGTAACAGTACAAAAGGAGCAGTTTGCAAAGCACCTAGACTATATGCAAAGGGTATCTACTGAATAATATTAAAATTTACCTGTTGAAGAGACAGGGTTTGTTGGAACCCTCTCTGGGAATGGAGGTGTTAACAGACACCATATTTGTATTCTCCTACCTTGACAGCACCACTGTGTGTGCCCCAGCCAGGTGCTCTTCCACTTTAATGGTGTCCTTTCCCATTAAAAACAAGCATTCCCTGGCCCTGTGCTTTCCAACAGTCCTGGGAAAGCTGGTGGAAGCAGGCAGTCCAAATAGGGGATGGTTCTTGGTTGCCTAGCTCTGTTGGTCATGGAACTTGTGTTTCTCGCTCTCCTGGGTCTTTAACAATCAGAGCAACAGTTCTTGGCAGGTTTCCATACCCAGGGCACTATATACCAGGCTGAAACATCAAGTATTTCTATGAAAAAGGCCTATTTATTTGTACTGGAGCTTCGGTCTGAGGGGCAGACTTCAAATTTGCTATACATTTAGACGGTACAGAGATGATGTCAAGGAACACAGGCTGAGGGGCTCCATCTTTGCACATTCCCTCAGCCCCACTACAGGTCACTGGCATCTATCAAAAAGGAGCTTATGTATTCCTCTGGAGGTCTAATTTTTCAAAGATCACCCAAGAGCCATCTCCAGATCACCTAGTTCACAGGCCAGCAGCGTTTACAATTGTGGTCCCATATGACTGTATGGGATTTGAATACTTTAAAAGCTGCTACATGATGATCCAGCTTCCAATCAACCTGAAATTAGGTGCTGAATTAGATCCCTCCCTTTGGAAGACTAACAGGTCTTTGCGCACCCTTAACAACTGAGACATATCAAGGATAAATTACGCTGCTTACCCAACCACAAACATTAAAGAGACAAAAAACAGCTACGGTAAGGTTAAAAAATAAGATTCATCTTATCTAGACAATTAGTCCTTCAAGACTGCGAGAGAGAGCTGCCTCACTTAATACATATAAACAAACAGAGAGTTAAGCAAAATGAGGAAATAAAGAAAAATATGTTCTAAATGAAAGAACAAAATAAAACCTCAGAGGGAAAAAAAGTCCTTAATGAAATGGAGATAAGCAAATTCACCTGATAAAGACTTCAAAGTAACACTCATAAAGATGGTCACCAAACTTGGGAGAAGAATGGATGGATACAGTAAGTACTTCAACAAAGAGCCAGAAAAGATTAAAAAAAGGACCAAACATAAGTCACAGAGCTGAAAAATACAATAAATGAACTGAAAAATACACTAGATGGATTCAAAAGCAGACTAAAGCAGAAGAAAGGATCAGTGATCTAGAAGACAGGGTAGAGGAATTCACTCAAACACAGCAGCAATAAGAAAAAAGAATTTTCAAAAGTTAAGATAGTTTAAAGTTAAGATAGTTTATGAAATGACATCAAGCAGAATAATATTTGCATTTATAGGTATCCCAGAAGGAGAAGGGAGAAAGGGCTAGAAAAATTATCTGATGAAACAGTAGCTGACAACTTCACTAATCTGGGGAAGAACACAGATATCCAGGTTCAAAAAGCCAAGAAAGTTGTGAAAAAGATGAATTCCAGAAGATCCATCCACGCCAAGGCATATTATGTTCAAAGTGTCCAAAGGCAAAAACAACAAAAGCAAAAATAAACAAGTGAGAATATCAAACTAAAAGCTTCTGCACAGAAAGGAAACCACTAACAAAATGAAAAGGCAACCTAATGAACAGGAGAATATATGTAACATATATCTGACAAGGAGCTAATATTCCAAATATATAAAGAACTCATATAACGCAAAACCAAAAAAAAAAAAAAAAAAAAAAAGCAAACAATCTGATTTAAAAATGGGTAGAGGGACTTAATAGACATTTTTTTCAAAGATATATAGATGGCTAACAGCACATAAAAAGATGTTCAACATTACTGATCATCAGGGAAATGCAAATCAAAACCACAGTGAGATACTGCTTCTCACATGTTAGAATGGCTCGTATCAAAAAGACAAGAAAGAACAAGTATTGGCAAGACTTGTTAGGAAAGGAACCTTTATGCATTGTTAGTGGGAATACGAATTGGTTCAAGTGCTATGGAAAACACTGTGAAGGTTTCTCAGAAAATTCAAAAAAAAAAAAAAACTATGATATGATCCAACAGTTTTACTTCTGAGTATTTATCAGAAGAAAATAGAAACACAAATCTGAAAAGATGTATGCACCCCTATGTTAATTGCAGCACTATTGTAGCACTTGGCTACCATAGCCAAAATAAGCAACAATGTGAGTGTTCATCAAAGGATGAATAGATAAAGATGTCTCACACACACACACACACACACACACACACACACACACACACACACACAGACTGAGATACTTCTGAGCCCTAAAAAGGAATGAAATCTTGCTATGTGCAACATGGAGGGACCTTAAGGGTATTATGCTAAACGAAGTGAGTCAGACACAGAAAGATAAATACTGCATCATCTCTCATATGTGGAATCTAAAAAAAAAAATGTAGACAACAAAATAAAACTCATAGATACACAAAACACAATGGTAGTTGCCAGAGGGCAGGCAAGGTGGGGAGTGAGTAAAATGGGTGTCACAAGATACCAAATAAATAAGTCACAGGGACTTAATACACAACATGGTAACTACAGTCAGTAATACTGTAGTGCATATTTGAAAGTGTTGAGAGTAAAACTTAAAAGTTCCCATCAAAAGAAAAAAGCAAAATATTTTTTTAATTTTAGATCACCTTTTTCTACCTTCATTCTTAAAATTTAGCATACCACTTTTGAACACATGACTATTGAAATTTTCATATAACATGACTCCTTTCTAGACATTCCATGATGAATCACCTGATAGAAAATTTTAATTGAACTGTTTAAACTTAGGATTTCTTTGTAGAGCAAGAGCAAACATATTTATTAGATTTACTATAATAGTGCTCGCTTCGGCAGCACATATACTAGATTTACTACAATAAACATTTAATAAAAGCCACTTTCTCTTTTAAATTACACTGGTTCCACCTCTAAATTTTCTAGCCAAGTATTCTAGGTTTTCTTTAAATATCTTTTCTAGACCACTGATTTTTATTTTCTTGCAAGTGTCTACTTGAGGCAACAATTTTCTATTTTCAAGTAAGAAATTTTAATTGATAAATATAAAGCAACCATTATCCTTTAGAATTCCACCTATGTATTCAAAACGACACTTTTATATTTGGACTATTCCAAGAATACAAAGGTAGGAACGCCACACTTTTTCTGTCACACTTTAAAATAACATGATTAATATGTTCTTAAATATTTCAGACTATGTACAGGAGTGTACAATCTGGTTTCTAGCAATGTCTTAACCCACGCTTTCCTAATTAATGTTGGTTTTCTAGATTATTTGTATGTGATATCCAATTATATGTTATTATGAGACTACTTTCAGGTTAATGGACATTTACTTGATTCTTTTTATCTCATAATGCTGATGGAGTCCTGTTGTAAGGATTGCTGAGCCAGTTATATTGTCAGGAACAATGATAGTGAATTGTGATCTGGATCTTGTTTGTCCATGGCCCCTCCTGCTGCTGATAAAAACAAAGGGACTCAAAACTTAATGAAAATCTGTTATTGCATCCATAAAGGGAGCGATAAACTTACTTTCCTTGTAAATACATTCTCAAGAGAACCAGATGATAATAATGAAAATGGCAGAGTGAGAATCTTGAAAAATTTTCCTCTATGTATAAACAATTATAAATCTATAAAATATTGTCATAATCAACATCTTCAGGATTTTGGAAGTTAGGCAAAAACTTGCAGCAATTCTTGAAGTGTTTGCTTCTAAATAAAAACAACTGAATCTCAGTACAAACAGTGAGCTTTGTGGAATTTTACCTTGTCCTGATTAAAATCCCAACTCCCCATTTTGGTGGTAGCCTTGAAAACCGCCAGTCGACAATCACAGTGAAAACCAGCAGTATGTCATCCAACAGAGGGGACAGAACAGTGTTAGAACAGCTCCAAAGTTTCATTTCCAGACAATTGCTAAGTATTTGGCTTGTGTGGTGATTCTTAGAAGACCTTACTTGAAAACTGCCTTTATGTGACGTCACTCTGAACAAACCCAATGTGAAAAGCCTTTCCCCTGGGGAATGTGCTGAAAAAATTTCAGGTACTTATTTAACATTGCAGCTCCCTAGTACAGTGGACAAGAACTGGGGCAAGCCAAAAACTAACCAAAAACCTTAAAAAGAAAACCTACAGAATGAGATGCCCATAAGGTCTTTGTAAAGTTCCAACTCCAACATATTGCTGAGAATCTAGAAGGCTATGTGCATTCATAGGGTTGTACACTTGCCAAGGACTCTACACATGCTCAGAAAAGTGCTGAGAAGGCTGTAAGATCTCATCACTGGTTGACCTGAAGCTTTGTTCAAACAGTAAATGAAGGCTTAGGGGAATATTTCAACTGACTATGTGGGTGTTGAAGATAATACCTCAAGACACCCACAGAGCCATTCTCAGAAAAGACAAAAACAGTCATTGGTTTGAGGTGTTTAATAAATCTCTATCTAAACATTAGCTAACAATTAAGCTAAGTGACCAGAGATTCCAGGGGTCACACAGAAGGAAGAATGCAGACTTCATAGAATTAGTTCAGAAAAGTCACTAAAAAAAACAGCAACAACAATAAACCCTGCCAAAGGTAGAGGGAAGGGGTATTATGATTTCCAGAGTTGCTACGTTGTATTATTTAAAATGTTCAGTTTTCAACAACAGCAAAAAATTAGTCTTAAAAAGAAACAAAATGATATAGCCATTATGCAGGGAGAAAAAAACAATCAATTAAAACTTGTTCCTGAGGAAGGAAGCCAATATTAGGCAAATAATTTAAATCGTTTATTTTAAATATGTTCAAAAAGTAAAGGAAGCCATGTCTAAAGAAATAAATGAGAGTATTACAACACAGTTTCACCAAATAGTATCAGTAAAGAGAGAGAAACTATTAAAAAGAACAAAATAAAAATCCTGGAGCTTAAAAAGTAAAGAACTAAAAACAATGAAGAACTAAATTATTTAACTAATTAAAGAACTAAAGAATGAAGAAAAATTAACTGACTCTCAAAGACCTATGAAACACCATCAAGCTTGCCAATATGTACATAATGGAAGAATCAAAGGAAAGCAGAGAAAGAAGAAAAAATAGTATTTGAAGAAATAATTTAGCCCAAATTTCTAAAATTTGATGAAAAACATGAATCTGCACTACATATCCTACCTAGAAACCCAACAGATTACCAATATAAAAAAAAGAGAGGGAGAGATCCACACCTAGACACATCATAGTCAGATTACCAAAAGCCAAAGGTGAAGAGGGAATCATGAAACAACAAAGAGACTTATGTACAATGGATCCTCAATAAGATTAACAGTTGATTTTTCATCAGAAACCAGGGAGTCCAGAAGGCAGTGGAAACACATGTTGAAAGAGAAATCAACAAACAAAAAATGTCAAACAAAAATTTTGTCTCTAGCAAAGGAACTCATTAAAACTGAAGAATTAGAAAATCACAATACAGACAAAAGGTGAGAACACATCTCACTATCAGGTTTGCACAAGATATATTAAAGTAAGTCCTTTAGGTTTAAATGAAAGAACATTAGAGAGTAATTCAAATGAAGTTGGATCCCTACCTCTCATGTTATACAAAAATAATTCAAAATTGTTCAAATACCTAAATGTAATACCTAAAACTATCAAGCTCTTAGCATAAAATAGGTGCATATCTTCATGACCTTGGATTAGTCAATGGAGTATTAGATATGCACTAAAGTATAAGCAACAAAAAAAAGTAGATAAATTGAATTTTATCAAAATATAAAATAGTTGTGCTTCAAAAGGATACTCAAAGAAAGGGAGAAAACATTTACAAATCATATCTATCTAGATATATCTAGATAGATAGATAGATAGATAGATAGATATAGATATAGATATGCTATAACTCAGTGTTACCTATAACCCTCATATATCTAGTATCCAGAATATTTAAAGATCATTTATAAATCAATAAGAAAAAAGACAAATAACTCAATCAACATATGGGCAAAAGATCTGAATAGACATTTGTTCAAGGAAGATATACAAATGCCCAATATATACATAAAAAGATACTTAACACCACTAATCATTAGGTAAATAAAAAGCAAAACAAACAAACAAAAAATGATTAGAGTGGCTATAATCAAAAAGAGAATTATCAACTATTGGCAATGATGTGAAGAAAATGGAACCTTAATACACTGCTGGTAGGAATGCAAAATGAAAGAGCTATTTTGGAAAACAGTTTGGCAGTTCCTCAAAAAGTTAAACATAGAGTTACCATATGACCCAGCAATGCCACTCCTAGGTATATACTGAGTAGAAATGCAAACATATGTTCATACAAAAATGTGTATATAAATATAACAGCAGTATTATTCATAACAGTAGGTGAAAATAACCCAAGTGTCTATCAACTAATGAATAGATAAAACAAAATCTATATGATGGCTAATTTTATGTGTCAACTCAACAAAGCAAGGAGATGCTCAAATAACTGGTTAAACAATATTTCTGGGTGTGTCTGTGAGGGTGTTTCCAAAAGATATTAACATTTTAATCAGTGGGCTAAATACAGCAGATGGCCTTCTTTAATATGAGTAGGCATCACCCAATCCATTGAGGGCCTGAATAGAACAAAAAGAGGAAGGTCGAATTCTCACTCTGCCTGACTAGTTCTTGCTCTGACTGATAGAGCTGGTACATAATCTTCTCTTGCCCTCAGCACTCCTGATTCTCAGGCCTTCAGACTGGTAATGGCATGTATACCATCAGCTTTCCAGCTTTCAAGCCTACAAACTATACCACTGGCTTTCCTGGGTGTCTAGCTTGCAGATGTCTAGCTTGCAGATGGCAGACAATGGGACTTTTCAGCCTCCATGATCACATGAAACATATAATAAATCATACACACACACACACACCCCAACAGGAATAGCTCATGGTTCTATGGTTATGGTTCTCTGAAGAATCCTGACCAATATAATGTAGTAAATCCATAAAATGAAATATTATTCACCCAAAAGAAATGAAGTATTGATACATACGATGGCACAGGTAAACTCTGAAAACATTATATTAAATAAATCAAACACAAAAGGCCACATTTTCATTATGGTTAAATGTGATTTTAAGTCCCTATGATTTAATTAATAAAATGTCGAGAATGGAAAAATACATAGATACAAAAGGTATATTAGTGGTTGCCAAATGGGTACTGAGTCTAAGAACAGCTTTAGGGTTTCTTTTTGGAGTGGAAACTGCACTGGAATTAAAGAATGATAATGGTGTACAATCTCGTAAAATATACTACAAGTGTTGACTTGACTTGCACATTTTAAAGGAGTGAATTTTACAGTATGTGAATTGTATCTCTAAAAAGTAATAATAAGTATTAACAATTAATTTAAAATTAAAAAGGGAGACCATATAATCATCTCAATAGATGCAGAAAAATCATTTTACAAAATATAACATCTATTCATGATAAAAACTCTCCACAAAGTGGGTTTCAAGAGAACACAACTTGACATGGTGAAGGCCATATATAAAAAACCCATAGCTAATCTCATACACAATGATGAAAAACTGAAAGCTTTTCCTCTAAGACCAGGAATAGTACACGGATGTCCACTCTCACCACTTTTATATAACATAGTATTGGAAGATCTACCTGCAGCAATCAGAGAAGAAAAGGAAATAAAAGGCATCCAAATTGATAAGGAAGAATAAAACATGTCACTGTGCAGATGACATGATACTTATATAGGAAACACTAAATACTCCACTAAAAATTAATAGAACTGATAAATGAATTCAGTAAAGTTGCAGGATATAAAAATTTACATACATAACTTTGTTGTATTTCTATTTGCTAGAAATGAACAATCAGAAAGACAAATTAAGAAAACAATCCTATTTGCAATTGCACCAAAAAGAATAAAATATCTAGGAATAAATTTGACCACGAGGGTGAAAGACCTATATTCTGGTAACTATAAGACACTGATGAAAGAAACTGAAGATGATACACAAAAAAATGGAAAGATATGTCATGCTCATGGATTGTTGGAATTAACATCATTAAAATGTCCATACTACCTAAATCAATCTACAGATTCAATGCAATCTCTATCAAAATACCAACAGCATTTTTCACAGAATTAGAACAAATAATCCTAAAATGTGTATAGAACCACAAAAGACCTCAAATAGCTGATGCATTCTTGAGAAAGAAGAACAAAGTTGGGCTACAATCAAAAACACAAGAAACAACAAGTGCTGGTAAGGATGTAAAGAAAAAGGAACCCTCATAAATTGGTGGTAGGAATGCAAAATGGTGCACCCACTGTGGACAACACTATGGAGGCTCTTCAAAAAATTAAAAATAGAATTACCATATTATCCAGTAATTCCAGAACTGGGTATTTACCCAAAGAAAATGGAAACACTAATCCAAAAAGATATATACACCCCTATTTTTACTGCATTATTTACAATAGTCAAATTATGGAAGCAGCCCAACTATCCATCCACAGATGAATGGATAAAGAAGATGTGGTATACACACACACACACACGCACATACACTAAAATATTACTCAGCCATAAAAAAGAATGAAATCTTGCCATCTTTGACAACATGGATAGATCTAGAGGGTATAATGCTAAGTGAAATATATCAGTCACAGAGAGATAAATGCCATATGATTTCACTCATATGTGGAATTAAAAAAAAACAAAACAAAGAAAAAAAGAAGCAAAACAATAAAGAGATTCTTAACTATAGAGAACAAACAGATGGTTACCAGAGGGGAGGTGTGGGAGTGGGATGGGTACAATATGTGAAAGTGATTAGAATACACTTATCGTGAGGAGGCCTGAGTAATTTATGGAATTGTTAACTTACTATATTATACACCTGAAACCAATAAAACACTGTACGTTAATTATACTGGAATTAAAATTTTAAATAATTAATAAAAAAAATAAAAATAAAAAGAACAAAGCTGGAGGTACCACAATCCCAGACTTAAAGATATACTACAAAACTATAGTAATCAAAACATTACAGTACTGACACAAAAAGAGACACACAGATCAACAGAACAGGACAGAAAGACCATGAATACACCATGCTTATATGGTCAATTAATCTATGACAAATGAAGCAAGAATATACAATGAAGAAAGGACAGTCTCTTCGACAAATGGTCCTGGGAAAACTGGACAGCAACAGGCCAAAAAATAAAACTGGACCACTTTTTTACACTGTACACAAAAATAAACTGAAAATAGATTAAAGATCTATTTGTGAGACATGAAACCATAAAACTCCTAAAAGAAAACATAGCAGTAATCTATGGGACATCAGCCTTAGCAACATATTTATGGGTAAGTCTCAGCCAAGGGAAGCAAAAGCAAAAATTAACTATTTGGACTATACCAAAATAAAAAGTGATTACACGTTCAACAAAACAAAAAGGCAACCTAGCGAATGGAAGAAGATACTTGTAAATGTTATATCTAATGAGGGGTTAATATCCAAAGTACATAAAGAAATTTTACAACTCAACACCAAAAAAAAAAAAAAGTGATTAAAAAATGGACAGAAGACCTGAACATTTTTCCAAAGAAGGCATACACATGGCCAATAGACACATGAAAACATGCTTGACATCAGTAATCATCAAGGAATGCAAATCAAGACCACAAGGAGATAGCACCTCATACCAGTCAGTATGGCTAATATAAAAAAGGCACAAAATAACAAATGGAGAGAAAAGGGAACCTGAATGTACTATTGGTGGTAATATAAATTGGGTAATCACTGTGGAAAACAGTATGGAGGCTACTCAAAAAATTAAACACAGCAATTGTATATGATCCCTTAATTATACTACTGGGCATTTATCAAAAAAAAAAATGAAAACCCTAATTCCAAAGAGTATATACACCTCTATGTTTAGTGCAGCATTATTTACAATAGCCAACATATGGAAGCAACCCAAGTGTCCACTGGTAGGTAAATAGATAAGGAAGATGTGGTACGTACACACACACACACACACACACACACACACACACACACACACACACACGGCTACTGCTCAGCCATAAAAAAGAATGAATATTTGCAACAAGATGGATTGACCTAAAGAGTATTATGCTAAGTGAAATAAGTCAGATAAAGGCAAATACCATATGATTTCATTTATAAATAGAATCTAAGAAAAGAGAGAGAGACTGTTTGCTGAATTTACAGTAAACATCATTATGGACTTGGTTCCAATTGATTCAAGAAAGATCCTTAAAATTATCTATAGATTTTAAAGAGAAGAAATGCCATAAGCATGTTGTTTTAATCAATGTAGTAGGCCTCAGTGTCTCACCAATTTTTCCTCAACTACCAAAACATTTCTTGAGAGACCCCAACTTAAGAAGAGTAAAGATAATTTTATTAAGTGTCACATGGACATAATATGTCTACTAAGTATAAACAAAGCAATCCCTAGACATGCTTTAACAGTGGTCTTTACTCATATTTACATACTAGTAGGAAAATTTCTGTTTCTGCTCCTTGAACAAGAGGCAAATGGCCGTTTGTAGGCTGCTAACTATAGACACACCCACAATGAGACTGACAGCATTCAACCTGATCGAGATATATCAATTACTACATATTAATGTATAGTTTAAAAGGATTTCGTCATCTTCAAACCCAGAGGGGAAAGAACGCAGTTGACACAGACTTTCATTTCTTCCTGTCCAGAGTGATTTGTGGCCTGTCATTCTTAAGGCAGTTTGGAAGACAAGATGGACATGCTGACAGTCCGCTTATCTCTATTTGAGAAGACACAACCCTCTGGGGTTTTCTGAACTCATATGTCATTGAGGCTGCAAAATTACTGAGAAACAGTTGTTGAAAATCTCAAGTAATTGTGAATAATACAGAAATAACATTATTCTCTGATCAATTAGTTCTCGTCGAAAAGTGCTTCTTCAAAGTGTAACAAACAATTCTTGGATGTTCTCATAGTTGGAACCCAACTAAAACGGATTACTCTTTCCTTGAACTTAAATTTTCTATGTACCTCTGGAAATCAAATTCTCAGAAATCAAACAAAAGGGCATTTTTGTTTTATTTTGTCTTCTGCAGAAGATCTTTTACATGTGTTATATTTATTAAATTTTAATTTTCTTGAGAGTAGGTAACATGTTATTTTTAACTTTCCATATATACAAATATGAAATAGGCATTCAACAACTATTTGTTAGAAGAACAAATAAGTAAATGGGAGTACATTAAGTGATCATATTGAAAGACAAATTAAGCCCTTAGGATCCCAAAAAAACCCTCCACATTTTTATTAATACATTTATACTCCTATTTTTTCAAGTTTTTCATGTAGAACTTGATAGTTGCCAATTAGCTGTCCTGTGAAAATGTCATTAGAATATTGCGTTTTCTGAAATACAGATTTTAAGTTTTATAGATAAGTGATTTCTACTGTAAAATTTGAATTTATATAGATGCCTTGAAGAACTTAAAATGCCATTTAAAGGTGTATGCAATCATGCAGCAGCACACCTTTACTAAGTTCAGGGAACTCCTGGAGATAGGAGTTCCCATGTCAGGGTCAGGCAGGTCCTCTTCCTTCCACAGTGATAGAGATGTAATGGAGTACATCACTGCCCAGCTAGAGATGTTTCCCAGCCTCCTCTGAAAGAGACTTTCTTAAAAGGTCTCTTCTGGAAACAGATTCTAAGGAGACTGTTAACAACTCTTGAGTCATCTCGAATGTAAAAGATAGCCCTCCTTCTGTACTAGTGCTTTCCTTTTTTCTTCCTGTGAATTAAAATTAATGATGTGTTTGCAATCAAAAGCTCTGATTATACATATGAGGATAGCAGCCTTGTAGTACAGCCAACCAAGGAAATGGAAAGGTCCAGGCCCAGAATGAGCATCCAGAGCATAGCCTCCCTCCAATCTGGACAGTCATCTTAGGACTTCCATATGAGAAAAAAATGCACTTATCTTTTCCATAATCCACTGTACTTTGGGATATCTTTGCTATAGGAACGTAGTCCTTAAAATAAATAATAAATTTCCAAAATAGTTATGTGAAATCAAATTTTGGGGATTCCCTTAAAGCTGAAGTTCAAGTAAGAAGTCTAACTCTGCAAATTAGACCCACTTAAACAAGATTTTGATTCAGAAGCTAGCAGTGCAAAGAGCAGACTCTGTATAGTATCTATTCTGATAAGAGAAAGTCATATATATTAAATATGTGATAGACTGATTAAGTGTGTGCATACATAGGTATTTTTTTAGATTTTGGAAGTAAGTATATTCCAAAGAAATTAAAAATTAAAACACAAATGCCAAGTCCTATTCTGAAAGTTGTTAAAATATAAAGTTACCAAGTGAAAATCTGCTCACATTACCTTCAAACTACCAGAGCCAATAGCAGCCATTTTCTTTGCTATTGTATTTTTATCTAAAGACTCTTTTGGCCCCTAGTGAACTCATTTGATAACCAGAGTGGTTGTTTCTTTACTCATTCTTCAGCATTTACAAAATGAGACAGCTTTTATCAAGATATGTCTCAGCATTGGTTTAGGCATGAAGAAATTTTGGAATGCAAACATAAGGCACAACTAGCGCATCCCCTTCCATAGAACTATATAGAGGTCAAGTCCCACCCCTGTGAAAATGTGAGATCTACCCATTTGTGTAAATCTTATTTTTTCTTATCTCTTGAGTGGCTAGGGTTGGCCTATGCTGCATAATTTTATGTTTCTAACTACTTTTGTCACTTTATAAATAAAATAAGAGTGAGGAGGACATTTGGTTAATTAACAAGAAAAAAAAATATTTACTAATCACAGAATGAGAGCATTTAAGGAATACTTCATAATCCTATATTAACTTTGAAGAAGTACCTTCAACGTTTGTATATTTTCTGATGATATTTAGGATGTTTAAAACCAATCAGGCAACTGACAAACCTCATATAAACTTCAGCATTGAAATAACTGGTGTTTTTGTTTAACTTTACTTTCTGGGTTATAATCTGATTCATACTGATGACCAAATTCACTGTATCATCACAGACTGGAAATTAAATATAATAAACCTTAAGGTTGTGACAGATTGCAGGTATTTACAGAATAACCAGATTTTATTGGAGAATGGGTATGTTTTGATAAAAAAAAATAAGTAAAACCAGACCCAAAATTTAGAAAATCACAGAAGGGACATTTCTATGTTTACCTAAATTCAGGAAATGCTGAAGTATCTGATACTAAAAATCTGTCCATCACTACCAAGAGCCAGGTTACAACCCAGGCTTAAGAGATTATGCGCAGGGAAAGCCTGTGTTCAGGAATTCCTAATTACAAAAGGTTGAATTTCAGGTTTTAACTTTGAAAGCCTAATAAACTGATTACCATGTAAAGATATTTTATAAGAGACTTCCAACAGAACTGATGTATTTTAGAAAGAAAGCGAAGTGTTTTAACAATCACTTTTCTTATAACAGAAGCAAATTTGCAACTTCCACAGGAACACAGTTCTTCCAAATTCAGTCTTTGCCACCTAGTACTATTTTTCATCTTTATAGTCTAATATTTGAAATTTGTGTTTCATTTTCAAAATAATAGGGCAAAATCATAATACATCAGGTTTTCAGAAGTCCTTATGCTTCTAAATTTTTTATGTAAAATACATTTATATTTAGAATTTAGAATAGCAGAGACTTATTAATGTTGGTTAAATGCATATGCTTGCTATTTGACATAAAGAAATATGAATGACCAAAATTTAAGAATGCAGAATAAATTAAGAGAAATTTGGTATGACACATGTATTCATTATTTTTCTGATGAGTCTATATTTACATATATATACACATACATGTTTTACACACAAGTATAATATTTATATATATATATATACATAAACTCTGAAATATTACACTGCAAAAGTATGATATTTAGTTCATGTTCTTCAAACGTGTCTTAAATAGCAATATAATTAACCCAAGGTGTAGCATTACAATCAGATTCTACAATGGATGTTACCTGAAATTTGACTCCTCTTAATGCTTCAGTGACAGGAAAATAATAAAAATTGCTTAATTTCTATAGAAACTATTGAAATTTCTAATAAAAATGGTAATTTTTTAAAAAGCAGTATACAAGTACTTTGAGTGTTTTTTTCTTCCACTTAGTACCCACTGGAGAAAAAGATGCTCATGTCTGGACTTGTGCTTCTTTTGAGGCCATTTTGTATCTCAATTCTGTTCCTTCCTATCCTCATGATGGACAAGAGAAAAAGCTAAGAGAGCTAAATAATCTGAAGGAATAAATATTTTTTGCTGTGTGCGCACATGTGTGACTTCATTTTTTGCCCAATCAAAAGAGAGAGAGAGAGAGAGAGAGAGAGAGAGAGAAAGGGCAATATTATCTAAGTCAACAGTATGTGCAAGTGCATTAAGTACTGAAAACATGTGTATCACCTAACATTTATACTGCATGTTTGCCATGTGCTGTATTGTTCTAAATGGCTTACATGTATCAGCAACTCATTTCAACTTCACAATGACAATATGAGTGAAATATCATTCTTTCCTTTTTCTGTCTGCATATTTCTCTTCCAGACTATAAAGACAATTTCCTCTGATTATTCTAAGACTTTCTCCCAATGACCTTGGGGTTTGCACATGAAGTGTAAAAACTGTGGAATAACCAGGCAAGTGAGTTATTTGTCTTGCTATTTCTCTGTCGCTGTCACTTTCTCTCCTGGGTTTGGTATAAGAAGCAATGCATTTAGGAATAAGTAAACCCTGAGTATGCCATAGATTATTGGCCTATTCATGGCAAGGAAATCTCCAGAAATAGATACTGGTATTCTTCTTAATAAAAACATAACAGTTAATAATAATTATTAAGAATTAATGGAGATGTAGGTGCATTTATACTATAAGCTAATGAAAACATTACATTGGTCATTTTAATTATTTTTAAATTAAGAGTCAAATCGAACATACAGCCAATCCTCCACACAAACACTGAAAGCAGTTAAAACACAGAGTGTCTTAAAGACACCAGTGGAGGGGCGCCTGGGTGGCGCAGTCGGTTAAGCGTCCGACTTCAGCCAGGTCACGATCTCGCGGTCCGTGAGTTCGAGCCCCGCGTCGGGCTCTGGGCTGATGGCTCAGAGCCTGGAGCCTGTTTCCGATTCTATGTCTCCCTCTCTCTCTGCTCCTCCCCCGTTCATGCTCTGTCTCTCTCTGTCCCAAAAAATAAATAAACGTTGAAAAAAAGACACCAGTGGAAATTTCATTTGCAAAATTATCTATAAGTAGAATACCATAGGTTCCAGAGATTCCTCATTAAAGAGTTATTTATTTATGCTAAGTATTGTTAAGATATAAGTAGTGTTTACTAATCCAGAATACTGATACAGTAATCACTGTATTTTCACTCTAACAGAGACCATCAACTCATTTAACCTAAAGTAATATATAACATGAAAAGTTTAAGAGCTATGGCAGGGATAGAAATATGGGATAGGGAAAGTGTTGATGAATTTTTTGCACTCAAAAATTCACATAACATAGACATCTGTCTACTTTCTTCAGTTATAGAGTAGGCATATCTTTCTGAATGTTTAGACCACAAAACTACAATTTTGTTCCAATCTTCACTTGTTAGTCCTCACTTACTCCATCTTAGTCTGTAAATAACATTCCAACTTTCTGATCTCTGGTAAATCCCCAACATCTTGTCTCTATTTTCACTTGCAATCTCCATTAACGTGATCAAAATAATTCCAAATTGGATATTAATATTAGGGAATGACTTTAAATCTATCAATATGTGATGAATTCAGAAGATGAATGCTGAATTATGAAATGTCATTATAGCTTCCAGTTACTTTGAAATTTTTCAGCTACAGAAAGAAGAAAGAGAGTCACAGACACAGAAAGATAATTCATGGAATATGTTAATAATTGTTTTTTATTGTTGTTGTTGTTAATAATTGTAGAAACTGTATGTGAGTATAAGGGTGTTTGCTATACAAATGTTTGACTTTTTCTGTATACTTGATCTTACCACTGAAAAGTAAAAACAAACAAAAAAAACCCCAAACCATTCCATGTGTGTTCATATATATATATCTATATACAGATATATATCTTCACCCTTTTTCTACCATTTTTTTTTGCTCATCTATCTATCTTTATGATCTCAGAGTTAAAGGCAAACTCCTCACTTCTATGGTGCTTTATTGCATTTTCTACTAATTTTAAAGAATATTATTTCTAATTATCTTCTAGCTAGCATATTAAGAGGCAATTGTCTCAAGCTTCTTCTAGTTCTTCCTCATTTCTTTCTAACTCAAGAAGCTTTTTAATATTATAAAATACCTTATATCAAAACACACACATACACAAACACAATCCTCTTCTATCATTACTTCTTCTGATTGCTATCCTATTATTCATCCCTCCTTTCCCAGTTAAAATTCTTAAATAGCAGTATTTAATTATTGCTCCTGATTGTTCCTTTATCTCTTCTAACTTCCATCAACCACTCCACTTAAATTGCTGTAAGATCAACAAAAACCTCTTTGTCACAAAGTTCACTGATTTGTTTCAGTTCCCATCTTTCTCTAGCCACACGACAGTTATCATCCTCCTTGACCTTTGCACTACAACTATGACTGTTTATGACTTCCTTCTACTGATTGTCTCCTTTGTCTGTAAAGACAGCATTCTTGTGTATCTCCTTTTCTCATTACCCCTAAACTCAGTTTCGTCTTTTTCCATATTTCCTTTACATGTGTTCATCTCCTTCAACATAGATTTATGAGGGTTGTTTGCTTATACACTCCCTTTATAGAAATGTCCACTTGTGGGGCGCCTGGGTGGCTCAGCAGGTTAGCGTCCAACTTCGGCTCAGGTCATGATCCCATAGTCTGTGAGTTCGAGCCCCACATCGGACTCCGTGCTGACAGCTCAGAGCCTGGAGCTTGTTTCGGATTCTGTGTCTCCCTCTCTCTCTGACCCTCCCCCATTCATGCTCTGTCTCTCTCTGTCTCAAAAATAAATAAACGTTAATAAAAAAAAAAGTCCACTTGTATATTGTAAAGAGTTAAAAAAAAAAAGATATGGTTTCTAATATGAAATCTAGTTCTTTCTTTCTTCCTAAGACTACTTCAGCACTTGTTTCTTTAAGCACCTCTATCATCCTAAGCCCACTCATACACAGCCAACACCTAACTCAACACCTTTCTGTACTCGTCTCCTTGTTGGTTGTACCCTTTTTGGTTTTATTCTAATTTTTTATAAACACCAATTTTCTATTTAGATATTTAGATATCCTTCATGGATATCTAAGAAAACTTTCGGACTTTATTTCACTTAAAGCCTCATTAAAATATCATAGTATTTTTAATCTGTTGTATGTTAATAACTCATGAAAAACCTATAGTAATCTAATTCAGTTTGCTTAAGAAATCAAGGAAAGCACAAAAATTTCAAATTCAAGAAAATGAACAATTTTTTTCAAAGTCAATTGGCACTTTTTTTTTAATTTCAAGATTTCTTATCCCATTTACCCTTGAGAAGAAAATAAAAAATCTCTTGACCAAAGCTTAAAAGTTCTTCCTAAAATAGGTAAGGGAAAAATAATTTATTTCAATTCTTTGTGTGAAACTAATAGTTTTGTGTCATGAGAAGGTTGCCATTTTTCCAGTAAGTAAATATGCCCTATACTATGAAGGGTTGCCATTTAAAGAACAACTAGGAAGCAATTCAATGAAGAGGATTGTTAAGGATAGGCTTCTTGCTGCATTCCAATCATGTTCTTTTCAAAACCTAGCTTTAAGGATTTTAAAGAAATCCTGAGGGGGCACTCTCTTCCTTTTGTCCCACTGAAATATCATCATTAAACTCCTCTAAAAATGGTTTCTGATATCATTCTGCTTTCCAGCTGAGGCAACATTTTCTATAAGTAATAACAAAACAGCTGAAGTGAGTAAAAGCAAACTGGGCAGATAGGAATATCAATCCTGATGGGACCAAAGGGAGCTCTGTGTTAACTTCTAAAGTACCTGAACTTTTCTGAACCAGTTGGTTTTGACTGAAATTGAAAATGTTCTTTTACTTTCGAATCCCTGCCAGAGGGGGCTGCTATGGTAGACTTCTCTAGCTATTTTTCTTCTTTTTCAGAGGAATTCAAGACGGGAGATGTCAATGTGTGTGCTTAAGCGTAAAAGTGATCATTTTTTAACCACTGGTGGGAAAGTAGTTTGCCAGTGGGGAGCTAAGTGTTGAAATCTGGCATTAATCCAGCAGAGTTGGACCAATAGATCACAGATAACTATACAGTATATGACGGTGAGTTCTCTTGCTTAAAATGAAAAAAAAAAAAAATGGAGAGTATTGAGAAGTGAGACAGGAGATTTTTCAAATGGTGCACTACACTGCTCTATTGACTTAAGTCAGCCACAAGGAAATTTAAAAACAATTTAGAGAATAGAGTGCAACTACCTCTAAGAAGATCACTCTTCATAACATAGGTGGATGGGGACTACTCCAGTATGAAATACTGTCTCACATGTATGTTTACCTTAAGGCTTCAGCAGATACTAAATTGCATTCTGAAAGTTTGGTGAATTTAAGCTGAACAGGTCGTTAATGTCACCCAGAAGCAACAACAATGACACCCCCAAAGGTGAAAGTGGAATAGCCAAGTGTCTATCTCTTGAGGAAAAGCTAATAAAGCAGAAATCCAATCCTTCCATCAAGATTATGGTGAGCTGGATTTCTGCAGAAGTGTGGCTAAAAGCTCCAACTGTCATGCTTTTCATGTCAGGTCACAAATGCCAGCTGCTTGTTACTTAAAAATAATCATCAAAAAATATGAGTTGAGGAATTATTTTCAAATAAGAATGAGAAAGGGATTCTTAAATGACTTTTCCTCCTTTTTAAAACAACTGAATTACCATGACTGGAGGCAGAACTTAAAACCCTAATCATTTGAATTTAGAATAAACATTCCCCAAAATATAAAGTGAATATTTAATTAAAATAGGTAAAAAACCAAAAAGTAACACCAAAGCTATTGCCATATATAAAAGATATGTTTTCCATAAGTCTCTTTAAATCAAAGGAGTCAAAATTATAATTTCTAAAGTCTTATATAAAAGGTGCCACATGTTTTCTTCTTCCCCATTTTTCTTAAGATTAAGACAGAGTATATTTACCTATAAACAGTTCTTTTTTTTAACTTTTTACCATGTTTTGAACCATGCCTTTCTTCCCAAGAATTTATTTATTCTCTCAGCATTTGTTTGGTGACCATTGTGCATAATACTGAGCTTCTCCTAACATTAAAAAATAGTTTCTGAATTATTAGTAATAGTTTGGTTTTCACAAATCTTGGACATCAAACTATAGGATATAGTGATATTGTTTGGAGCAGCTGAAAATGGTTTCTGGTCTCTTCCTTGAGTTGAGAATTTAAAGTCCTGAGCTTATAATTCTTTTGCTCCAATTTTCCAGTGCAATTAGAAGTAACGAACTATCTCTGGTATATTCCTTATTTATCCTAACATTTCTGTAGCTCCATATGGTCTCTCTAGAAGTGTAATGAGACTTCTTTCATGGTGGCTTATAAAAGTGAGTCTTCCAAGAGCAAATAAATGTTGTCCATCCTCTTAAAGACATCATCCAGAGCTGGCATACCACCATTACTTCATAAACTATCAGCTAATGCAAATCATGAAACATCTCAGAGAGAAAGTGAACTATCAGAGGGCATACTAGGAGGTACAGTTCATTGGGGACCATTTTTGGAGACCACGTACCACAGTTTGGAATTTGCTTGTAGTGGTATGGTTAATAGAATTATTATTCTCTGAGTCAGTAACCAATAAGACCATTTTTTCATGATTAGTATTTGAGTCACTTGTGAACTCATTTGTAGGCTCATTTACCGTGACAATCTTGACAGTTCTACCTATTATGAATATTGTGCCATTTATTCTGGAAATTTAAATTCATTGAAAATGAGAACTGAATATGATGTTTAGGCCTGAGAAGCCCAGAGAATGAAGCCTCATGGAGATTGTTCTTATACTGTCAGAAAGAAAATACTTACTACAAAGTATTTTGCTACAAAGTATAAAGCTTGCAAATGTGAGAAGTTTGCAAGTTTGAGAAGTTTGTTAACTACCATGGGGTCTAAAATTCATTTTCAATAATAATGAATGGCATGATAAATCACCTATTTACTCCATAATATCAGAACATGTGAATATAAGAAATGTTATAGAAAGATGCATTTTCTTCTTTTTAAGCTTATTTATTTATTTTTGAGAGAGAAGAGAGAGAGCAGGGAAGGGAGAGAGAGAGAAGTCCAAGCAGGCTCTTCACTGTCAGTATGGAGCCCTATGTGGGGCTTGAACTTACGGAACCATGAGATCATGAACTGAGCCACAATCAAGAGTCAGACGCCTAACCAGCTAAGCAACCAGGCACCCCAGAAAGATGCATTTTCTTTTTTTTTTTTTAATTTTTTTTCAATGTTTATTTATTTTTGGGACAGAGAGAGACAGAGCATGAACGGGGGGGTGGGCAGAGAGAGAGGGAGACACAGAATCGGAAACAGGCTCCAGGCTCTGAGCCATCAGCCCAGAGCCCGACGCGGGGCTCGAACTCACGGACCACGAGATCGTGACCTGGCTGAAGTCGGACGCTTAACCGACTGCGCCACCCAGGCGCCCCGAAAGATGCATTTTCTTAATGGAACTATATACTCCTGCCTGTACTTTGATAGTCAAAATCATGATAGAAATTTAAGATTATGTATTCTTTTTGTGGTTAAGATCTTATAAAAGTCCTGTATAACTATATTGGTATCTTTAATCTTTAATCTTAATTCCAAAGATCTCAAAATTCCTAACTAAACAGATTTAATTTTAGAATAAGACCTTCCATTTCCATGTTATTGACCCACACCTATATCTTTGCCTCACCAGAATTTATGTTCCTGAAATATCTCTGCCCAAAATTCCTTCTAAGGTTCTTAGCACATTCATATTGTCAGGTTGGTCTTTCATGGAGTTCAAAAATTAAATCTAGACATTTTAGTTACATTATTTCACCCTTAAAAATGTACTACAGTAGGCAAACTAAACTGTTATCAAATAAAATTTCTGCCTTTAGCAACATGACTGTTCTGATATTCAAAAAATTAAAGGCATTTCTCCCTTCCTTCTTTCCTCCTTCCTTCCTTTCTTTTCATAAGCTTATCCAAAATAACAGCCTTAGGTTCTTCAGATGTACTACTTCTAAAAACAAACAAAAACAAAAACAAAAAGGTACTGCTTCTATTAATCTACTCTACCTTCTTTTTGTTTTTAAACACCCTTAAATGTCCCATGTCAAAGTAAAATACATGAGAAATATTGCAGACACCAAGACTGTATTGAAGGAAAAATTCTAGGCATCACTTAACTAAATGGAGACCTTAACACCTGTAAACATAAGTTTTCCCTTAAATATTTTGTTTTTAAAAAAATGTACATACTGAAAGGAGAGAAACAGCTAAGAAAACCTACTCTGATTCACTCTTTTTCTTTAAGCTTTTATTTAAATTCAGTTGGTTAACTTACAGTATAATAGTAGTTTCAGGTATACAATATAGTGATTCAACACTTCCATACAATACCCTGTGCTCATCACAAGTACATTCCTTAATTCCCATCACCTATTTACCCATCTCCTGCCCCTAGACATCTCCCCTCTGGTAACTATCAGTTTGTTCTCTATAGTTAACAGCCTCTCTCTTTTTTTCCCTCTCTTTTCCCATTTGTTTCTTAAATTCCCCATATGAGTGAAATCATGGTATTTGTCTTTAACTTATTTTGCTTAGCATAATAACCTCTAGCTCCATCCATATCATTGCAAATGGCAAGATTTCATTCTTTTCATTGGCTGAGTAATATTCCATTGTATATATACACCATCTTTTGTATCCAATCATCAGTCAAACACATGGGCTGATTTTATAATTTGGCTATTATACATAACGTTGCTATAAACATTGGGTGGCATGTATCCCTTTGAATTAGTATTTTTGTATTCTTTGGGTAAATACCAGGTAGTGCAATTGCTGGGTCATAGGGTAGTTCTATGTTTAACTTTTTGAGAAAATTCCATACTGTTTTCCATAGTGGCTGTGGCAATTTGCCTTCCAACCAAAGGTGCAAGAGGGTTCCCCTTTTCTCCACATCCTCAACAACACCTGTTGTTTCTTCTGTTGTTGATTTTGGTCATTCTGACAGGTGTGAGGTGATTTCTTATTGTAGTTTTGATTTGCATTTCCCTGATAACCTGTGATGTTCTGCATCTTTTCATGTGTCTGTTGGCTATCTGTATGTCTTCTTTGAAAAAATGTCTATTCATGTCTTCTGCCCATTTTTAATTAGATTATTTGTTTTTTGAGTATTGAGTTTCATCAGTTCATTATATATTTTGGATACTAACCCTTTATCAAATAAGTCATTTGCAAATATCATCTCCCATTGTGTAGGCTGCCTTTTAGATTGTTTCCTTCACTGTACAGTTTTGGTTTTTTTTGGTTTTTTGTTTTGTTTTTTTTTTTATGAAGTCGCAATAGTTTACTTTTGCTTCTGTTTCCCTTGCCTCAAGAAACATATCTAGAAATAAGTTGCTACAGCCAATGCCAAAGAAATTACTGCCTATGGTCTCCTCTAGGATTTGTACGGTTTTAGATCTCACATTTAGGTCTTTCAACCATTTTGAATTTATTTTTTTGTATGGTATAAAAAAAGCACACATGTTGCTGTGCAGTTTTCCCAACACCATTTGCTGAAGAGACTTTTCCCTTGCAATGGTCTCTCCTGTTTTGTCAAAAATTAACTGACCATATAGTTGTGGGTTCATTTCTGGGTTTTCTATTCTGTTCACTGATCTATGTGTCTGTTTTTGTGTCAGTACCATCTTGTTTTGATCACTACAGCTTTGTAATATAACTTGGGGCCTGGAATTGTGGTATCTCCAGCTCTGCTTTTATTCTTTAAGGTTGCTTTAGCTATTTGGGGTCTTTTGTGGTTCCATACATATTTGAGGATTGTATTCTAGCTCTGTGAAAAATGCTAGTGGTATTTTGATAGGGACTGCATTAAATGTGTAGATTGCTTTGGGTACTATAGACATTTTAACAATATTTGTTCTTCCAATCAATGAGCATGGAATGTCTTTCCATCTGTTTGTAGCACACTTAATTTCTTTAATCAGTGTTTTATAGTTTTCAAAATATAGGTCTTTCACCTCTTTGGTTAGGATTATTCCTTGGTATCTTATTGTTTTTAGTGCACTTGTAAATGGGATTGTTTCCTTAATTTCTCTTTCTGCTGCTTCTTTATTGGTATATAGAAATGCAACAGATTTCCACATATTGATTTTGTATACTGTGACTTTACTGCTGTCTAATTGCTGTTTCTAGGACTTCTAGTGCTACATTAAATAAAAGTGGTGAGAGTGGACATCTCTATCTTGTTCCTACCATAGGGAAAAAGCTCTCAATTTTTCCCCATTGAGGATGATATTAGCTGTGGATTTTTTTACATGTGGCCTTTATTGTTCCCTCTATACCTAATTTGTTGAGGACTTTATCATGAATGGATGTTGTACTTTGTCAAATGCTTTTTCTACATCTACTGAAATGATTTTATGGTTCTTATCCTTTCTTTTATTAATGTGGTATATCACATGATTGATTTGCAAATACTGAGCCACTCTTGTAACCCAGAAGAAATCCCACATGATTGTGGTGAATGATTTTTTAAAGTATTGCTGGATTCAGTTTGCTAGTATTTTACTGAGAGTTTCTGCATCTGTGTTTATCAGAGATATTGGCCTGTAGTTTTCTTTTTTAATGGTGTCTTTTTCTGGTTTTAGTATCAGGGTAAGGTTGCCCTTGTAGAATGAACTTGGAAATTTTCCTTCCTTTTGTAACAGTTTGAAACCAATAGATATTAACTCTTTTTTTTTTTTTTTTTTAACGTTTGGTGGAATTTGCCTGTGAAGCCATCTGGTCCTGGATTTTAAGTTTTTTTAATTTTTTTTTTTTGTTGTTGTTGTTGTTTTTTTGGGTTGGGGGGGAGCCTTTTTTGACTACTAATTCAATTTCTTTTCAGGTTATCAGTCTGTTCAAGTTTTCTATTTCTTTCTCTTTCAGTTTCAGTAGTTTATATGTTTCTCAGAATTTATCCATTTCTGCCAGTTGTCCAACCTGTTGTCATATAGATTTTCATAATATTCTCTTATACCTATTTATATTTCTGTCCTGTTTCTCCTCTCTCATTTGTGATTTTATTTATTTGGGAATTTTTTCTTTTTGATAAGTCTGGCTAAAGGTTTATCAATTTCATTAATTTTTTCAAAGAACCAGCCCCCAGTTTTATTGATCTGTTCTGTTTTTTTTTTGTGTGAGTTTTTTTTGTGGGTTTTGTTTTTGTTTTTTAGTTTGTATATCATTTATTTCTGCTCTAATCTTTATTTCCTTTCTTCTGATGGCTTTAGGCTTCATTTATTGTTCTTTCTCTAGCTCCTTTAGGTGTAAAGTTATGTTGTTCTTTTGAGACTTTTCTGGCTTCTTGAGACACACCTGTATTGCTATATAGTTCCGTGTTAGGACTACTTTTGGTACACACTAAAGGTTTTGGACCATTATGTTTTAATTTCATTTGTTTCCATGTACTTTACATTTTATTTTATATTTTATATTTATTTATTTTATTTTATTATTTTTTTTTCCTGGTTGACCTATTAATTATTTAGTAGCATGTTGTTTAATCTCCATGTATTTGTGGTCTTTCCACATTTTTTCCTGTGGTTGATTTCTCTTTAATAGCACTGTGGTCAGAAAAGATGTGTGGTGTGACCTCAATATTTTTGTAATTGTTTAAGCTTGGTTCGTGACCTAATATGTGATCTATTCTCGAGAGTGTTTTATGTGCATTTGAAAAGAATATGTATTCTGCTGTTTTAGGATGGAATGTTCTGAATATATCTGTTAAGTCCATCTGGTCCAGTGAGTCATTCAAAGCCACTGTTTCCTTATAGATTACCTGTTTAGATGATCTGTCCATTGATGTAGGTGAGGAGTTAAATCCCCTCCTATTATTATTATCAATTCCTTTATGTTTATTAATAGTTTTATGTAATTTGGTGCTTTCATGTTGGGTACATAAATATTTACAATTATATCTTCTTGTTGGACTGTCCCCCACAAAGATTATATACTGCCTTCCTTGGTCTCTTGTTGCAGTCTCTGTTTTAAAATCTAGTTTGTCGGATATAAGTATGGCTATTCCAGCTTTTGTTTTTACATCAATTTTCATGTCCTCACTTTCAATCTGCACTTGTGTTTAAGTCTAAAATGAGTCTCCTGTAGGCAGCATATAGATAGGTCTTGGGTTTTTTTGTTTGTTTTTTGTTTTGTTTTGTTTTCCATTCTGACACTTTTGTTTGAAGCATTTAGTCCATTTACATTCAAAACAATTGTTAATAGATATGTATTTATTGCCATTTTATTACTTGTTTTGTCATTTTTCTGAAGGTTTTCTCTTATCCTTACTTGTCTTTGTCACTTTTGGTCTCTTCTTTTCATTCTAAGAATCCCTTTCAATATTTCTTACAGATCTGGTTTGGCTACCATGAACAGCTTTAGTTTTTGTTTGTCCAGGAAACTCTTTATCTCTCATTCTATTCTGAATGATAGCCTTGCTGGATAGAGAATTCATGGCTGCCGATGCTTCCAATTCAGCACCTTGAAGAGATCATGCCACTGCATTCTGGCTCCCCCAGTTTCTGTTGATAAATCTCCAGGAAGCTTTATAGGTTTTCCCTAGTAAGTTAAGAACTTCTTTTGTCTTTCTGCTTTAAGATTTTTTCTTTATCAGTTTATTTTGCAAATTTAATTACAACATGCCTTGGGGTTGGCCTGTTTTTGTTGATTTTGATAGGTATTCTCTGTTCCTCCTTGATCTGGATATCTGTTTCCTTCCCCAGATTAGGGAAGTTTTCAGCTATTATTTCTTCCATTATATTTTCTTCCTCCTTTTCTTTCTTCTTCTTCTGGGGCTCCTATAATACAAACATTATTACATTTGATGGAGTCACTGAGTTCCTTAATTCTATTCTTGTGTTGCACAATTCTTTCCTCTCTGTGTTCTGGTTCATTACTTTCCATTACTTTGTCTTCTAGATCACTAACTCATTCCTCTGTTTCTTCTAGCCCAATGTGCACTGAATCAAGTCTATTTCCAATCTCATTTATTGCCATCTTACTCTGCAGTAGCAATCTTCTGAAGTCTCCTTAAGTCTTCTATTCTTTTCTCAAGCCCAGTGAGTAGCCCTATAATTGTCACTTTAAATTTTCCATCAGGCATGTTACTTGTATCTGTTTCACTTAGATCTCTGGCCATGGCAGTATATTGTTCTTTCATTTTGGATAAATCCATATTCACATTTTGTTTAAGTTTCTGCCTTCTTCTCAGTGTTAGGAAAGCAAGTTATGTCTCCTGCTCCTGAAAATAATAGCCTTATGGAAGAAGAAGTCATGTAGTGCCCATGGCCTGGCACTTCAGGGGTATCTCCAGTGTGTGCTGTGTGCACTCTGCTGTTTTGTTTGGAAGCTCTATCTTTTAGGCCAGTCATCTGCAGAGGACCTCCTTGCCTGCTGTGGGCAATGTTTGGTCCCAGCCTAAATGTGGCTGGTTTTAACCAGGTGTGTTCTGGTCTGCTTGTGAAATGAGACCTGCCACCACCTCCACCAGAACTGATGCCCTGAAGAATTCTCTGGTTGGTAGGTATTATAGGGGCAGGGATTTGTGCTGGTCTTCTGAGGAAGGGACCTGCCATACTGGGACTGAGGCAAGCAACTGAGAAGGACAGTTCAACCACAGCACAGGGAAGTGGGGCTTGGTGTATGCAAGTTGGGCCACCAGTATAAATGCTATGCTGCTTCCCACAGGTGGCTCTGTGTTTATGCTGAGGGTCAAGGGAGGAAAATGGAGCTGGTAACCTCCTTTGTTCCTGAAGAGGTATTACTGTGAATGCTGCTTCTCTGGGAAGCTCTCCAAGAAGAGCAAATAATCTTTCCATTGCACACCCCCAGCATTCTTCAGATCGCTGTTTGCATGCTGTCTGCTCCCAGGCCGTTTGCCTACCTTCTCTCCAGGAGCAGTAAAGTACCCTCTGGGGTCTACCCCTGCCAAGCCCACCAACCTTGAAAACTCCTAGCTTTAAGTCCCAAGGGTTGCAAGAACTCATGAAATGTGGGCCCTCTCATTTTCCAAGCCAACGGCTTTGGGGAAAAGTTCTCCTTGCGTGTTTCTCTGTGTGCTTCTCTCTCTCTCACTCTCACTCTCTCCCCTCTGTGACCAAAGCTTCCTGCACTCTACAACACCCACAATTTGTTTCTGTCCTGAACTATGTCTCTGCACTCCCCACCATCTTTGATGTGGCCTCTTCTCTCCTTTAAGTTGTGGAGTTTGTTCTGTCAGTCATCAGACTGATTTCTCAGGGATTTAGGATGATTTGATAATTATCTAGTTCTTTTCGCTGGATGAGACAAGCCTAGGATCCTTCTGCTCCACTTTCATTTTCCCATCCCTGTAATTCATTTTTCTTCTCATTGAAAATGACCCTTACTTATATATGCCCATATTGCAATTAAGGTATACCAGCTATGCTGGTATATAAAGTAAATTATTTTCAAATGAATTAAATGGTAACCAGAAAAAAATAATTTACTTTACTTGTATGAGACATTAATCTCAGGGCTTATTTACTCTTAGTGAACTTCCAACTATTTCAACTGTACTTCTTATTGGTAAAAAATTTTTTGCAATCCTTTTTATTAGTTTTTCTTCACCACAAATTCTCCAGCATAAGAGTTGATTTTTCTTTTCCACACAGATTTTCTTCTACTCTACCTCAGCAAATTACATTTCTAAATTCATCTAAGTAATGAATTATTAATACTTAAGACCATAACATAACTTTGATTTGGGTTTAATTTGAGGAGAGGAGGATAAATGATACAATGAAAAAACCTATTTTCCATAATGCAGAAATAATTCTGCCACAGAAACCATGGACTTAGAATTCTTTTACCATGATAAAAGATGAGGAAAACAAGTTGAGCAACTTCTTGAAGAGTATAATTTAGAGGCCTGATGACATAAAATAGCTATGATCATTTTAAAAACATGCATAGACAAACACCACAGCCAGGGATTGTAGTCAGAATTGCATTTTTCCAGAAACCGCAGGGAGGTAATACAAGGGTGATAATGAATTCTCGTATTAAAAAAATCTACTCCCTGCTGTTTCTCTACAGGAGGAGGGCAAGAGAAACAAAACCTGGTTTTAAAAGAAAGAAGAAAAAGTAAAATATTTTCATTTCAGTAAAGCAATTAGTTTTTTTTTTCCTTTTGATAACTGACCAAAAATTATTTTTCAAAGTATGCTCACCAAATTTAACCTATTTAATAAGCATTACTTTTTTTTCGCTAAAGGGTGGTGGGAACAGACATTCCCAATATGGTAACAGAAAATAATGGTTAAGAAACTAAAGTTTTTCAAGAAATAATATTCATAATAAGTTATTCATTAGCTACAAATAGTTGAGGTATTTGCAGAAGAATCAATACCTTTGTGTGGGATCCAAAAAAACTCAACATATTTAGAACATGTTTTACTCATCAGTTAATTTGCTGTTTGATCTGTGTACTAGCTCTATGTTCAGCCTAAGCCATTCTCCAAATTTAAGCCATTTCAAGTTCCCCCCAGATATTCTACAGGCACCTCAACTTCAACATGTCACCAAATGTCCTTATGATAAACTCCCTTCCTCTGTACCTGTATTTCTTCTTCCTTCTATGGAGCCATCAAACGTGTAATAACCTCTATGGCTCTGAGCAAACCTGCTCAGCTTGTGTGTCTAACAATGCCTGCAAGTCAATACTGTGTTCCCGGAGCTCCTCTATTTCTCCTAAATGTGCCCATCTTTCTATTCCTTGCACTCCCTCTATTACCATATCTTAGATATTATTACACTTTCCATAGACTTTAGAAAATCCAAATTCAACTCAAATTTCATTACCTGTAAACAAGTTTAATATGTTACTGTATATTTTAAAATAATAGGTACATATAAAAAATCCACAGTATAAAATAACTCTGCAGGCTTGATTGGATTCAAGTTTTGCTTGCTTGCATAAGAATGCTTTGCAAATGATACTTTATGTCATTCTGAATTTTGAAAGAAGCTG
>NW_024412377.1:75049718-75071014 GCF_014898765.1 Herpailurus yagouaroundi
TATATATATATATATATGAATAAAAATGATATGGTTATATTATCATATTAAAAACAAAGCACACCTATCAAGTGTTTATAATGTCCCAGAATGTGCTAAGTGCTTCCAAGCTTCATCTCATTTAATTCTTAAGCCAACCTTATAAGATGGGTACTACTATCATTATCTATTTTACGAATGAGGAATCTGAACCCTAGAGATGTTAAATTACTTTCCCAAATGAATCAGCTAGTGATATTTAAAGTTTTATTTTATTCTGTAATCCACAGTTTTACCATTGATGGCACTACCTTCACAATATGTGGTTTTCATTGAGTGTGTATAAAGACTCAACAGTATATATACATAAATTTTTTAAGTTGGGTCCTTTTATAATACTCACCTCCATGAATTGAAAAATAAAGACAAAATTCTGAATTACCCTCATTGGGTTAATCAAAAAATAAAATAACACTTAAAGCTCATTGGAAAAAAAAAGCAGTGAAATTATAGTTGTTTCAGTCCCAGGATTAATTGTTTCTCCTCTATCATGAGGAATGTATCTGCTCTTTGATGAAATGTTGACAAGTTTGCCACACTGTGGGAGATCACATATGCTACACTGTGATGTTGTAAAATGAAAATGAGATGGAATTCTGTTGCCTACAGCTGTTAACTTTTTAAGCAGCATTAGATAATTTTGTCAAATTAATTCTAAATACATTAGAATAAATAACTTAATAGTTTCCATTAAAAAATAAGTATATAATGAAGGAGAAAACAAGCAGGGGACAAAACTGTCATCCTTAAAAACACTCACATTAGATTGTGAATGAACACTTCACTTTCAAGTTGCTGAATAGAACAAAGAGAAAAATGAGATATAAGATGTTTCTCTTATACTCATGAGATAGCAAGCAAACTTCTAAGTAATTAGGTAGATATAATCAGAAGTGTCTGTAATACCTTCTGTAAGAAGTGAATTGCTCAAATGCTCATTGGACAACTTTTGTTTGCCACGCAACTGACAAGAAAATTCAAAGTTCTACTTTACTTAATACATATTCTCCTAAAATGCACTTAACATCCTTATTCCCATTTTATAGAAAAAGAAACTGAAATTCAGATTGTATGATCTTCAGAAAATCTAAGGACTTTTCAATGCTAAAGCAAAGATTCCAAGGCTGATTTTATGACTATAAAATCTGTTTTGTTTTGTGTTTTTTTCTATCTTACCACTCTGTGTTGCAAGGTATAAAATGAAGTGCACCTGGGTGGCTCGGTTAGTTAAACGTCCAACTTTGGCTCAGGTCATGATCACATGGTTCGTGGGTTCAAACTCTGCATCAGGCTCTGTGCTGACAGCTCAGAACCTGGTGCCTGCTTCAGATTCTGGGTCTCCCTGTCTCTCTGCCCCTCCTCTACTTGTGCTCTCTCAAAAATAAATAAACATTAAAAAAAGCTTTAAAGGTATAAAATAGATAAAAACTCAAAAGGAAAATTAAAAGAAGGTATTTGGTTCATTAATACTATAGCTGTTTATTAATACTAATAGCTTCTTAAGAAAAATAGGTACGTGGGGAGCCTGGATGGCTCAGTCGGTTAAGCAACCAACTTTGGCTCATGTCATGATCACACAGTTCGTGGGTCCAAGTCCCATGTAGGGTTCTGTGCTGATAGCTCAGAGCCTGGATCCTGTTTTGGATTCTGTGTCTCCCTCGCTCTATGCCCCTCTCCCACTCATTCTCTGTCTCTGCTTCTCAAAAGTGAATGAACGTTTAAAAAAATAAAAAAATAAATAGATAAGTAAATCTGAGTAGAAGTTCTGGGCATCTGAGAAAGGAAGCAATATTCACCACCTCGCAGAATTTTCAACATGAGTGAGTGGCTTTGAACATAGAGAGCAAGCAGTATGGTCCTTGAAAGTCATCTCATGGCTCAAAGCTTATATTTGGAAGAGACCAAGTGGGATACAATCCTGTGGGCAATTAATATTCAGCTGCCACCTTTACCACACCTGCTATTTTCACCCTCTAACCAACTGTCTAGACCAGTATTCCTCCATGTCAGCAAATTGCCCTCACTCAGACACTGCAACCTGGAGTGCAAGAGCTGTGCTGTCAAACCAGAAATCTTTTTTTGTTGTTTTTTAAATTATTGTCAGAATTCCTCTCTTCTGATAAAAGGATTGTATCCCAGATCCAAAGCAAAAATGACCTTTTCCGTCTTTCCTTTTCTTTTTATTCATTGTCTAAAAAACTCACTGATGTATCTTGAAAGAAAGGCTTAAGGTAGGAGTTTTCACATGAACTCATTCCTTTGGTATTTTCCAAACAAGATTCATAAGTCAAACATCAGCTGACCCTTTGAACACTATCTTCATAAGTTCTTTGTGAAATTTCTTTCACTCACTGATGGCAGTTTGTCTTAGGTTGCTTTACAAAGCCTTTTGGGGGGACACATGGACAGACAAATGCAGCAATCCCACTGCTTCATTCAAAACTATTTTTAAATTTTTTTAATGTTTATTTATTTTTGAGAGATGGGGGGGCAGGGAGACAGAGTAGGAGACATATGAGGAGTGGGGGGAGGGGCAGTGAGAGGGAGACAGAGTCCAAACCAGGCTCCTGGCTCTGAGCTGTCAGTCAGCAGAGAGCCCAATGTGGGGCTTAAACTCATGAACTGAGAGATCATGACCTGAGCCCAAGTTGGACACTTAACCGATTGAGTCACACAGAAGCCTCCAAAACTATCAAAAAGTGTCTAGAACCAGCATCTTGACTTTCAAAATAGATAGATGTTGTTTTCTACCTGAAGAGAATGATAAATGTAATTCTAAATTAATCACATCAATTATACAAACAAGCCAAAGTGTCTACACAGCTGAGCTAATATAGCAAATATATACTGGTCCAGACTTTACCTCTAAAACCGTAAGAATTCAATTTTTAGTAAATGTCTTTCTTCTATTAATCAGCCAAGCAACTCTCACTTATATATTACCTTGGTGGTATAAATCTTTCTCACATAATAACTACAGTGACAACCGAATTAAACCCAGGGATTAGAATGTGCTCTCCAACTTTGGAATTAAATTCTTTGGCTTTAATTTTCATGGTCTATGACATCAACAATAGTTGGGCACTCATGCTCCTTTGAAATACCATTCCATTTGCAGGGCTTACTTCTATTGCTAGAGCCTGCACTTTATCAATCAGATTTTAGAATCACTAATCAGATTGGGAGAAATCATCAAAATATCAACACATTTTTTTTTAATCTTAAGGTATAAATCAGGGTGTTTTAAGTGTTGACTGGGATTATAAACTTCAAAAAAAACATAAGTGAAATATTTATAAGTGAAAATATGTCAACCAAGTCTATTAAAATATTTGGTCCCTATTTTTCGACCATTTAGAATTTTTAGCATTCCTTAATATGAGAAATAGTTAACATCGGGGGATATTTGACATTAAAAGCTATCTATTACAAAACTGAATATTTCTAATTGTGTTTGATCATGTATATTATTTCATTAATTCATCATTTCAATCTTGTGAGGTGGGAAGGAAAAATATCATAGGCCACTTTACAGGTGAATTGGTTATGGTGCTACAAACCTAACTGACTCCAAAGTCATACAGCTTATAGAAACAGGTTACATAAATAGGAGGTGTTGAGGCCAGATTCAGGGCACAGTCTTCTAATTTCAATTCTTCCATTCAATAAAATGTCAGAGGTCTGGGTTCCTTCTCCCACACTTGTTAAAAGCTTCTGGAAAGACCAGATGAATTACCTAATTTTCATTACTTCCGCTTCTCAACTGGAAAATTTTTAAGTAATTTTATTTATGTAGTGAGAAAGTCGTAGTGAAGAGAGGAAGGGAGAAAGAAAAGAAAATGTTCATGTTGAAACTGCTATTGGTTTTATGTTTGGTGCATCCTTTGTAGATTTTTGATTAGTTGTTTTGATTTTTGTGTTACTGCTCTTAGCTGGAAAGTCCCTAAGAGTTGAACATGAAATCTAATCTACATAAATATGTGTATTCTTCTTGACTAGAAGGCAAATCTGAGTTAGAAACTCTGTTTCCTTCACTGTGCAACTAAGGGTCCCACATGACGACTGCACCAGAGTAAGTGCTCATTAAATGTCTGCTGGGTGAACTGAACATTTTCTTCTGCTTCTAAACGAAGAACAAAATGTTACAAGTGTCTCAAAGGTCCTAGTCCAGTGATTCCCTCATTATGATAAAGAGGATAAAGTCAGTGAGGTCAATTTACTAGCATAAAACTTTATACAAAATGTATATTACTTTTATGCACATGCACTTTATTCACCTTTATTACAGAATCCATGGTATATGCATAGGTAATTAAATGGATTAGTATTTGCTCAGCTTTCATAATGGAATTTTATGGCAAAACAAATTACTTCATTCACTTCTGGTGTTTTTCCTTAGCTTTGAGACATATATAATTTTCCATATTTTCAAAGCAGGTCAGCACAAATGGCAACTAGAGATAGCATAGTAAGTGGTAAACAAGTACCCCAAAACCACATTTTAAAAATAAGGGTGTATTTGATACTGAACATTTACCTCTAAGCAGTCTGCATTCTGGCAGGGCCAGTTTCTCATATTTTCAAACCCTAAGGGATTGTCTTGGTTAAAAACATAAGTTACAGAGCCTATATTCTGAAATCAGCACTGCAAAAAAAGCACTGCAGTTGATCTACGACATAACTGAAGCCCCACTGAAATCTTAATTTTTTTAGTGTCTTGAGCGTTCATATTCAGTTTTTTTTTCTTTTTTCTCACATTACACTTATTAGTTTTACCAAGGATAATGAAGTCCTCTGAAACTGGGAAATGAAATTTAACTTGGGAGTATTTTCACTTATTACCTATTAAGAATGGTTACATAATCCCTAAAATATTTGGCTTTGCCTGTCAAACATGAAAAATTGAGAACTGTAGTTAATGACATCTGTTTCACAGGTATCATACTCTTATGGGAGAAGCAGTTTATGCTTCTGGACATTGTTCTCAGAAAGCCTCTCAATCCTAAATTACCAACACTACAGACTGTTAGAGGAATAAGAAGGCAATTTATTCTCTTTTGCATGCAGCCTAGACTGGTGTTTAAAATTGGGGCTGCCAACATAGCAATTGTGTGGTGTTTCTTTAATGAGGGTGTTGCTGGACCAGAAACACAGCTGAGACATTTAGATGTATTTTATGGCAGTCCTGAGAAACGATCTATTCCTAATCAGAATAATTTGCCCATAAATGACTTCTGACAGAGCTCCACAAGAAAAGCAAATCTAAAGGTCCTAATCTCTTCAAAGCTGTGAATCCTAAAAGACGTAAGTACCTTTGTTCAATAAGTCTGCAAATGGACACAACTGTTAAATAGGTATAAATAAAATACATTACAATAAATCTTTCCTCTGAAATAAGTAAATAAATAAATCTGTAGTTTGCTTTTAATTTTGATCTCCTAGTTTTAGGGATCTTAATAAATTTCCAAATGTCCAAAAGATGAACACTATTCAGACTCTCCAACAAAATTTAAACTATATTTGCTCAGTGCAGACCCTTGGTTATAAAACTGCCAATTTGCCATCAACTTTTAAAATAACAGCAAAGTAAATAATTTACTTACTCTGAAAAATTCTGGTGGTCTCCTTCTGCTCTCTGAGCACTCCTTTTACCAAATTTAAATTAGTAACTTGTATATATATCAGGAATTCTAGTTTCACATGATTTTGCACAATATAAGAGAAAAGCAAAATGTTCATAGGGGTCTTGTGATTCCAAAATATATAAGAAAAGAGAAAATTCTTTCCCAGAAGGTATGAATTGGGTAAAAAGTGACTATCAGTGAGATTTACCTGGCAAACTTTAAAGGTGAACGCTATAATAATAACTCTCAGAGTTTCTCTAAGTAAGTATAAAATTGTTGTTTATGACAGTCATGTGTCATTTAATAAATTAACTAAGAGTATTACTTTAAAAATATTCTTTTTATATAGTTTACACATTGCAATTTTTTTATTAGAAGACAATTTTAAGTAATCTTTACTATTTTTTTAATAAAAGAAAACTGATCAACGATTTTAGCACATGAATGGACAATGTGATAATGAATACTACTTTTTTTTTTTTTTTTTTTTTAAGCACAAAGTTTTCCAATGCAGCACTTCACAGTGAACTGACATTTGGCAGTGAGGAACCTTTCTAAAGTTCAGGAACTGCATTAAAAAGAGAATTATAAAGGGCATCATTAAAATTTAGGTAGAAAACTGTTACTGAGCATTTCAATTACAGAGCTACATGACTGGCAGTAAGAAATAATAGGCACAAATTAGTGCTATTGACTGTTTCTTAACATCTATTCAGCTGGCCTAAGGAGTGACTGTCTTGGATACTGTCATAAATTCTGTAATGTTCAAATATCTTACTTGTCTGATTATCATCACTTTCTCACTGTGACCCTTCTAAAGAACTTTTGTTGGTGCAAAAATTATAGATCCAAAACATTCACCTTATTAGCCTAATTGCAGTTCTATTTAGCATTTTCTCCTCCTTTCCCTCGGCTGCAGACACACATCCTTTATTTAAATTTTACACAGTAGTTAGAGGCCAAGAAAATAAGGAGGAATGCTCATTCCATAAAATGTGATACTTCTAATTAGTCTGCTGAGACTTTTGGAATATGCGTAAAGCTGTAGATGTGGTATTAAATCACATTTTTATTACCCCAAAATTAATGTTTACCATGTGTATGCAAAGGTGTTAAGGATTTGAAGTGCAAGTTTTGAAGATAGTAGCAGTCATTCGTTTCTACAATGTAGTTCAATACATATTTTTATCCTTAAAAAAAACTTTGGATAAAATATCTTGCTTCTCCCACTTTCTCTATCATGACTTTTAATATAATTTTACTTTTAGCTAGACTATTCAAAGAAATACTCTGCTGGTATTTGGAATATAGTCAATTTGGGTAAAGTCTTCCTGTTGTTTTAGATAGTTAAATGAGGTGGAAAAAAATAAACTCTAAAAAACAAAAAGGGCATCACTGAGGCCAACAGTGTATTTAACTCACTAAAAGATATAACTTCATAGATTTAAATAGTATTTGGCTGTCATATTTACTCATAAGAACTGACAAATTTATAATGGCTGACAGACAGGAGTTGATTTATGAGTTTTGGGAATGGAAAGAAACCAATGGAAATGCCCTTATTAAAAACCTGGAATTTTTTCCTCAGGCCAGGTTACCATAATAAATGTGAAAATAGGCTTGATTTCATTCAGAATTAATGTAGTTTAAATTTGAAATGAATCTCACCTCCTGCCTCTAGGAGGTCTGTTGACATTTCTAGGGCTGGTTCAGAGACTTCACATGGTAAACAGAATGCGTGTATACTGAAGTGTCCCTATGTATATATCTACCAAAAGCACAATTAATAATAAGGTAATGGTTTGACCAAATCAAAGATTATTAACTGTGGAGGCAAAACCCACAAAATTTAGAAAATGTTCACTTGGCAAGATTCTGAATAAATTTACACTACCAATAGATATTAGTTCTATTTTATATTGTAAAAAAAACTTGGTTAAGAAGAAATATTTAATAATCAAATTATCTTACAGTTTTCTCTCTCCCTTCTTCCATCTCTCTGTTTCTCTCAACACTGAAATTTTACCTACATCAGAAATTTCCAATATCATTCATCATGCAGAGAAAATCAACTATATTCCACAACAGAGATCACACAATTACAGACAATCAAGTCTAGTGTTACCAACATTATAGAGAGGTTTAAACAACTTTGACTTCATAGAAAGAACTCAAACCAAAGGAAGAAATTAAGTTTACCTTGCAATAATGACCCCCTTCAAGTGGGTTTCATCTGGAAAGTAAATGCCACCTTGTAATTTTGAGAAACATATCTTTGCTAAAGTGAAGTTCCCATGCATACACTCTTAGGAACGTAAATCAGTCTGCAATGTGGTACTTTAAAGTACTGGAAAAAGCTATTGTATATAATGTGGCAGTTAAAGGTCTATGTACTCTTGTTTCCCTCCCTAGTAGCATCCAGGAGCCTTTTTATAAATGTCATCTGGTTTTTACTCAAGTCAAATTTAAATTTATACTCCATTCTGATACATCTCTCAGCAGAAAAAAAATCTGGTCACCAATTCACATGGTGATGGATTTGATGGGTGAGTTGAATTCAGGAAAAATATGCTCTTATTCTTAGGCTGGCACTAGGTTTATATATGAGATGAATATGAACTATACCTCTGTAGCACCTAGAAAGATCATTTTTTTTTTGCATGCAAGTTCTTGTACTAGCATTGACTACAGCAAATACAAGTGAAACAATGAGTATTTATCTGTTCCAATGAATGCCCCAAAATTCCAATATATATTTAATATATACCTAATATATATGTATTACCAAATATAAATAACCAAATATAACCTAATATACCAAAATATAACCTAAAATAAAATCTCAAGATTGTTTCTCTTAATAAATACATGAAGGTATAAAATAAAATTAAGACAGAATCTAAGGATGAATAAAAATATTTTTAAAAGCCACATATTAAGTTAAAATAATTCTGGGCTCAAAGTGAATTCCAAGAACAACTACATAAAACAAAATGGAACAGAAAAGAGAAAAAAAAAAGAAAAAAAAAAAAGGCATTTGACATTCATGATGGTGATCGGCAAGTGAATGGAAGATAAAGCAAGGATGTCCCTTCCTTCAGTTTCCAATAACATATTCATTACTTCCTTCTGAGCCCTCACTGTCAGCATCCTTAAAGTCTAAATTTCTGACTCACTATCGGTCTGAGGCTATTTAGGCTTTCTTTATCACGTTCTTCATTTACTTCTGTCCTCTCACAATCAATGCCTTAAATGTCCATATTTCTTCTAACAGTACATTCAAGAAAATCTAGGCTTCCTTTACACATGCCTCAAATTTCTCCCATTTTCTCCCTACCGGCCATCTCCAACTGTGTATTCCCCAAGTTTTTAGCATTCATTATATCAGCTTACAACCTCTAGTAACCAAAATCTGTATTAGTTTTCTACCACTGCCTAACAAATTACTACAACCTCTGCGGTCTAAAGCAACACAAACTTATGAACTCACACTTTCTGGGAGTCAAGAGTCCAGTTAATTTTGTTGGGCCCTCTGCTCAGGGTCTTACCAGACCAAAATCATGATTTCAGTTGAGACTGCAATTCACATCTGAAGCCTAGAGTGTGCTTCCAAGCTAACTAGTTGTGGGCAGAATTCATTTCTCTGTGACTATACGAATGAGATTCCCATTTCTTGCTATCAACCAAGGGTCATTGCCAGCTACTAATAACCAACTTGTGAACAAGTAGGACTTTGTAAAATCCTTCTCATGTTTCAAATCTGTGATTTCGTCTTTCTCTGACATCATGACCCAGATTTAAAAGTCTCATGTAATAGGCCAGATCCACCTAAATAATATCCCTATTTTAAGGTCAAATGATTCGGATCTCAGTTATATCTCTAAAATCCTTTTATAGCAGTATCTATATATTGCTTGAATGAATAATTGGAAGACATAGAAGAGGCTGGGATGCTTGGGGTCCATCTTAGAATTATTCCTACCAGAGTCCCTATGAGGCTGAGGAAACTATATTTGAGTAACATTTATATATATTCTGCTCACTGAGATCAAGTCTCAATTCCTGTCCTGGTCAAAAGTTAGGTTTGTGACCTTGAGCAATTTCGCCAAAATCTGTGATCATTTCCTCTTCTACAAAATGAAAGTAATCTCATAGATTATTTTAATATTTAAATAAATATCCCAGCTCATAGGAGGTATTCAATAAAACCTTATTGCTTTATTACTTTCCCTTGAAAGTTTGGCTCAAAAGTTGCCTCTTTAAGATGTCTTTCCTTCAATAAAAAAGAACAATTCTCTCTTTTACTCCTGAATATATTGTTTATAAATATACTGTACAGTAACTCTCAAACTGGATCATGTATCAGAACAATCTTGAGGGCTTGTTAGAATACAGATTTGTGGGCTCATCCTCTAGTTTCTGAATTAGCACGTTTGAGGTACAACTTGAGAATGTGTATTTCCAGTAAGCTCCCAGATGATGCTGATCCAAGAAATAAACTTTGAAAATCTCTATATTATGTCATTTAAATTGTCTTCCTTTAAGTATCCATATGGGTACACATATATTATTTTTCCTGATACACACAGGAGGGTTTACTCTTAGCCATCGTCTTAAATCTCACCATGTCTAAAAAAGGACTTTACATATATATAGATGTCCAAATGGTGTTAGTGAAAATTGAATGGTCATATCACTACATTATTTTAAGTGGTTCAAGACAAGGGATACAATTCTACTTCAGCAAAAATTACATTTTGAAATGAGAATGTTTTCTGCCAAATGACTCAATTATTTTCTTATTTTATGAACTGGATGACTTTCCTAAAGTCGACTTAGCAAAACACAATACTTCTTGTTAAACATTTTTATATAAGGGTAATTTGTATAGCTAAAAATCTCCCAATAAAGTTAGCAGAAAACAGTGTCGCCTGGGTGGCTCAGTCAGTTAAGTGGCCAACTCTCGATTTCAGCTAAGGTCATGATCTCTCAGTTTGTGAGATTGAGCCCTGCTGTGAGCACAGAAGCTGCTTGGGATTCTCTCTCTCTGCCTCTCTCTCTCTGTGTCTCTCCCTCCCTCTATCTCTCTCTCTGCACCTCCCCTGCTCTCTCTTTTTTTCTGTCTCTCTCAAAATAAGTAAACTTTTAAAGAAATAAATTTAGCAGAAAATATGAAATAATGGCTGATAGGCAAATAATAAAAAAATAAACTCTCCTATGATCATAACAAACAGTATTTAATGTAAGTCTTATAAATCCCAGGCATAGCATAAATGCTTTGACATCTGATATCAAATGGCAATGTGCTCTTTGACAAAAATATCTCATAATGTCATCTCAGGTGCTGTTCTGTGCTCTGTAGACAACTAAAGGGAAGTTAAAATTTTGACTCACAGGCAGGGGTGATTTATTCCATGTTCACTTTATTTGACAGCAGATGCCTGGTCTTTATTTTAGCCATTACACTGGGGTTTTTTGTTTGTTTGTTTTGTTTTGTTTTTTTCTCCTGTCTCTGAGAATCTAACCCGAACAAAGCCAGGTGGACAAAACCTGGGCACAGAACCTGCCGAAGTAACAAAATCAAGAGAATAATGGTCCCAAATTCACAATACCTATAAAATAAAAGGAAAAAATCCACTTTGAATAAGGCCAAAATAGCCAGATAGGTATGCAGTTACTTTTTATGGATCTTGGGAATAAAATACCTAGGATACAGTAAAGGTCAAACAGTGATTAATTAAGTAAAATATTTTAAAGATATATATATAGAGAGAGAGAGAAACTCCTTAAATTGCTGAAACCAGAATGATTTTTTTTAGGACCATGACAAAATTTTTAACTCTACTCAACCTATATCTAATCTAAATATCCTTGTTACCTTTCTTTTAAAAAAGCATACACATGGAAATGTTTTTTTCTGAAAATTTTTCACAAACTACACTCTATTTAGAGCTTTAGACTCTTACAGGATAATTCAAGAATCAATTTGTTCCTTTACAATTAAACCTAAATGCTGACTGAATAAGTGTTATATTTTAGCCTACCTGTAGTCAAACTCCTGTTTTCTTTTCTAGTTTGTACAATTTTCTATGGGAAGCAAGACTTCAAGGACTTTCTATAATTTCTAAGTGTACCTTAATATTTAATTTTTTCCCATTCTAAATCCCAACCATTCTAATAGCTCCAACTGTGATAGGTTTTTCTTTTTAATGTTTATTTATTTTTGAGAGAGAGCACACATGCACACAAGCAAGGGAGGGGCAGGGAGAGGGGGACACAGAATCTCAAGCAAGCTCCACTGTCAGCACAGAGCTGGACATAGGGTTCAAACTCACAAACCTTAAGATCATGACCTAAGCTGAAATCAAGAGTCGGAGACTTAACCGACAGTCACTCAGGCGCTCAGATAGGATAGTTTTAATTCTAACTGCGGGCAGACTATGCTCATATTCACAAACGAACTCATTTACACTACGCATGTAGTATTGCTTCTGATTTTCTGGCTCTGTGGAAGTTATAACCCTTTATGGTCTACAGTCATCTACTCTATGCTTTGACTAGGCAAGACTTTCAATGACTTCAAGCATTTCTACTCTTTCACTCAAGAGATATCAAAAACAAACATGATCTCTATTGTTTTTATTTTACCTTCTATTCCTTTATACAATCCAGTTTCTAATACCTGTCAACATCCCACAAGTTAACACTACCTTGCTATTAGCCTTTTGAAAGAAAATCCCCAACTTACTCTAGTTCATCCCAAACCTTGATGTTGCATTGATTGGATTTTCTTTTTCACTCTTTATTAACTGATATGTTGATTCCTGATATTCTCAGAAGTTCAGCTCTAATATAGGTGTCAAATTCATGTCTCCCTCTGAGAAGACTTTAAAAATTTTTGAGGGTTGTAAATTGATTTGGGATAAAGTCCAATCTCCCCAAACTATTTTTTTTAACCACAAAATAGCCAAAACTTAAACCTAGAATGAGTACGATTGCTTGAGATTTCCTCTTCTGTCATTTCTAGTCACATGTATGTCAGGCTTCTCCCTCCCACTACCTCCACACACACACCACTGTATGTCTAAGACTAAACTCACCTACTTTAGAGTTCACAGGTTGCCCCAAATAAATGTTGTGTTGTAGACTGATGAACAATGCTGGGAAACAAAATGAACATGATGGCCCAAATTATGAGCACGTTTCAACATACATCTCTAGGCAAGACAACCGCCATTTACAAAGATAGAGATGCCTTTTAGAATCACATCAAATGTAATTTTTATTCTAATAGATAAGAGACATTTGTTAACATTCAATTCAAAGTAAACTTGACCTGCTGATTAATTCATTTTTATTTCTCTTTGTGTGTGATTTTGCATACCAAAAATAATTTTCTAAAAGCTTTAAAAAAATGTGAGCATCAGAAACCAAGATGCCAAACTATATCTAACATCATCAGATATACAGTACTCTGCAAACCTCACTCACACAGGAAAGTATGGATTTGCCTAAGCTTAAATTAATCCTTGTTTACACATATCACATAACTCTATTTCTTTCACCCCAAAGGATAACACAGAAAAGTTCTGAGATATGAGTGAGCATAGTAATTTTAGCCAAAATAAAGTATAAAGAACTAAGACATGTTATAATAGTAAAATAAGAAAGGAGGGAAGTACTGGTTACCAGTTACCTCCTATTCTCAGTCAAACATGCAATTCCACCGAGAAACTTGGTTTCACATGTACAGTCTTAGGCAATTTCATGAGGACATATTCTCCTCATGAATTCTCAATAAGAAAATGTGCTTAAGTTTATTGGTATTTACATCACCCCATTTAAGGCAATAATTTCATTGGTGCACAGTAAATTATATTACCTCTTAATATAAAGACTGCATAAAAACACAAGAAACATTCTTCTCTAATTTTAAAATAATAATTGGGTATTTGGGGAGAAATCAGTGAAAGACAGTTGGGTTCTCTATGACAGCACTAGAAAGGGAAAGAAGAAAGTTAACATTCTAGACAGTATATTACATTCTTAACACAAATGCTATGTTGTTCTGCAATCTTTATTATACAGATTCCTAACAACAGGTAAATTCCATATGTCAAAGAGCTAGAAATTGATAAAGCCATGATTTAAAACCAGGTTCCTATGAATCCATTGGCTGGGGTTTTTTGTTGTATCTTCTTCATTGTGTTAGGAATTCTTGGAAAATGACAATGACTACAAAGACTTTATATGTTCTGTAGTTTAATGTATCTATTAAATAATTGTAATACAAGCATAGCTTTTCCTGTCATTAACATAATTGTGAAAATGAAATAAATAGCAAATTGAGAAGCCATCATGTCAGTACTCATTTAAGTGCCAGTTAAGCTAGCTATAGAGATTTTCTAAGAAAAATATTACAGTATTATTTCACAGGGTAACAGGGGGGAAAAAATGGTCCTTAGTTCTCATATGAAAATACAATAAATGGCCCTAATAGGATTATCCTTATTTTCTTGTGAATGCATGGGAAAGTCATTCTGTGATGATTACTGATGATCTTATCTATCCTTTCCATCTCCTCTCCTTATTGGTATTTAAGGCATAGGGGGAAGTTTTGGTAGGTAGGAAAAGTTTGTCCCTAGACTCTCTGTCTATAATATCCCATATCACAATATTTCTGGTTCTGCATTTCTAGATATTTGTACAAGTTGTGAGCTTCCAGGTAAATTGTCTAGCCACAGCGATAATTCAGGCATTAAGGAAGAGTTGGCATTTGGGTATCTGGTAAGATAAAATATTTGGGAAAGGAGCTTAGGAGGATACAAATGTACCAATTCCTCTTTTCTGTAATATAAAAAAGTTGATACTAGAGACAAATAAAGAGTGAAGATCAATCAGATTTCCTATCATGGATGGCTTCTGAATGTTTAACAAATTTGGAAATGGAAGGCTGCATATTATAGGGCAAGTATGGCTGGTGCTACTTTACAGATGAGGGGTACTTTGTACAGTTCAGAGTAAACCTGTAAATAGTCTGAGGGGAATTGAGATTTTATTCAAAACTCTATATAGTAGCAAAAAATTGGAATTCAGCATGGTAAAATTTTACAACTCTAGCTGAAGTCCCAAGGGTCTAACAGTTAAAGCAAGAAGAAAAACTATTTAAGTGAATTTAACATACAATTTTGAGTAAGTCTTTATCTTGAGGCATATCTATTTACCTATCTACCTACCTCTCTAACTATGCAATAGTCTCTGCCCTTCTAAAATATCACTGAAGAATTACAAAGAAGACAGCACACATATTCGTGATTATATAGACAGATATAACTGTTCAGGTCTATAAATATTTTTCCTCTTTATCATTTTACTTAGTCTTTTCTAAACCACAGTAGCATTTTCAAAGATACTTTGAAGAAAATTTAGCGTTTTTGGCAGTAAAATTCTCATTTTAAAAATAAAAATATAACACAGTACTTAATACTTTATTTTTTTGAGTTTATTTATTTGAGAGAGAGAGAGAGAGAGCACATGTAGGAGGGGCAGAGAGAGAGGGAAGAAAGACTCTCAAGTAGGTTCCACACTGTCAGGCACAGGCCAATGTAGGGAGCCGAAATTAAGAGCTGGACGCTTAACCAACTGAGCCACCCAGGCGTTCCACACAATATTTAGATGACTTGTCCATGACTTTATGAGTATTAAGGAACTAACCTAGGATCTATGACCCATGATCTCTGGTGCAATAAATGTCTCACATCACAATACTGCTTCTTAATTCAAGCTTTAATCTGCATTTATTAAATCTGTTTTCCAGACTCAGTAATACAGATTTAGACACACTACATCCAGTATTACTATATATAATGGAGTATAATGTCTATTGTTTTTGGCCACCTGATGCACCTTTCCTCATCCCTTTATTCTTGATTATAAACGTACTGCCCAATTCCCTAGTACATATATTGATGCAGGACTACTGAAAATAAATTAGCTCATTTCTCTTGGACACAGGGATTGGTTTGGGAACAGGGCATACTAATCAAAATCCAGGACCAAATGAAGAGAATCAAAAAGAAATGCTTTCTTTTCTGGGAAAATGATTAAACTGGGAGTGGCTAATGATGGTCATCATCCCAATCACATGAAGTAAACTCCTGCAAAATAAAGTTGAGAATAGATAAGCAGATACAGGAGACGGATGGGAAGAAGAGTGCTGGTGAATCTGAAGTTCCAGTGTTACTTTTGACATCATGGTTCCTACAGATTTTCCAGAGACCTTGAGAGCTTTCATAATGTTTCTGGCTTTTTTGCTAAAGCTAGTCAAAAATGAAATAATAGTACGATAATGTTTTCTGGGTTGTTCCCCATGTTATTTTGGATAGCAGATGGAATATGATTGGTCTTTTTAACTAAAAGAGTACTAGAATGTCTTCAGGAAACAATATGAAAGAAAAATAATTTCACTTCTTGTCTTATTAGAAGATCAAATCAAGCTTGTAGGGAAAATTAATTACCTAAAATAATTTATATATATTTTACTAACATTAATTTAATTTTTCTTTCCACTTAACAAGCTTATGACATCTTTATACAAATGATTTCAGGAATTTTCCTTTCTGTTTTTATCCCTTAAGTTTTATGTTTGTTTGTGTATTCTAAACTTTTGACCCAAGTCACTGATCTAATTCACTACTGAAGCTTGTCTGGAAGCCTGAACATAGATATAAATAAATGATGGCTTATTACAGATAGATAACATTTCATATATATATATGAATGGTGTGATATATAATATATATTTATATGTGTGTAGATTATACATATGTATATATATAGTATATATTTTATTAGGATTGTCAACAGAAATAGAACCAATAGGAGATATATATACATATATAAAATACATATATACATAAATATATACATAAAATATACATGTAATAACTTATTACATATAAAATAAGCATTAAAATATATAAAGGTCTTAAAATATATTCACATATTTATTATCAGAAATTGGTTCACATGACTATGGAGACTGGGAAGATCCACTATCAGCCATCTGCAAGCTGGAGACCCAGGAAAGTAGTAGTGTAATTCACACTGGTAGTATAATTCAGTTGGAGTCCAAAGGCCTGAGACCCAGGGAGCAGAGGGTGTAAAACTCAATCCATAGGCAGAAGAATCCTCTGTCCAGGTGAACCCACTGAGGCAGAGAAAAACAAATTCTCCCTTCCTCCATCTTTTGTTCTATCCTGGCCCTAAAAGGATTAGAAGAACTTCACCTACACTGGGGAGGGCAATCTGTTTCACGGATTCAAATGTTAATCTCGTGTAAAATCACCCTCACAGAAATACCCCAAAACAATGTGTAGTAAAATATTTGGGCACCCCGGGATTCAGTCAAGTTGACACATAAGGTTAACCATAATATTCACCAGGGAATATATCTATATCTATATCTATAGGAATATATAGGATGTATCTTTAGAATATATCTCTACCTATAGAGGGTATAAAGATGCATATATCCTCTATAGGTATAGATATAGTCTACAGATACATACATATATATAATAAAAAATAATAAAGATGCATATAGATATAGGGATGTATCTCCTATAGTGAATAAGGTCAACAGAATAAATTTGGATGAGAGTAAAGGTCTACATTCATGGTAAAGATAATTGCAACTAAATTGAGCATAGTTTTATGCTTATGACTTTATGAAGAAAAAAAAATGATCATAGACCAAGAAAAGAAAGATGCTGAAACATCCCTGGGTTTGAAAACAGCAGGGTCTTGAGTAAGAGTGACTTCACAACTTAAACAAGAAATGAGAGGTATACCAGACAAAGTAACTACTTTTGTGAAAACAGACTTGTGAATTTCAAAACATAGAGGAGTTTGGAAAGATAGCAATAAAAAGAGAATAAATTTTAACTCATATTATTAGAAGTACATGAGTAGAATTAGTAGTATTTTACTGACCACATCTGACATTCTTCAATTCTATATATATCAAGAGTGTAGAACAACTTGAGGGAATATAGAGGTCTGGCTGGTCAAAATTGGGAATAAACATTATGTCAAATTAAGAACAAGTATAATTTATGTTTAATCTTGCAAAAGGTATACAATTATTCTTTAAATGCAGAGAGTTTAATATTCATTTGGAATATTAGAAGTGAATAACTTTGTAGACAATATGAACACTAACTGCAAACATGTGAAGAAATGTGAAGAAACATAAGCAGTTTCCATGCTCTCTCTTTTGGTTACTATTTTAATTAATATTCTATTTATTAGAATAGAATCCAACATCACACATTATTGGTTTCATTCTTTTACTTTTTAATAGATGTAACAAGCGAAATAGTCTTCAAGTCACAAATATTTTTCATTCTACCTTCTTCGATAGCTAAATATACACTCTAAATGTATCTCTTCTTATTATATCCCTAATGATAATGCTTCCTAATGACATGCTTAAAACCTATAAATATTCTTCAATGAATTTTTCAGGCAAAGAAAAATTTTTTAACTACTTCATTTGCTTTAACCTAGTTCTATTAGATTACTCTTTATGGTGCCATTTAAAAGCACTTTCTTTATTGATCAAAATTACATTTTTTAAATGAGTTGGAGATAGTCTTAAAAATTTTTATGAACTACTAACATTAACTGAAACATACTTTCCACAAGTTGAGAAATAATATTTAATGATATGCCTCTAAAATTATAGCTACTAAATTTGTGATACATTAAAGCTGCATAAAATATGTCTTCATTGATGCTTATGAATTTATTCTGACATTTGTACCTACAAAGTAATTAAAAATTTAAATTACATACGTGCTTTTATTAATGTCCTCCATTTAAAGATGGAAAGAAACAAAGGTAGGTCTATAATAAATGAAAAATGACTAGAAGCAAAACTAAGAATTACTGTTAAAGAACATTTTAAATAATTGGGTTGTTATAACAGTGGACTAGGCTACTCTGAAATATATTGGGCTTTCATCCCTAAAGGTGCTCAAACAGAGGGTAGATGACATTTGATTCAGATTACTCCACACGGGACTTACCAATGAGTTAGGAAAATGTAATAGAAGGACTTAAATATCGCTTTTACTATCTCTATATTAATGTCTTATGACTTTATTAAGAAAAAAAATGATCACAGACCAAGAAAAGAAAGATGCTGAAACATCCCTGGGTTTGAAAACAGCAGGGTTTTGAGTAAGAGTGACTTCACAAGTTAAATAAGAAACAAGAGTGATTACGGCTTTTCTAAGACTGTGCTGGGAAGCCCAGAATGCTTAGGCACTCTCTCCCTTGTCTTTTCCTAGAACATAGTGCATTGCCCTTTCATTGTTTATGCATTAATCTTGCTCCCAAAACCTGTGAGTCTTCAAGTCAGGGCATATATTTATCTTATTCACTTCTGAATATCCAGTGTAATCACCAGTGTTTGAAATAATATGTTCTCAGTGTAAACATTAAAGCATAAAAAGGCAAAGCGAGTACAAAATACATACTTTACCTAATCTGTTCCATAGTCCTAAAGTCCTTAATTACTGGCAGGCAACCTGGACTGGCAAGAAATGAATCAATGTGTTCACAAATAAAACCTTAGGTATACAAAACATAACAGAAGCTAAATATTTAAAAACTGATAAACTTAGGGAATCTCAAGTTTCCTAGATTTTATTCATTTAACGTTTGCTCATTCACTTTCTCATATGCTTATTCCTCTCTTCTATACTAAGTATATTAGTCATGTCTTCTATCTTACTTTTTTGATAAATTTATCCTCTCAGAACAAATTAAGGATCAGGCTTCTCCACTGTAAAGTCATTCTATCCCCTCTTTTCTATACTATACTCTTTGAAAGGCAAATCATTATGGCAGCCCATACATATGGAGATGGGAGTTATGTTCCACTCTCTAAAAGTAGTAAAGACTGGAATCTAGTTCCTTCTCCCTGATTTCAATTAGCAGTAATCTGAGATTAGAAGAATCTGATAAAAAATGTACTAGGTCTTTTTTGTTTATAAAAGAAATTTCTAGGGAGTCCCTTTAAATTACCTCTTAAAGGTATTATATATTAAAGGGAAGTGCTATCTGCACAGACTCTTGATTAAAATGACCAATTGCACAGGACTGACTGGTACAGGATAGAGACTACAATGACTTTTTATAAATGCCATGTTAGTCAACAGTTCACAAGAATATTAGGGAAGATCCATTTCATACTTGCCTTCAAATTTCCTGTTCTTACTGCAATCATATAATAAATAAATTTGTCTCTATTCTATGAATAATGCGTATTTCCACAGTGAGTGCTTGCATGTTTATGGCATGTCTATATCTGTATCTGCTGCTCAAATGTCAACTCTTTCCTCTCTGTGTATTTGTCTCTCTCTCTTAACTAGTCAATATATAAAAATTGTGTGTGTGTGTATCTACAAATTTTTTTAAAAAACATTTTTAATGTTTATTTTTGAGAGAGAGAGAGAAAGAGTGAGAGCAAGGGAGGAGCAGGCAGAGAGGGACACACAGAACCTGAAACAGGCTACAGGCTCCAAGTTGTCAGCACAGAACCTGACGTGAGGCTCCAACTCATGAGCTGTGATCATGACCTGAGCTGAAGTTGGATGCTTAACCAGCTGAGCCACCCAGGCATCCCTACAAACTTTTAGATTTGATTAGTAGAGATTAAAAAATTTGATCTAAAAATCTGTTTAAACAATCGTGTGTGTGTGTGTGTGTGTGTGTGTATAATATATAATATTTAGTAGTTCCCATAAAATGGAATTTGGTTCTCTTTCACTTACTTGCCTGACAAATATATTTTGAATCAGTAAATTTTAACATAAGGTTTACAATTGCTGATTCACTTTAAATGTTAACTCACTGCACTCACCTAGGAAATATTTTTTGAGTCCTACCATAATCTAGGCTCTGTGCTTAATATTGGGAATAAAATGGTGCTGAAAAAAGTCTTGGTTTTCACCAATACACATATATTAGACCACTCGTAATTCTCCAGGTCTCTTGGGCTCAGTTAATTTTTTCTCCTTTTTCCCACTGCATTTTATCTTGGATAGTTTCTATCACCATGTCTTCAAATTCACTAATATTGTTCCTTCCATATCTAGTATGCTATTAATCTCATCCAGTTTATTTCACTCATGCATTTTTTAACTTGTCTCCATATAAAATGCCCAACTTACCTTTGCTTTTTGAATTTATGGAATACAGTTATAATAACTGCTTTAGTCCTTGCATGTTATTTCTAAAATCCATGTCAGTTTTGGGTAGGTTTAGACTAATTTTTGTTTCTGCTCATAACCATATATCCCTGGTTCTTTTTTGCATACTTCAAAATGTTTCATTAGATGAAAGACATTGGGAATTTCACCTCATCAGATTTTGGCTAAGACACACACACACACACACACACACACACACACACACCTTCATATCCAGAAAGAAAGAAAAATAGAAAGAAAGAAAGAAAGAAAGAAAGAAAGAAAGAAAGAAAGAAAGAAAGAAAGAAAAGAAAAGAAAAGAAAAGAAAAGAAAAGAAAAGAAAAGAAAAGAAAAGAAAAGAAAAGAAAAGAA
>NW_024412377.1:75071024-75157325 GCF_014898765.1 Herpailurus yagouaroundi
AAGAAAAGAAAAGAAAAGAAAAGAAAAGAAAAGAAAAAGAAAAGAAAGGAAGAAAGGAAGGAAGTTCTATAAATTTGGTATGGTCAGGCTCTGTTCTAGATCATAGTTAAAATACTTGGAAATTTGTTATGTGGACCCAAAATAGTATTTTGTCTAAAGCTAATTATTGTCAAGAGGCAAGACCTGACCTTTCTAATCAGTGCCCTATGAACTGTGATTATTCACATTTGGACTTAGAAACAGGCACTCTTCCTGGTTTTTTATGAGCTCTGACACTATTCCCTCTACTTTTTTATAGGTGGCCCTCTCCCTGACTTAGCACAGTTTTATCACATGCATTTGTTAATGCATCCACGGAACACTCAAGGGGAAACCACTGAAGATTTCAAAGTTGTCTATGTTCCTTTATCCTCATGTTTACTCTGTTCTGAGGACTTGAGCTGCCATGTTTTTCCCACTAAACTAGGCAATCGCAGCTTTACCTCATTAGTTTCCCATCTCTCACATACCATTGTATATGACTGTCTGATGCCCAAAGTCTTGAGAAACATATTTTCATTCACTTGGTCTAGTTGTATGCCTGTTTCATAAGGATCTGAACAATATTATTAACCAACTTAACAGTTATAAAAACAATACAGCCAACTCAATTTAGCTATCTCTTGCTGCACAAGTTATCTCCAAAACTTACAGACTTAACATGTATTTATTATCTCATAGTTTCTGTATGTCCAAAATGTGGGCACAGCTCAACTGGGCCTTTTGTTTCCAGATGTCTTAAAAGACTACGATCAGAGTATCAACCATGGTTCTGGTATCACCTAGAGGCTCACCCACTGAATGATCTGCTTCCAAACACATGAGGTAGTTGTTTTCAGTTCCTGTCTATTGGACTGAAGCCCTTAGTTCTTGCTAACTGTTGGCTAGAGGCTACCCCAGATCTTCAAATGGCAGTTTGCTTCATCAGTGCATACAAAATAAGGCAATAAAGAGAGAATGCCAAAAAGACAGAAGCATCAGTCATTTGTACCCTAACATAATAGAAGTGACAACACATCAGCTGTGTTATATTCTGTTCATCAGAAACAAATCACTAGGTCTAGCTCACACTCTAGGGAAGATTACACGAGAGTATGAATATCAGCAGATAATCCAAATGCCCATCAAGAGGAGAATAAAAATAAATAAATTGTAGTATATTTATAGAATTAAATACTATATAGAAATTGAGAAGAAAAACAGTGAGGATACATCAAAACATGGATACATCTCATGGATACAAACATGGATACAAAACATGGATACATACACCTCAAAATATTATTCTGAGGAAAAGAAGCCTGACACAAAAGAGAACTTGTTGTACAATTCTATTTATATGAATTTCAAGAACAGGCCAAACTATCTGTTGATGAAAAATGATAAAACAGTAATTATTTGGGAGTGGTAGATTATTGATGAGAAGTCACATGAGAATATTCAGTGGTAGAGGAAATGTATTAATGACCAGAGCAGTTCATTATACAGGGATATACATTTGTAAAATTCATTCAGCTGTGCACTTTAGATCAGTGAACTTCTGTTTTTATATCTCAATGAAAATTTATACTACATTAATTAATTTAATCATAAGTCGAAAAAAGACATGCTACAACAATGTCTTCTGATTGATACTAGTGTCTTCCGCTGCTGTCCATTGTCATCCCCAAATCTAGTTTCTTCTGAGTACCACTCTCTTCTGTCCTAGGACTACAACATCACTTTGATGGAGAATCAGATGCTGTCGTTTCTTCTTTAAAGCCATTCTGACAGGTATGGTTCTCTGTGAGGCTTTCTTCAAGCCCATCAACTTAGATTCATCTTGGTACAAGTCTTTGTTAATAGAAATGGACTATACCATGGGAAACAAGGTAAAAAGTCTTTTTCTCTGGGATTCTCCCAAATCTACCTGAGTAGTTTTATCATGACCCTAACCCTCTCCTCCAAAGGATTTTGACTCTAAGAGATAGCTATGTGGCAAAAGGTCTTCCCCAGGCAAACGCCAAGAGTACATACTTGAATCTCTTTTCTTAATTTCCTATAAATTGATCTCCCAAGCCCAGGACAATGGCTCTTGCATTAGCATCCTACATTTACCTTATTATCTGTTGGTTTTATAAATTCTACACTAAAAGTTCACAAGGTTCAATTCCTTAATACAGAAAAAAGATTTGTAAAAAATGATCTTTAGAATAACTAATTTGAGCAATTTATAAACCAGTGCATTATCATTACTATACTATGAGCAAAAAATCTTTGATTTTCCAATAAAAACTGAGCAATGCCTCCTTTGTTCTAAGATAAGTCTGCCTTAAGCAATAAATGTTATGGATTCAAAATGTGAAGACAATCTGAGAATCTAATGTTTAACATAACTATACTTGACAATTATATAGTTGATTATATAATTGACATTTCCTAAGAGAGTGGATCTTAAATGTTCTCACCAAAAAAAACAATGTCACATCATATGAGATGATAGATATGTTAATTAACTCAACGTAGGGGAATCTTTCCCAATGTATACCTATATCAAATCACCATGCTCTACACTTTAAATGTCTTACAATTTTATTTGTTAATTATACCCTAATAAAGCTAAACAAAATGTGAAGATGAGCAGAGAAAATGAAGGGAAAAAAAAGGAACTGCCAGGAATGAACAAGAATAAAAAGTACATTAATTAGGATTTCATAATACTACCTACATATGAATATTATCCACTCCTTCCAAAGAGCAGGTAAATTTAGCTTGCTAATGATTACTTATACCTACTTAATATGACAAAAAAAAAGAAGAAAAGAATGGAATGGAAGCAAAACTCAAAGAAAGACTATAGTATCTGCCATTTGCTTTTTTCCCCCCTTTAAGAAGAAACCCTAGTCATTTCACAATTAGGGAAACTTCAATAATATCTTTATTTTGATTTTTTAAATATTTTTTACTCTGAGAGTACAGATTTTATACCTAACCTTAATTATGATTAGGTTTTCTTTTTTTTTCCGCCTCTTTTTATGTACTTATTTATATTATAGCTCAAAGGTTACTCAATTAAAATAAATGCATGATCTTTCCTTTCAAATGCATTTTTACTCAATAGCTTCCCTTCAAGTGGCATCATGTGCCACTCATTGACATAATTCAGAAACTTGTATGGCATCCTTCACTCTACCCTCTTCCTCTCTCTGCTCCCCAATTAATCAATTAGCAGATCCTAATGCCTCCACCTCTTGAATCCATTTACCTTTCCATCTCTTCCTTCACCACATTAGACTAATTCATGATTATCTCTCTTGCAATACCATAAGAGCTTCCCAATGAATCTGCAACCATTTTGCTCCCCTCTAACCCATTAACTAAAGAATGGGTGGAATAACTTTAACAAAACTGAAGACTGATTACAACTCTTCCCTGACTAAATCCAGCAGCCAACCTTCCCTGCCTCAATTCATGCCAGTTTTTTCCCTGCTTTTCATACCTCGCTATTCTCTGCATTCTCAGGGCCTCTAAACACATCATTCCCCCTCAAGAACTGTCCCCATTCCCAGGTTCATATCATTAATGCCTACTGCCTACCCATGCTTCAGTTCTTAGTTTAATGCCCACAGTCTCAGAAAGGTCTTCTCTGACATCCAAACTAGACACCCCTAATGTAAGTAACTTTAGCCTCTTTTTACACTCATAACCTCTATTGCTCATTTCCTGAATCAGTGCTTCTCAACTTTGCCTGCATAAGAAAATTGCCAATTACATCAAATTTTCCAGGATGCTATTAGACAGAAGTTAGACAACAGCAGAGGCAGGAAGGCCTCAAGGCAAAGTATCAAGTCCTTGAAAGGGAATGACAGAGACTAGAGCTAGAGTCAAGGATCCTGATAAATAAGGTATACATTAAAAGCCTCGGGGCACAACACCCTGACTGTGGGGCTTTCAAGACAGTGGAGCTGACAGATCAAGAGGCGTGGAGCATGTGCTCTCCTCTTCCACCTCTTCTCTCCAGAATAACCCCTAGACTCTTTATAATGCATTTGCATTGTGGGTACAGCTCCAGCCCAGATGGAGACAGGCTGCCATGATGGTTCTGGTACAAATCTTGTAGGGTCAACTCACCTCCCAACCTGTGCTAAGAGTCCCCCCAAATGACTGGAAGCATCCTCCATGAGAAACCATGCCACTGTATGTCACAGCTCTCCCCAGCCCCAAGAAATCCAATAATATCCAATCCCAAAACAACCTAGGGGCTGGCTCCACCTCCTGGAAACTGACCCATCTCCCACCTGGAGAGTGTACTTTGCCTTAATAAACTGGTTTATGTTTGCTGCTTTTCTTCCTGCTTTCTTTATTCCAGTGGGGATTCCTAGGTAAATCCAAGGGCTGAGACCTCCATTCACACATCGCAGACTCTTGCACCCATAACAACAGGACCCAGACATTAGTATCACAACAGGACCCAGACATTAGTATCTTTCTGAAACTACCCTAGGAATTACAATTGTTCACAAGATTGAGAACCACTAATTTATTTATTTTTAATGTTTGTTTACTTATTTTTAAGGGGCGGGGAGAGGTAGAGAGACAATCCCAAGCAGGCTCCATGCAGAACCCAATGCCAGACTCAATCCCAGGAATCTGGGATCATGACTTAAGTCTAAATCAAGAGACTGACACTTAACCAACTGAACCACCCAGGCAGCTCCAGACCACTACTTAAAACATACGGTTCTCAAGCAGAGCTACATAATAGAGTTGCCATGGAGAGGTTTTAAAAATATTTGAGCTTCCCACAAATTAGTTAAATCAGGATCTCTGGGTATAGCGCCCAAGCGTTAGTATTTTATAAATGTTCCCATATGATTCTAAAGTGAGACCAGGGCTAAAAACTATTTCACTAGCTAGATTATACTTCCAATGCTCCAAATTATTCCTTGCTAATAAAAGTCACAACAATTTGTTGAAAAAAATAAGTGAATTAATAAGTTTATAATTAATTGACTTGGGTTACTCTGATTATGCAATCAATCATTCTTTTTTGTATAGCCCATAGTTTGCATAGAAAACAATATAACCTTTCTTTAAATTTCAGAGGTCAGCATAGTCTTCATAGGCTTGGCAAGATTTTGATACTGAATTTGGACTCATTCTAGATGAATTTAAAAAAAAAACTGAGAAGAAGCTACATTTAAAAAAACTGAGGGAAGTATATTGCAATATTTGATCACTGATACATATTAGTAGACAAAGTCAGTAGAATGTAACACTTCTTCATACAAGTTAGCAGTTTTTCTATACATTTCTGTCAACATGCCCCTGATAAGCAAACATAAAAACAGCACGTACCATTTATTGCAAACCTATACACAAAACACAGGCATGTGTGTTTTCCGGATATTATCTCATTTAATTACCACATACACTCAAAAAATCTGTAAGGTAAAACTGGTATCAAGTTCCTAGAGATGAAAGAATTGAAGCTTCATAGTGTTTATGGTATTTAATCATGGTTATTCACCTAAATGAGGTACAATATGGGATCATCCAGGTCAATCTAACTCTGAAGACCTGCCATTTCTATTTAAACTAAGTACCTGCTTTCCTGTGATATTATTGTTATGATAATTTTATCTCTTTCATTATTATTTTAATGTTTATTTATTATTTTTGGAAGAGAGAGAGAGAGGGCAAGGGGGGGGGGGCACAGGACCCAAAACAAGCTCCGTGCCAACAGCAAGTGGGCCTATTGTGGGGCTTGAACCCCCAAACTGCAAGATCATCATCTGAGCCGAAGTCGGGGCTCAACCAACTAAACCACCCAGACATAAGTGCCCCTGTTTGTCTCTTTTAAAAAGCATCTTTACTGGGGCACCTGGGTGGCTCAGTCGGTTAAGCGTCCAACTTCGGCTCAGGTCATGATCTCCCGCTCTGTGAGTTCCAGCCCCGTTTCGGGCTCTGTGCTGACAGCTCAGAGCCTGGAGCCTGCTTCAGATTCTGTGTCTCCCTCTCTCTCTGTGCCCCCCCCGCCCCCCCCCCACTCATGCTCTCTCTCTGTCTCAAAAATAAATAAACATTTAAAAAAAATTTTTTAAAGCATCTTTGCAAGTGCCTCATATTATTCAAGTTTCTCCAAGAAATAAATGAATTTACTGCAACATTCATAACGATTTTACCAACTTTTAATTTGGAAAATTTTTAGCACGTTAAAAATATATAGTTGCCATTCCTTATAACTCACTCCTGTTAACACCTCAACACCACTTCCTTGATAACTTCATGCTCTTTATTTTGCAAAATACCATTTCAATTAAAAATAGTGGCTAGCTGCCAGATTCAACAGTAGTAATTGCTTGTCCTACTAATTGAAAGCTCAAACCAAAAATTTGAGAATTATAATCTATTAATCTATTTTATAATAACAAAGCCCCCAAATGTGAAATTCAGTAGCTATCACAGTAAAAAATGCCTTTGAAATTAATCAAATTATATATTGCATTCTTTAATATACAAAGCACATACATTAAATTTTTCTCCATTCCATGTGTTTTTCCCATTTAAAGTAAATTTCTAGATAGAGAAATATCATAGTAACATTTTGTAAAATTATGTATTTCATTACCACTCTCCAGAAGAAATCAAGCTAATCATAGCTATACTTATATATCGGCATTTTCGCAATTTGGTGGTGAAACAGGAATGAGGGACAATGGCTAGGTTTTGTTAAGATCATGGGAAAACAAGACATTTGCGGATGATGAGCAAATCAGATTACGCTTACCTTTGCATCTCAGCAAAAATTTGAGAACATTAGAGTGTGCAGTAAATGTGTGATATTAATTAGCTAATTAATTAATGGACAAACAAATATATGAAGTTACCAAGGGTCAGATCCTCAGCTATACAAGTTGATAACATCATCAAGATCCTTTTGTATATTTGTTTTAATTTTGTTCTTTTCTTTGGTTTTTCAATTCCTCAACAATATTGTTTCCTGGGAGATGTGACACCTAAGAACTCTTTTAAAAAATTTATTCTAAATTCTAAGCTAGATTTATAACTTATTATTAGTTACTATTCATTTGTACACACCACTTCCTCCTGGTGTGTAACTTCAGTATGCAAACAAAATTATGTAAGAATCTGTTAATCACAGAAAAATTACAGGAAATTTTGCCAATGCTTCAAGGATATGCACATCAGGCTAGTATTTTATTCTTCATATCTTCAGAGATACATAAATATAGAATATAACTAGCACTGGTCAGGTGAAATCTTGAGACCTCTTTCTCCAGCGGTACTGGAAAAACACTGAACATTCTTTGTACAGTGCTTCTTTTCAATATCCCTAAGTAGACAAATTTTTCTAATCACATCTTTTAACAGTTGCCATTTTATTTTTACCTAGAGGGTAGCTTATATGATACTAGTTACAATTTCAGTTAAGGCTTTGGAAACAAGAAACATATTTACACACCCTCTCCCAGGATAAAGTATTCTAATCTGTCAGTCAGTGGTCATTACCTCAAGAAATCCTTTGTGGTAGACTTTTCTGATTTCTTCCATAGTATGAATTCCTACTTCCCAACAATCTTCAATTTCCATGCTGGGAGCCATTGGTTTTGGGAAACCTCTCTACAGTGGTGAAGCACAGAAGCTACACTAAGCCAATCAGGTAGCCTATTCCCTAAGTGCACACCATGTAACCCATGCCTAATTGGTGAAAATCTCAAGATATGTAATGATAAATCTGGAACAAACATACTTTGGCTTAGGAGTACATAATATATGCATAAGTAACCTGGATCTCCTCTACCCATTTTTCTTCCAAGGAGAAGCTAGTCAAAGGATAGAACTAATAAAGGAACTAACTCAGAGTGAAGAGTCAGGGAAAATTGCAGAAAAATAGAATGAAATCCTGACATTATAAACCTCTGGATCAGAATACCTACACCTGAACCACCTGTGGAATTATAGTGGCTTCATCCTGGGCAAGACGCTCAATTGTACAAGGTTCTGTTCTCAAAAGGGATCCCACATTTGGTTTAATGCTTTTCTGTTGGCCTTCTCGACATTCTTAAATAATTTTTCCTAGGACCTAAGTTTCTAAGTGACATCCTATCCTAGGTAACAGTGGAGAGTGTCTGTGAGCAAAGAAGATACACGTGGCAACAACTAGCACAGGTGAGGTCATCCAAGCAGCACGCACCTGCCTAGGGCACTCCAGGACTCTTGGGGCTCTGGGAGAAAAGGCTGGCAAGGACCTGGGTGCAGATCCACAGCAGGAGCTGCAGACACAACAGCAGGGGGTAGCAGAGGAGGAAGGGGAAGGAAAGGAGTGACTCCTGGTGGGGCAGTGCATGGAGCTGGCTTGTCTCTGCACCCAACTGTACAAATGTTAACTCTGGGGACTGTGGGAACCATAGGAAATAAATCACAAGCAAATAAAAGAATATCCTTGGACATCCCAATAAAACAAGTGAAGGACTTATTAAAATCCTTCAAAGAGTTCAGAAGCTCTCGTTGTGAAAACTGCCGCAACCTCGAAATATTGCAAAGCAAATATCCACAGGCTTAAAGAAATAGAAATTAAATTTGAAGACAGTCACGTCACAGTACCGTGTCAGTAGATGAGCTTCCACAGTGGTTAAGAGACTAGGCTTTTTCCATCCTGTGCTCCACCATTTCACCAAGTCACTTAATCTTTAAAAAATAAAAATACAGAATATTCCCTAAGAGATTTTAGAGCCCATATCTGGTCGTGTGTGCATAATTCCTGCCCAAATTTCGCTGATCAGTCATGTGGCCCAACAAGGATAACGGTAGGGGAAAAGTAGGGCAATGGCGTTGCAAGGAAGAAGAGAAGTCAGATACAGGGGATCACTACCACTTTCCGTCCCATGATGTTTAGGCAAAATTAAGGCCCTCCCCTTAAGTGTCATCCCTACTTTCTGATTTGGCGATTGTCCCATTTCTAACCTCGTAACCATCCTATCCCGAACTTGGCCACGCACTGAGAAAAAGTAATTTGTATTTCCTGTTCCCAATTATACCTATTCTCTAGTCATCCTACTGTAATCTGACTTCTGTCTCCTATTTTAATGAATTCACTTCCAGTAAGTAACACATAACTTTTTTTTTTTCTTTTAACACATTTCTTCTCCCCAGCCCCCCCCCCCCACCCCGCCCCCACAACCCTCGGACTCCGGAATCTTCCCAGCCACTGGCCGCGTCTCTCCAGACACAAGACTCCTTTTCTCACTTCCATACTCTCAGGATCCCCTGGGCTAAGAAGTGCCTAAGAAATCTCAGGCCAAGACCACCGTCTCTAAAAGCCTTCCCTCAGAAGCTCGTATCCACCTACCCGCGTCTCCTCAGCCCCCTCCCCGTATTTCCCCGGGCCGTCCTTTGGCGAGGTTCTTGGCCCCTTGTTTTTTTTTTTTTTTTTTTTTTTTTTTTTTTTTTTTTTCCCCAGGCCCCCTTCCCTCGGAGTGCCCCCAAGCAGCCTTCGCCTTTCTCCCCTAAACCCCAGGGGCCGGGGACCCTGTCCACACACCAGGAGAGGAGTCGCAGCCTGCGGCAGCTGGGCCTCGGCGGGAGCAGACGGATTTCCGGGCGGGGAAACGCGCCGCCTGCTGGCTGATGCAGCCGGGGTCTGAAGAGGCGGTACTCGCAAAGTCCCACCGCTGACCTCTCGCAAAGGACCTTCTGAATAAAATAATCAATGCGCAGCTTTCAGCATTCAATTGAAGTAATAATTTCATTTGGCTGATTCTCCCATTCCGATTCAGTCATGGCCTCATCTATGGTACTTTTTATCTTTCAGTCATCACCATTATGGAATTTAACACGTTGCATCTTAAATATTTCATCTGTCTTGTGTGGACTCCCAGAGGTCAGGAACTACTCTTTTCAATTCTGTAATTCTGATCGTGTTGCGGCGTCTGGAACATAACAGCATCTCAATAAATGTTGGTTGACAAACAAATAGGTAAATAATTAGCCATCTTGTCTTTAAAGTATATAAAGGACATCCAGATAAAGATATTTAATAGGCTGTCCATTACATAAAAAAGGAAGTGATCTAAAAGAAGCATCTTGCCTAGTTGACAGTCATCCACAAATGTGCAGAAGTTGAAATTCACATGTATATGTTTGGGGTTTACTTAGCAACTAGGATCTGTGAGTTAATTATTTTCATATTAGGAACATTTTTGGTGACAATTTCTACAAATAAATGTTCTGTTTCCCACTCTCTCTTAGGAATTTCAATTACACATATACTAGACTACTTGAAGCTGTCCCATAGGTCTATGTATTCTTTATCTTCTATTCTTTTTTTTTTTTTCATTTTTTTGGACAATTCCTATAGCTTCAAATTTATTATATTATCCTTTGTAATATGTAGTATCCCATTAATCCATTCCAGTAATTTTCTTTCTCAGACATTGTTTTTATTTCTAAAAGTCCTTTTTTGAGTCCTGATTATGTTTTCCATTTCTCTATTCAACATGATCAACCTCTCTTCTTTCACAAGATATGGGATACAATTAGAATAAGTATTGTAGTGTCCTGTTTCTTAACTCTAACCTCTGTATCAGTTCTGGATTGGTTTTAATTTAATGTTTTTCCCCCCCTTTTTACAGGTCACATTCTTCTGCTTCTTCACACGCCTCATCATTTTTTTTTTAATATGCCACACATTGTGAATTTTACTTTTTTGAGTAGTATTCCTGTAATTACTGTCAAGCTTTGTTAACAGTTAACGCATTGTAAATGGTTAAATCCTCCCAGGTCTTCCTCGTAAGGCTTGTTAAGTGGGATCAGAGCAGCATTTACACTTGGGATCATAATTCCTCACTACTGAGACAAGACCTTTATGAGTACTCTCCTCAGTGTCACACCTCTGTTATGAAGCTGTCCAGTCTAGCTGAAGAGCAGATATTCTTTCCAGCCCTGTATGAGCTCTAGTTACTGTTTCTTCAAATCTTTCAAGGTAATTCCTCTCCTGGCCTTAAGGAGTTTCCTCAAAAACATCTGCCAATCATTATTACTCTGATAAAGACTCAGTGAGGACCCTCTGAAAATTTCCTCTGCTGTCCATCTATGCACCTCCTCTCCGGTATTGACATGTAAACTTGAGTTGTCTTGGTGTCCTCAGATTCTCAGCTCTACTTCTTCAACTCAGTGAGTCTGTTGGACTCTCCGGGTACCCCTTTAGTGAACTATGACCTGAAAACTCCTGAAGTCAGTAAAATGTGGTAATCTGTGCCCATTTCATTTGCTTCCTGTCCTTCATGGTTCACTGTCTTTCTCTGCCTGATGTCCAATGTTTATAAAAAGCATTGTTTCATCAACTTTCATCCATATTTTTAGTTGTTTAGGCAGGCAGGTAAACTCTATCCCTGTTACTCAATCTTAGAGGCAGGAGCCCAAAACTCGTAAGTTTAAATTGAAGGAAGACAAGGGGGATAAAGTTTATATCCTGAATTCTCCCATATAGAAACAGAAAAAAACGATGAGAAGCCTATGAAAGAGACAAAGCATTAGTGGTCATGGAGCATAGAACAATAAAAGAAAATTGATCAAGGGTGAATAGCAAAAGTTTAAGGTAGAATCAAGAAGACAGGGGTAATCAGTGATCCCAAGTACCTCAGATCAGTTGAGTCCAACAAGAAATTGTCCTTAAGATATCTTTGGAGTCCCCAGTTACAGTATGTTTGGAAATAAAGTAAAAGTGAATGTTTGCTTATAAGTGGGATATAAGCATTGTGATAGCCAATATAGAACATTCTTTCAAAAATTTCTACTGTAAACTAGAGACAGAAAGGATGGTAGAGAGTATAATGGTGTGAGAAATTAAGTTTTTGTTTTCCCTGTTTACAAGGTGGGGGAAATTAGCAATTGTTTATTTGTTAGAAGAAAAGAGCCAAATGATAAAATATTGTTAAAGATAAAAATAGAAAGAATGATTAATGGAGCACAATACCCAAAGAGAGACCAGAGTCTTCAAGCCAGAGTTTGAAAGGAGAGACAAACGGCTTATAGAGACATATGTAACTTAGGAGTTTGAAAAGGAAAGAGAAATAAGTACATGGAATTTTGGCAAATAGCTTCTAGCTCTTCTTTGAAGTAAGAAAGTAGTTGGCTGGATGAGTGCTTAAATATAATCAAGTACATGAGGAAAGTGACAACAATGTGCACGTGTACATCCAGGGAATGGGTGAAAAAGCTGGGTAAATAATTTCATCTTTGAATTTAAATAAATAATAATTCCTGGGGATTGATTGATGAAGTTCCTGCTCAGCTAAAGACTTGAAACTATAAATTTGAAGAAAAACTCAATCCTAGAGTTAGATTTTTCCCCCTTTCATTATGCCACTTACAAGACATAGAAACAGAGAAAGATGGTGTGAACAGAATCAAAGTTGAAATTTTGCAAGGTGGCTGTGATGAAAGAGAAATCAGGTAGGATTAAGGGGAGGGGCCAAGGCATTGAGGGGGTAAAGGGAAGAAAGGGGACACAGGAAGGATTAGTGGCATCCAAAAAAACAAAGCCAAGGACTGAGAATTTTAAGGGTGTGGAACAGCAAATGTAGTGAGAGCAAGCTTGTGAGAAATCCAAAGAAACAGAAAACTATGCAAAAGCGGAGCAACGGATTCCCAGATTTCACAACTGAAAAAGCTTTCAGGTATGACTGCTCTACTGTGTGGCCCCTTAGTTGTCACATTGTCAAATTCTCAAAATTTGTTAAATTTGGTTGTCAAATTCTCAAATGAACATATGGAAATGTTTGGGTAAGAGTGGGTGGTATGTAAGAAAACAATGTCTTGAGCTTTCAAGAGTAGGCCTTTTGATCATGAGTGGAAGATGCTTTTTCATCCTCACCCTCAGTATGAAGTGTGTGAGGGGTGAGACAATGAACAGATTTCTCTAAAGAGAAAAGTAATAGAAATAGTGCCCATGAAGTCTTTCTACCTAATTTCACATATTTTTATGTGTATTTCTAATTGTTTCCATTTCAACTGGCTTTGTCTTTGAATTCTGGGGAGGGCCTTATTTAGTTAATTCATACACAGAACCCTAATAGGCTATCTACTGAAACAGGAGGAAAAGGATTTAGTCACATTAGTCAATGAGTGTAGTGGGAATGGCAGTCAGGAAAATCAGCTGGGTAATAAACGCAAACCTCCCTATCGGTCAATTCCAAAGAGTGGTATTAGACTGGCTGGGAAGCCAAATAATGACCAGGTTGGCATATACCTCCAAAGAGACTTTACTCCAAAGAATCCTCATGCAGAGGATATTGCTTGATTTTTCTTCATAAATAGAACTTTGGGGGAAAAAACAGGTATTTTTCAAACTGAAATGAAAAACTATCATCCCAATTCTTCTTAATGCTCCAGGGAAGCACATCCTAAACACTAAAAATAATCAGATTTGCCTTCTCAGGTGCCCGGCGGTACAAACTTCACTGATTGTTGCCCTTTGGGACAGTGCAGTCTTCACCGGCTTGCAACCAGAGCAGTGATAGAGGGCTCTATGCACAGTAAAGGCCCAGCACTTGGGGTTTAATGTGAATTGGGTCACTGACTTGAAATTCTTAATAACTGTATCTTTGCATTTGTGCTTTGCAAGTGAGCATAGCTCAAAGACTTAGAATGTCTATTCATTTGAAGTCCTATCTCCCTTTACCTCTGCTGGACCAATTCTTGGCCACTCCCTCTCCCTGCATGCCCAATGATAGCACCTGCCCTTTGTCACCACCTAGATCCTGGTCATGAGCATCCAGAGGATGGAAGTCAGGTGCCTTCGTCATGATGGGATTTGGTGGTGATCATTCCTCCCCAGACACCAAAACCTTGGAACTTTTCATAGGAGTCTCTCACTCACCCTGAGCAAGGTAGCTAATGCCTCCAGGGGCAGAGGTCTCAGTGCCCTTTGTGATTGTGGCATGACTTCCCTGCTCTATGAGATTCAATGTGTTGGTCTGGAGCCTGGCAGGAGGTGGGGACCCAGAAACTGGTGAACCAGGCTGTCACAGACTATGAGTCTGCAGTTCTCTCTTGTCCAGCAAGAGAACAGGCACAGAACTGAATATGGGAGAGGCTAATGTCCAGGAGGAGACAAGAGCCCCGAACAAGGACTTTCATCTCCCTATTTATTGAGTGCACAAGATATTACCCTTGTGGTGAACGTGAAGAAAACAAGATCTTATACACGTGGTGAATTTGAAGAAAACAATCAGATAGTAATGATTAACTTGTGAGTGTAAGCAAAGGGTCTGGGAGGCAAGTGGAGTTTGTGATCAAAGTACATTGGCGCCAGGTGGAAAGTAATTTCCTGCAGGTGATATAACAAGTTACTCTTGATCCCATTACAATAGCTCACTCACTAACCTTGGGCACTTTTGCCCCGTGGTGGCAGCATCCCCCCCCCCCAAGCTTTTTTTAAATTCTTTTATGTAAGTAGAACCTATTTCCCCACACCAGGCAAGCCCCTTAATCATGGGACAGGACTCCCAGGTGCCTGTATGTCTGCAATAGTCCCCCACGTATCCCTGTCCAAAGAGCATGCAAGTAAATAGTAAACTGAAACTATGTATCTATATCTACATCTATATCTTAGGTTGAGAAAGAGGCAGAAAGACTGCATAAGAAAGGAATTTTGTATTTCATATTTTAGTACATTTACTAGCAATTGTTTCCTGCCTTTTGAAAAGGGTCCTACATTTTCATTTTACATTGAGCCCCATAAAGTATGTTGTTGATCTTGCTCTGAGCTCTTGGCAATAGGAAATGACTTGAAGGGTTTAAGCCACTTAACTTGCATTTGGCAGATTCTGCAGAAGATTCCTAAGAACGTTCAACTATTGTTCCATAGACAAGTGCCCCCTCTTTTCCCACAGATATTCTAGTGGGATAGTTCTGTATGCATGCCTATGACATTTTAAGTTCTGGAGACTGAAAATTATATAAACTGCAATACTTATGAACTGAATGATTTATCTTAAGTATCCCAAACACCATTATAAATGGTGTGTTCACACCTCTTTGAAATCTACTATTGATAAGCTAATGTTAAACAAATGTTTATTTCAGATTTTGTGCTCTGATAAATTATCTAATTTAACCATGAAAATCTATGGTAGGAATTAATCATTATTCCTAGTTTAGATATGGGAAACTGCCTGAAAGGGTTATATGTCAGCAGTTATGTAGTGGAGTTGGGAATCACATCATAGCCAATAGGCAACATTATATATGGGCTGTCAAGGTTGGACCTCTACCACACGGAAAATCCTTTATTTGGGAATCATGCTGGAATTTAAAATTCCGATGTGATTTTTAGTTCAGAAATGCCATTTCAAAAAAAATCTATCAATCTTAACACTTTAAATCAGAAGTCTTTTCTCCATCCCAGTTTTAATTAATATAACTTATCTTGATATCCTGGATAAAGTTTTTACTACCCCTCTACCAATACTGTACACTAATTTTAAGAGAATTCAAACTTTTCTACAGTACACAAAAGGATATTGCAACATGAATTGTGTTATAAAGGGATTCTTGCTTACAATACACTTGAAGAATTGCATTTCAGACATTCTTTCTCCTCATATAGTATTCTGTATTACTATACATATTGAGAAAATTTATCAAATCCAAAACATATTTTAAATAATGAATACCTTTTTAAAATATTCTATTTTAAATTCATTTATTAAATTAGCTAAATAATAAGTTAGGATTTTTTTCCCAATGAAATATAACTGGTCATTTTTTCATAGGTAATCAAAAATTGTATTAATTTTTTCAATGAATTGAATTTTTTATTGTTATTATTTGGGGTGTATGATTATTTTCTTTATATTTTCATCAAGAATCATCGATATTTTATGCATGTTATGAACAACCCTAATGTGTTATCAGTAAGTATGGTGAAACACAAGAGAAAATAAACTTCCATGGACATACAAAGAAAAATAATTCATACATCTTTGAAAGAGAATTTTGTTTCTCGAATTTTACTATTGGATAAGACTAGAATGTAGGTTCCCAAGTCAAGAAATGAGAAAAACTTAAGTGGTAATTGCTGAAGCAGAGAGCCCATTTAGATCAAAGAGATATTGTTTAAAGGACTAAAGTTAAAATATGTTTTTATTATAGCTTTTAGCTGGCTTCAAGATCTATTGCCTTTGAGGTTGAAAAAGCACTCCAAAGAGGGCAATAATGATTCTAGAAACCAAGATTATACTCTATTGATGATGTCCTTTCCTTTCCTCCTGTAAGTGGTTTTCTATTACTGATATATACCAGACCAAATTGTGTACTGTTCTCTATGAATAATGAAAGCAGGCATAAGCACAAGAAATATAAGGGGAGTGCTGTAAACAGATACTTCTGTTTCATTACCACTGTTTTATTAACAAATCACTTCCATTAAAGAGATTATGAGATTGCAAAAAGCAATCCAAAATGAAATAGTCCAGGCCTAACTTTCATTTTGTAATGAATTGAAATGATTTGCCTGCAGTTGATTCAGTTCCTCATTGTTTCTGTGACTGCACGAAGTCCATTTTGTATCTTCAATTGTGAGTGTGCTCTCCCCAGTAGGGTTCCTGAATCATCTTTTCTAGGGGAAAAGGATGTTTCCAATTAAATCAAGATTTATATCTCCCACCTCCTAATGTGGAAAGTAGTGTGTTACACATAATATACCTCACATTGCCACAATGTGCTCAAGAGCCCTATACTTCTTACCATAGTTACTCTACAATCCAAGAGTTTGTGACAAAACTATAAGCTTTTTTTAAATAGTCATGACTCTAAAACTTACTATTAGCATCATTTTCAATGTTAAACTAGTACATCATTTTTGAATACTGAAACTTTAATTTCTGGGGAGATCCACAAAGTGTCCTGGAAAATAGGTCTTGTGTTTCAGAGCCTAAAATTATTTGGGATTATTTAGGTGTACACAATCTCTGCTTTAAGATGGTAAAAAGAGATGTTAGTCATATATTTGTTTCATTTTTGGAGCTTGAAAAAACAAAATGTTGGCAATATTCTACCCAACAAAATTGATTTTGAAATGGTCTACGGAAACCAGAAATCTGAAAATCACAGTTCCTAAAGAAACCTATTGATGCAAAATAACAACTCACACCAATATCCTCAAGTAAAAAGGAAAAAAGGGGAATTAAACAGAATTGGTTTCCTAGGGAATGGTTGCTAGATAAATTTTGATCTTATAAAATTCCTCTGAGGTTTGGCATTCCTCAGAATTTCCCATATCTGCCTACTATTGTGTTCAAACTTTCTGTATACTATACATTTAATAGACTTCATTAACAAGGTTCTACAAGTTAACATTTTACACTGAACTTAAAACATAATTGAATCCTGCAAAATGCAAATGATTTTTTTCTATTTATTCCAATATGATTGAGAAATTGTGTGCATTTCCAAAATAACTCAGTTTTTTTCTTGGACAATTAAAGCAGCAAATATTCATAAGAATTAATTTGAAAAACAGAGAAAAATAGAAAATGAAGAATAATATAACCAGAAAAGCCCAAACCAAAGATGTTACTCATTATTTTATAATTGTTTTCCTAAGCACTTGTTTGCTTTAGAGTATGTGGATTTTAACGTTCATATGGTTGTCTCTCTCTCTCTCTCTCTCTTTTTTTTGTTTTCCAGAAATGTATCATTTAAAAGGAGAATTCTCAGGTTCCTGGCTGGCTCAGTTGGTATAGCATGCAACTCTTGATCATAGAGTTATAAGTTTGAGCCCTATGTTGAGTGTATAGAGTACTTAAAAATAAAATCTTAAATAATAATAATAATAACAAAAGGAGATTATTTTTAGGAACTGAGTCTAAGAATTACTTCATCAAAGAAGACAACATTTTCAGTTTATTTGGATATTAATATGTTGCTTTTCAGGGAGATTATCTCCATTTACCCTTCCATCAAAAATGAAAAATATGCTTATCAAACTATACCCTTTGCTTAACTATGTATTTAAATATTTTACATTTTTATTTTCTAGTCATATTTTTATGTTGTCTTTTCACATCTACCATTTATTACTAGAAAGCCTTTTTTACAGTTTATTTATTGAGAGAGAGAGAGAAAGAGAGAGAGCACGTGTGTGCACGTGAGGAGGGAAGGGACAGAAAGAAAGAGAGAGAATCCCAAGAAGGCTCCATGCCCCAGGCTCGGTGGAGCCTGAAACCGGGCTTGATCTTGCGACCATGAGATTACCACCTGAGCCGAAATCAAGAGTCAGACGTTTAGTTGACTGAGGCACCCAGGCGCCCTAGAAAGCGTTTTTAAAGTATATTATAGATAATCCATGTATATGGCCTAGTTTGAAACTTTACATAAAGGTTATTAAACTCATATGGGTTTCCCATTCAATACTATTATAATAAGGTCACCCATGTTATTGAACACAGGTACATTCATTTATTTTTTCCCAATGTATAATATTCCATTATGTGGCTATAATAAAATGTATTTATCTATTATTTTGTTTATGGAATTTATGATGTTCGAGGGTTTTTTCCCCATTACAAAAAGTGCTTTTCTGAACTTTAATTGTATGTTTCCTAATGTACTTTTAAAAGAGTTCCTCTTTGATAAACAGGAGTTGAACTATCGGATCACAGAAGTAAAGCTTATATTTACAAGATAATGCCAAACTGTTTCCCACCCTGATTATCCAGTTTATGCTCCTGCCAGCATAATTGACCCCGGTAACCTACCTCATCTGTAAAACTCAGTAGAGTCACACTTAACTTCCTTCCACCTATTGAATGGGCCTAAAATAGTGTCTCATAGCTCTCTTGACATATTTTTGTGATACTAATAAAGTAGAGACAGCACATCTGGTTTTTTTTAGCTATTTATATTACTTTTCTTGCAAAGTACCTGCTCATGTTTGAATAATTTTTCAATTCTGTTTACTTCTTGATTCTGAGAGTCTTCATATATTTAGAAATTAATACTTCGTTGCTCACATAAACCGCAAATATCTTAGTCCAGTTTGTGTTCTGTCTTATCACTTTTTCTAAAATGCATTTTTTCAAGCTAAAGTTTTTAATTTCTATATTATCAAGTTTTCAATCTTTACTTATGATTGTTGCCTTGTATCTCATTTAAGAAATCTCCATTTTCTATGTCCTCACATGTAATAGTCAATCACCTTTGGTCAATAACCTGCATGCCACTTCTATCATAAAGCAAAGTTCCTCATAAATAGAAGTCTTTTTCACAAACTTCTGCTCTCTATATTGGCAGTTTTCTATCTTTGAATCACTCCTGCACAGTCTTAATATTTTCATTTTATAATAGGTTTTTCTAATCGGTTTTTTTTTTATTTCTTTTTACTGGGGAGGTTTGACTTATTGGCCCTTTGAACTTCCATACAGATTTTAGAAGTACTTTATTAATTTAAGAAGAAACTTGTTTGAGCAACCTTGAATCTATATTTAGGCAGTATTGACACATTTATGGTATTTAAAATACATGAAAATTAAATATCTCTTCAATTATATGTCTTCATGTAAGTGTTACTCGGCATGATAATTTTTATGAATGCTAAGTTGTCATTTAAACAGGTTTTATTAGTTTATAGTTCTTTCCAATGGGATTTAAAATGAAACATATAGCATCTGAATTTTGGAATATATTAATCCTTTCTTACGCCATTTTTATGACAGGTAGATTTTTTCTCTAAAATATAACTATATACAGATATGTGTTATATATGATGTATAACACAAAATACATTAATATACGTTAGGTATGAGAACAAGGCATATATCCATATGACAAATGGATATCCATATGATATGGATAAATTATATAATGTAATTTATAATTATCTAGTATAAAACATATACTAGAGAATTATATATCATATAAAATATTAAGGATATCTACATAACCCACAATTACTTATATTACCCAAGTCAGCAATATACTGCTTTATTTTTAACTCATTTTATTTTCCAAACATTGATAATGTTGTTTCAAAGTACCTCATGAATATTCTTTGTTGATATTTTATTGTATTTATCATATCCTTGTGTCATAAACCTATCTCATTTGGAGGGAAAATATTAATACTTTTGAGCTTCATCAAAGATAGTAGTGTCTTTTATAAAAAAATTTGTTGTTTAATACTTTCTACTTTGAATTCTTTTCAAGAATACTGTTGCCACTCTGCTTTGTTATTTGGTTTATCCTATATCTTTGACCAGTCTATTTTAACTGTTTCAGATGTATCCCTGAAAAACAGCATGTGGTTGTATTGTTATTAAAGATATATTTTTTGGTTTATATCTAGATTGTTAGTTTCTTGGGAAGTAGAACTGGGTTTTATATGTCTTTATATCCCCTGAGAAGTCTACACTGTTCTGGACATGAGAGAAGCCCTGTAGGATTTTGATCTATTAATTTTGACATAACATCATTTATGAATTGTCAATATGAACAGTTGTAGTTGAAAAATCCGAGGACACTTTGCCTTAGAGATTAGTTCACTATCACAATACCATTTAACCTCTCTTAACTACCCTCTTTCTAGCTGAAAAAGAAGAAAAGTTAGGTTTACTCATCAGGAAAACTGTTACAAATGCTGAGTATAAGGCATTTAGAGGAATGCTTGGTAACATTACTATGTCTTCCATAAAAAATGAACACAGGTGCTACTGGCTTTTCATAAAATAAGTTCTCAGAGCCTAGACACTACTTATTCACCATAAAGATCGCCGTTTAAACTTCCGCTGAGATGGTATGAAAGCTACTAGGATTCAAGGTTAGCCAGGAACCAGAGAACTGAATTAATTGGTTAAGTCTGTTCAAGGTGACAAGCTGCCGGCTGGCAGACAAAACATTTAGAAACCAGGCTGAAAACGCTACATCTAATTTTACTTAGGATGTAAGAAGAGATCCAGAAGACTTGCCTGCTTACTGGCAATGTAACATGTATCCCCTTGCTATTCTCGTAGCATCTGGGAGGAGGTGTGCTCTCGGAGGAATAAGGCAGCTCGTCCCCGTGGGTCTTTACCTAATTATTATAAAAATATGTTTGTGGCATAATGTAAAGTCTGACACAGAGAATGGCATATTTTTGTCACAAATGTAAACACTTATTTAACCTAATATAAAAAGAACGCAAGCAAATTTTTAGCAGTCTAAATTATAATACAGTACCTTTTTTTCTAATTCAATTTCTTAATAGATAATTCATTAGGTTCAGAGGTATATTTTTTCAAGGCTCTGTGTACAATCTCCATAGATGAGTGCACACAGCACTTACACACCTCATATATTCTGTGTGTGAGGGTTTGTGTGAAGGGTGTGCAACATATCAGTATGTTGCAGACAGAGAAGGAAGTAAAAGGCACAAATCTTAGATAGCTCCACAAAGGCCATCTAAACTCTTACAGGAAAATCCCTGAATATAAAACCTTGCCAGGTAGACAGTGGTAATCTTTCCATTTAACTTTCTATTTTATTTTATGCTTTGATTAGCAGTCCATGTAATCATTCATTTATTTTTGGAGTTGTGGGGCCTCTAGTGGTGTCTGGAAAAAACATACAATGAAAATATTGCAAGACTTCACACTGCTGTCTCCTGGGATTGAGAACTCTAAAAAATGCTGAGTATTATTTTAACTTAAAACAATTACATATGCATGATTTTCACTCAATACAATGCTCTTATTTAACAGTTTTAGATTTTGGTCCCACTTGTTCCAAAGCTGCTATTTCTAGACATATATTTATAGGAAAATAATATGGAAATAATTATTCTATTTTTTTCATGCTGTTTCTTACCTTTTCCCCAGAGGTCAGCATCAATATTTAGATGTTACAAGAAGATATTTTCCCCAAATTAGTAGCAATTATTTTTCAAAGGAGTGGAATCAAATTATTCAAATTTGCTTAGGAGTGTTACAAGCATTTTATTTTTAACTCAAATTTGATTTTTAATTAATTTAATTTAAAATGTATATTTTCAACATGACCTGGTTTTCCCCAAAATTTCTGAAGCATTTACACATCATAACACTAGATCTGTTGGAATTAATAAGCTTATAGATATCAAAACAAATGTAAGTTTGCTTGTTTAATATGAAAAACTGTATCTTTATTCAGTCACTGTATTTTGAAATACCCTAAATGAAAGAATAATTATGCTTAACTGAATTGTGAGCTAATTTACTAATGTGTTCTTCAAGAAATATTAGACTAGCTCATCAATATCTTCAAAATGTACTACTATTTCAATTACATTCTATATTTTAATCAATTGGATCTCTACCCTACTCTGACAAAAAAATAGTATTGATTCAAAAGGAGACCTCAACAAAAAGAAAAATGTAGAACTTGCCACAATAGGCAATTTGGCACTAGTGTTTTTCAACATATGGTACTACACGCAGAACAGGGATTGCCTTTGGGATTGCCAAGATCTCTTCTGAGACGTTCTTTGTTTCTATTTTAAAATCTTACAGATTGAAAGTCTAAAAAAAAAAAAAAAAACCACTGAAAGCAGACAGTAATATACTCCACAGTTAAGTATTTTCAAATTTATTACCAGTATTAGCCTGCTGCTGGAGTTATTCACTAGACTACAGATTTTAAAGACATTTCCCAATTCATCATGTTTACTACACAATTCCCCTCAGATTATAATGAAGGAGTTTACAACTAGAGATTAGAAGATAAAGACAATGCTGTATTTAGTGAGAAACATAGAGTGATAAGAAAATACAAACTAGGTGTCTACTGATGCCCTTTGCAAGAGAAGATTATTCTGCAGCTTTATCACACTTAAACTTTATAAGATAGCTGAAGAAAATGAAGCATAGGAATATGTGAGCTATGTACTGGCAGTTATTGGAAATGGGTTTTTGATTTAGTTGCCAACTGAGAATTCAGAAACAAAATAAAACCCTTTCATGGCCATCAGAAAATATGACTTTCTAAATAAGAATAATGAATATTGTCTACATAAATGATCCCCATGTTAATTCATCTAACATCCTTCAGAGCCAGAATAGCACTATTTTAATAGAATTCTGATGGTGAATGTCTAACATTGAAAAGTCATTTGTATACACACATAAAACCGTGTTATATAAAACTGTGAGAAACACCATTCCCATAATGAAATTGACAAGGCAAAAGTGAATACTCTTTGAAAGAGCCAAATTCTTAACAGTTGCCAACCCCCCTTAATGCTGATATTACCAAGGTGTTTAGTGATGAGTAAAATTCAGCTATGTTTGGCTGGAGCAAGTTTCTGGGTTCAAGAGAGTGGTAAGAAGGATGTGCTTTGAAGAAAGGTTTATATTTGGGTATTTTGAAGTCAATAGAATCGCATGTCATGTTTGAGTTTCTATTAATTTAATTAATTCTTGTCAATCAGTACTTATTGACCGTGTTAATGTTTTTTTTTAATGTCTTATCAATCTTTTCAAATATGGTTAAAACTTACATAAATTACTATAATAAATTTACACATGCAATATCCATCTTCAAACATGTTACGCTTTGTATTCTTTATTTATTAGGATCAAGATGCAAAAAGTTTAGTTAAATAGAAATAATATGAGAACAGCATCAGAAATTTCTAAGCCTTTTTAGGAGAATGTTTAGCATTCACACTCCTCTTCCCCAACCAAATAAAACTAGATAAAATACTTCAATACCAAGCATTAGCTTTGTTCATTTTGGGTGTGTTAAAACTGAAAGGCAAATTTTCAATTTACTAAAAATTAGATACTAGAATTTTGGTCCTGACTTTACTACTGTATACCTTTTTTAAACCTTCTTTTTTCACATTTGAAAAATTTATAAAACACAAGTAACATATATGTGTATGTATATATTATGTATATATGCACACACATACATATGTGCTTTAATAAGGTGATATTTATACACATATAAATACCAAGATATGTGTGTTTTACATATCTGGATACAAATACCAGTTTCCTATAGCTGTTGGTACATTTTTGAAAATAAAATCTTCTGAACATCAGTTAATTTTCATTTAGCTTTCAAACACTGCATCTCAGTTTTCAACACTCCTGAAAGCCCTTACAACCCCACACACAGACTTTAAGGGAAAAAAAAAAATAGACCATCAGTGTTAAGAGGTTCACTCTGAAGGTGAAATAAATGATGGTTCTAGTATAATAAATAGTCTAACCAATATCTCTTCAGAGATATTTCTGTATTTAGTAAATTCATACAAATTCAATTAAAATTAAAAGCAACCTAAACTGCTTACCAAGTTGGAAGTAATGTCTCTGACACTTTAGAGGTATTTTCTCTTAATTACTATTTCATTTGAATGTTTTGCATCATTTCAACATAGGGGCATCATAAATACGTCTCCCAACTTTCTGATGAAGAGCTCAGATGTCATATGTTTTCTCCAAACAATGTTGAACAATATAAGAGCAGAGGACAGGGCCTTCATTACAAATGGCCAAACCCACCACCTCTAGAGTGGGAGAAACTCGAAGATGTAGCTCAGTGTTTTTTGTTTGTTTGTTTGTTTTTTTAATTTTTTTTTTCAACGTTTATTTATTTTTGGAATCATGTTTTTCTTTTTTTTTTTAATTTTTTTTTTCAACGTTTATTTATTTTTGGGACAGAGAGAGACAGAGCATGAACGGGCGAGGGGCAGAGAGAGAGGGAGACACAGAATCGGAAACAGGCTCCAGGCTCCGAGCCATCAGCCCAGAGCCCGACGCGGGGCTCGAACTCACAGACCGTGAGATCGTGACCTGGTTGAAGTCGGACGTTTAACCGACTGCGCCACCCAGGCGCCCCTGGAATCATGTTTTTCAAAGCAAACCATTTTACTAGGTACACTGTAAGTACAAAATCAATAGATGAGGACTTAATCCAAATATCACACCAATTTAATTTCATATTAAACTCTCATACTTCAAACTGTTCAAATTTCTGTTCCCTCCCTCACCTACCCACCACAAGGTATGACTTTACCAACCAGTCTCTTTTCACTTATTATTTTTTTTTAATTTTTTTTCAACATTTATTTATTTTTGGGACAGAGAGAGACAGAGCATGAACGGGGGAGGGGCAGAGAGAGAGGGAGACACAGAATCGGAAACAGGCTCCAGGCTCCGAGCCATCAGCCCAGAGCCCGACGCCGGGCTCGAACTCACGGACCGCGAGATCGTGACCTGGCTGAAGTCGGACGCTTAACCGACTGCGCCACCCAGGCGCCCCTAGCTCAGTGTTTTTGATACTATGTAGGGCCTTGAAGTAAACTTGCTTTTTTTTTTTTTCCCTAGACCTTTCTTCTTTGACAAAGTTCAGCTTGACTTTCTAAACAAGATTAATGTTTATGGTCGACACAGATTATTCTGATGTCAGTCAAGGCACTGCTCTTTCCTTGGTTACTAAAACAATATTGGTACTGGCAGGTATAAAACACGTTTTCCAACACAGGCAGACAGTGAGTTCAGTTTGGAATCTGAATCCAAATTAGGTCCCATATTAATTGCAAATGGTAAAAACCTTTGCTTTAGTTTTCTAATTAAGATTAATGATGGTGGTTTGAAGGGCTGATACCAAAACCCTGGCATTAACAGCAATCATTTTTCAACTATGGCAAACATGCTTTTCACTTGAATACTCTCTAGTCCAAAATAACAGTTGGCAAGAAGGTGGTGTGGAGAGGGGCAGAAGCTTCGATAGCAGCATTTCTTAAGACTAAACCACAAATATATTGAGCATACAGAAATCTCAGGAAAACATCATTTCAGGCAGTACAGATCCTGTCAAAACCTGCCCTCCAAAAAAAGAGCTCAGCTAATATGAAAAACAAGGGGCTCCATGTTCTTGAATGAGATTCTATTGAAAGTTATAAATAACTGGTAAAAATAAATGTTTCCAATTAAAGTGCTTCTGGATATCTGTTGATTGTGAGTGAGATGATTTACACAGAGTGCACAGCCAGAGCACAGATACACCATCTGGAACTACTAACCGAGAAACCCATAAACTCATCGATGTATTACATGACTTACTGTCAGGCCTCCATGGAGTAGGTATCATCGGATTCTAAAGCTTCACATTTAGAGCACTTTAGAACTCGCTTAAGACAGAACATGTTTCATTCAAAAAAGCCTCCCTTTTTGGATGGTGTTGTGTATGCTCTGCAAACAAATTCCTCAGAGGGAGATGAAAGAAAATCTGGGGAAATAGCAACCAGTAAGATTTTTCTCCCAGCTGCTTTGTCTGTTTTAGACGACCACAGAAATTATACAGTGGATTTTGTTCCACAATCAGTAATACACGTCATGTCTGAAAATATAGACCTCTTTGGAAGGATGACTGCTTAGTGCCCTTAGGATTTTGAGGTGGGTGTTTAACTTTTTTTACAATTATATGAACACAAGAGAGCTTTTGTGTGCCAAGACATACATGTTCTTTAAGCAAACAAAAGTGGAAAATTTTAGCACATTCCACATTAATAGAAACAGAATTGAATTTGCCTGAGTTCTGCTTATGAATGGCATTATTTATACAGCTGTGAATTGTATTGAAACACGACAATGTGGGGAAAAAAACTACATTCATTGAATTATCCAGCTGACTTCTGTTTTTTTAATGCACACTCATCACAAAATAGAGCACCAATTTTTTTAAAATACTTAATGCTTTTACAAAAAGTTTCAAAACTCTTTCTCTTTTGGTATAACTGCTTTTCAAATTGAGTTATGACCTATAGAAAGGAATTGTATACACGGATTTCTTTTGTTAACATATCTTATACTTTTCTGTTTTTAAGTGTGAAGACCTTCTTGTTCTCTAGCCCTAAATGAGAGAAGAGTCTCATTCTCCAAATCTACAGTCTCTCCTGACATTGCTTCACTACAAAGAACCTATGTGTTCTTATCTGAAAACCATTCCCCATAGTATATAGAGATTCCTCCAGCTACTCCTCTTGAAATGGGCAGAACAAGTGTCAGAATATTTTATTTTTCGTCTAAAGTAGAAGGCAGAGTTAAATTCTCGACAATTCTTGAGAACATCAAAATGGTGTGATCAAAATGAAAATCTATATTAAAATCATGTGTTCAAAATCAGAATCTCTATAATCATTGCCAACACTAACCTCAGTTCCACTGCTGGGAATGATATACTAAAGGGCTTGTTCACCTCTAGCAGTGGCAATTAAGAAATATAAACAGATATGCTATGCAACAGGTAAGAGCACACAAAAATGAGTAGGAGAGGGCATGTTTTTGGTGACTTCAGGTGGCACCAGTGAGCCTTGCTCATCTATAAACTGTAAGTTCCTTCTCTCCATCTGTATCACTGTCATATCCCACATTGCCAAACAAGTGAATATTCTTGAGTTTCTGAATAATACCAAACTTTTGATGCATAAGTTATTGACCTTTTGTATATTTGGTTAATTGGCAGATCTGACAATTGACCTATTGATTTGTCTTTTTTATCAGCTTTTTTCTTTCACCTAGTATAGGATCTTTCTTGATAGGCATTTGCCCTTATCAATTTTTTCTTCCAAGAGAGCTGGGATTATCTGTTGTATTTTATTTTTTATCTAAAATCTCCAAGTTCCATACTCTGTGAACCAATCTTAGTATAAATTTTTCATTGCTGTTTTAACAAACTTACTAGCTTAAAACAAGATGAATTTATCATCTATGTTTCCATGAGTCCAAAATGGATCCTACCAGGAAAGAATCAAGGTTTGGGCTGAGCTATATTCCTTTCAGTTGACTCTAGGTGAAAATACATTTCCTTGTCTTTTCTAACTTCTAGATGCCACCCACATTCCTTGGCTGGTGGGCTTGTTGTCCACCATCAAAGCCAGAAAAGTCACATCTCTCGGACTCTTTATTCCTTTGTCTCATCCATTTCTCTGACCACAGTCAGGAAAGGTTCTCTGCTCTTAGAGCCTCATACATGTCAACAGATTGAGCCCACCAGATAATACAGGATAATCTCCCACTCTCAAATACCTAACATTAAATGAGATCTACAAAGTCCCTTTGCTGTGTAGGGTAAAATATTCACAGGTTCTGGAGATTAAGATGTGGACCTCTTTGGGGGTTATCATTCTGGCCTACCATACCACCTGGATAATTCTTCCTAATTTCATTCACTATGAGTTACCTATGTTATCCTCAGGGACTATAAAAAGTGGAGATTCAGACTTGGTAGAATACCTGGCAGAGATCTGGGTAAGATCAACATATATGCCTCTACCCCCATTATCTTGGCTATGTGCTTCCAATAAGAAGCTCAACCAGTTAGGGATACATAAGTGTTCTTGTCCCTGCAGTTATTCAGACAAGTGGGGAAATAAAGTGGTTGTCTTTAATATCGAGCTCCTTCTTTTCGTGTCTGTTTTACCACGTTTTCTCCTTATCTTTTAATTCTTATATTCTGATGGTTTCCGGAACTTTAGACCTGCCTATTTTCTCTAATATCTAATTTCTGTTCTCCAAGGGATTGTTCCTCTGCCTAGCTGAGTATTCTCAATCTTAATAGTATCTGAATATCACCCTCTAGGCAATATCTGGATATTCCTTCTGCTTAATACAGCACATACTGTTACAACCTCCTGCTCTATTGTTCTCTCAGTGTCCCCAAAAGAAAAGAGGTGTAACTCTCATATTAGGAAAATTTGAAGAGAGTTTAAAAAGAGATTATTTACAAAATTTTACAACACTGCAAAAAACTGTGGGATAATTTCTGGCTAGGAGAAGCAGAATTGTTAGAAGCCCTAGAAGACCCAAAGGAGCAAGAGGGAATGTTTACTGAAATACATAAGGTGAAAGTGAGAGAAGGTCACTGTTGGAAGAGCAGTGAACTTCAATGAGACATATAGCCAACCCAAGATAGACCTGCAGAGAGGAAGTCAGAAGAATAAATACCTTCCCATTAGCTGAACCCTACTGAATGCAAGAAAGTCCACATGGGTAGGAATGCTGGCTTTGAAAACAGAATGAAAACAGTAGAGAGCAAACTGGAAGAAACAAATGGAAACTGTCTAAAAATCCTCCCTCCCCACAAACTTGAATTACAGCCCAATCTATTCTCACCCTGATATGGGTTCTCATCATCCCAATTCTTTGTCCTAAATCCAATTCTATTTTTAATTATTTGAATCAATTTTTAACTATTTCTATTGTTTCTAGTACCAATATAGATTTTCCAGATATAATGGAAATTCATTAACAATAGTGTTAGAACAAAAAATAACTCATTGATCCTGTTCAACCTTAAATATAGTGCCTGACATATCTTAAATATATATCTACTTTAATTTGATGCTTTTATTAATAATGTGGTAGGCTAAAAACTAAAGTATTACAACCTCTGAATCAGGAATAACATATTCACAAATCTTATGAATAAACATAAGATTTAAAGGTTATTTGTTTATTTACTTAGATATAATTGAGGAATCATAAGAACTCTTGTCATACCATTTTGAATAAAGTTGATTTTCTCAGGGTGCCTGGGTGGCTCAGAAGGTTAAGCGTCCAACTTTGGCTCAGGTTATGAGTTCACAGTTCATGAGTTCAAGCCCTGCATGAGGCTGTCTGCTGTCAGCAGGATGCTTCGGATCCTCTGTCCCCCTCTCTCTCTGCCCCTCCCTTGCTGGCAGTCTCTCTCTCTCTCTCTCTCAAAAATAAATAAACTTTTAAAAAGGTGATTTTCTCATGTAAAAATGAAAGAAGAGTAAAATAATAGAGAAAAGTAGGAACAAATAACTATGATAAAAGATACTCTTATCTTTTCATTCATATGTAAACATTTAGCTTAAAATGATTAAATTCCAGAAATATCAAGAAAAGATATTTATTACTGTCATTCACGTAGCAGGAACTATGTTTCATTCATCTCTACACCCTGACCAGTGCCTGGAATGTAGAAACTGTCCTATAAACATGGGGTTTTTAATTACACAACTTTTGTCTTGCTTATATAACATGTACATATGCGGAAGATATTTTTTTCTATTAGTCATATACATTGATTTCATATGTCTACTAATGCAGATGTGCTTCCACACTTGACCAAACTGATTAATCACATAGTTACCATAATCTCTGTGAACTAATCCATAAAATATACTGTCTTCTTATATTAAGTAAAGCTCTGTGGCCTGCTCCTCTAATTGATCTTACCCCTCCCTTTGCTTCTGATTCCAACTGTTACAAGATCTGGTTTGCAGCTCCAAACATGGCCCTTCTCTACTGAAAAATGCTCCTTGATTAGGTTTTCCCACTGCCTCCTGAATTAAGAACAGAGTCCTTCTAGAAATAGTCAGGATCCTCTGTTATGTGGCCTTAACTTATCTTTCCAAACTCATCCTCCCACTACCGTCTTATACAAAAGCACCATATTCTGTAGGGCACATTTGTGCAAATTAGAAAAAAACACCAATTCTAGGAAGATATAATCCTGCAGGCACACATCTGGGCTAGAGCACATGATCACCTTTGTGAAAAGAAAAAGGTCTCTTCCTTTGGATAAGCGTACCCTGCATACCAGGGCACACGGCTCATCTAGCAGAACATGGTTGGACATCACAAAGAGCAAAACCATGCACTTCATGTCCATGTCCCCACCCACTGTATATTTCTGTTACAGTGATTCATTTGCTATTCTTCAGAATACCCTCCACTATTCCCTAATTTTGTATCTTAATTCACCTTCCTTCTCTCCATTTATACATTTTGATCTTTTCTTAAATTTTCTTAAACTTCTATGTCATTTAGTTAGGTGCTCAACCTATATTTTGTGTGTGCCTATGGAACAGGTCTAATGACTGGTATTGGAGATGCACAGAAAATGTAGGTTTCTTATTCAGTAGATCTCTTCTCATCCCCAAAACGTAATATGATTATTCCTTTCCTCATTCCTCAATGCACACAACACTTCACCTGTACTTTGGGAATTTGCATTTGCTGCTGTCTCCAGTAACATGTTGATAAACATACCTTTCCTTTGCCATTAAATGCTATGTGATAGACTTACAAATCTTGATATTTAGAATAGTGTTTAGCTCTATAACTTAAGGAAAAAAATTAAACTTAATTGAATTATTCATTACCTTCCCTATAACTATAACTGCCACACTATAACTCAGCCCAAGCACAATACATCAGTAGGGCTGAGTGCATTTTCTGTTCCACTGCACCTTGAGTTACTTAAAGATTACATCCTTTTGCTAGAGCTCTCAACCAGCATTTAGTGGCATCTTTCAGACATGTGGTACTTGCACAGCAGGAGACAGGATGGTAGAATTCTATAGCTTTTTTAATTTTTTTTCCTTTCTTCTTATTTTTAGCAGCTCTTCACCTAATGATGTAGACTATTTTTTATACACTCTAGTTTTTTTCTTCTGCTAAATTCCCCATCAACACATGACCCAGATAGATATAGCTGTCAACATCTTCAATTTCCTCTTTCTATTTATCTTGACAGATCCCTTGGTGCAGTATTAATTTTATCCACTTTACCATGAAGGTGATTATTTAAACTCATTTTTATGCTACGCTTGTATATAGATGCGCCATTCAATCCCAGATATGATTGCTATGTGGAGATGGAAGTTATATCCATAATGAACATAAAATTGGACTATTTAGCAATACTTATTTAAAAATATTTTTTAATATTTTTCATATTCAAAGAAAATATCTAAGATTCCCAAAAGAAGCATTAAACTTTACCAGTCCAGCTGTAAAATTATTCTATCCTCCATAACTGGAGGATAAGGAGAGAAACCAGATTGAAATTCATTGAAGAGGAAATAAGAAATGAAGACACAGAGACAATAATTTTATCTGTTCTTTTGATAGGTTTTTCTAAAGAAAGAAAGAGAATAATGAGTTAGGACTAGAGGCAGAACAATATAAAGGAACTAATGAGAGCCAATGGAGTATGTTTTATGCTAATTAATAATAATGTGCAAAATTTTAAACTAATTCTGCAAGAAAGTAAACTGGGATAAAATTAAAAAAACAGTCTCTGTTCTTACCTTATCTGACCTATGAGGGGCATTTTGTAATTTTCACCACTTCTTCATGCCTAAAACCTTTTCTTATTTTGCTATTTCTGGGACTATATGTTCCTAGTTATTCCTTCTACTTCAATCATTATACCAATTTAGTCTTCTTTGTTGATTATAATATAATGCTGTACAGTAGAACTTCCTGAAAAATTCAGATTATAAGTAAGTCTGGCAATTCTATAATTCTAGTAATATTTCATGTGATGCTGATGCTGTAGGCCCATGGAACATATTTTAAGTAACAGGTATTTATAATATCTTTATATGCTAGAATATTTCAGGGCCTAAGTATGACATATTCCTTACGTTTCATGTCTAGGTATTCTTACACAGTCCAGTGACCTTACATAACATATATTTGCAGTACAGTTATCTACTAGGAAAGCCTAACTTAACAAAGGCCAACTGGATATTTTTTTTTTTATTTTTTTTTCAACGTTTATTTATTTTTGGGACAGAGAGAGACAGAGCATGACTGGGGGAGGGGCAGAGAGAGAGAGAGACACAGAATCAGAAACAGGCTCCAGGTTCTGAGCCATCAGCCCAGAGCCTGACGCGGGGCTCGAACTCCCAGACCGCGAGATCGTGACCTGGCTGAAGTCGGACGCTTAACCGACTGCGCCACCCAGGTGCCCCTAGGCCAACTGGATATTTTTAATGTTCAATTCAAACTCCTTGTTATAACTCCCATATCTGTTCCTCTCTTAGACTTTCACCCATCTTAGTGGATGATACCACCATTAATCCATTGCTTACACCAAGTATCCATGAAACATATTTTAGTTTAAATATTTTTCTTGAACAACCAGCCCATCAGTACTTGCTCAGTTCTACTGATATTCACTTCTATACATCTCCACCTGTAATGCCACCTTCCTACTCCCAGTCACCACAATGTCACCCAGATTTCTGCAAGAAAGTCTTACCTCTCTCCACCTCCTCTGTGGTTATTATACATTCCATTCTTATCATAAGACCCAGAGCTATCCTTTAAAAAAAGTAAATTAGACCACATAAACTCACTACCACGTAAATTCACTATTTAAAAGCTTTCTGTGGACCACACTTTTTTAGTAGCAAGGCCAAAGAAAAGTTCCTGCCTATGTCTCTAGCCTCCTTTTATAATGGTCCTCTCTACAACTATGTCTAAAATGACATGGACGTGCCAGTGACAGCTTACCCACGTCAGGTCCTCTGCATTTGGTGCTGACAGCTGCGAGCCCACCCCCACCCTAGGATGTTCTGCCCCCAGCTCTTAATGTGTCTAATTCCTTTTTTATCCTTCTAGATTCAGTTCACATGCAGTGTCCTTAGAGAAACTGACTCAAGCAATCATATTAAAAATGCTATCTGTCTCCATCTTTATTCTAGTCACTCCTTAATACAACACTATATTATTTTCTTTGTAATACTATCATCCAAAATGGCCATATTTATATTGCTTGTTTATGTATGTAATGTCTGGTTCCATATGGTTAAATGTAACTTCCACGAAGTTCAGCATCTTGACTGCCAGTCAATTTCTACTGCCTAAAACAAAGCAATCAAGGAAATATCCATGATACTTCAGAGTAATCAAGAAACTATCTGTAGTATTTTAATAGAACCAAATTCTTTTCAGTGCATTTTTTGTTGTGCAATAACTATTCCCACTTAATCCTCCGTTCACTAGAAAAATGAATAACTGTGAATCCTCCCGTTTAATTTGTTCTCAGGATTATAATAAATTCCATATTAATTTGATTTTAGAGCTTTCTCTCAAATGTTTCATTCATACTGTTTATATTATTCACTTGAAGCCCAGCTTCTCCATAGGTAAAAAAAAAAATTTAAAGCCCTTTTACTCTCTATTCTAAAGTTGCTTTCCACGAATGTCTTATATATTCCACTGGCACAGTATACTCTATCCCTGTGAAAGACTCTTTCACAAAACTTTTATTGTGAGGGGCACCTGGGTGGCTCAGTCTGTTACACTTCTGACTTCAGTGCAGGTCATGAACTCGCAGTTTGTGAGCTCAAGCCCCAGGGCGGGCTCCGGGCTGACAGCTCAGAGATTGGAGACTGCTTCAGATTCTGTGTCTCCCTCTCTCTCTCTGCCCCTCCCCCACTCTCTCTCTCTCTCTCTCTCTCTCTCTCTCTCAACAATAAATAAACAATAGAGAAAACATTTTTTTAACTTTTATTAGGCACCTATCATATGCCAGACCCTGTGGTACCAGAGAAAGAAGTAGAGGTGGAGACTTGACATATGGTTACTCCTGTCATGAAGTCTATTATAGGAGATAGATATTAAAGACATAATTATCCAAATAGTTACTAAATCACATGGAATCTGCATGTGGAGTGAATCTTAGTTTAATCTGAGTTTCTGAGAAAATAAAAATATTAAGACAAATAGTGGTATATAGATATATAATATATACTATGTATGCATTATACATGTATAATATATTATATAGTTATATAAATGTTAACTTTATGTTACTTATATTGTATATTAATATTTAATTATATACTATTAAATATATATGTATATCTATGTATAAATATAGATATAAAACACAGTGGGAAAGTGACCAGCTATGAGTAGATGTGAATAAAGATTAAGGGGAAGAAAAGACTAAAGATGACGGGGCACCTGGTGGCTCAGTTGGTTAAGTGTCTGACTCTTGATTTCAGCTCAGGTGATGATCTTATGGTTTGTGGGATCAAGCCCCATGTCAGGCTCTGAGCTGACAGTGCTGAGCCTGCTTGAGATTCCTCTCTCCCTCTCTCTCTATCCCTCCCCCACTCGTGCTCTCTCTCTCTCTGTCTCAAAATAAATAAACTAAAAAAAAAAAAAGAAAAGTATGGAGATGAGAGTGCTAGTGCTGAAGATATAATAGATATGAATTCTCAATCAACTCTCCTTAGTCAATCTTACAAACTCATTCTTACAAAATATAATCAGACCAACTGAACAATAATCCCTCATCAGTAATCTTCACAATTTTCTCCCTGGTATCTATTCTTATTGCTTTTTCCTGCATAAATACCCTAGGGGAGAAGAGACATCCTAATTCTCCAATTTCAAATCCTTTATGGAAGTTAGTAGGATAGAGACTATAAATAAATCATAGTGACTTAATCCTTTTTTTTTCTTTAATCATCTTCTTAGCTTAACTACTCCCACTGTGGCTTTTCTATATTCAATTTACTTAAATGAGCCCCACTTCCCTCCACCCATCCCTACTTTCCTACACATCAGTGTTGATCCTTGATATTATTTATATGGTCGGTAGAAAAGTGCTACATAGTGACTTGGGATTGGATAAAATTGTTTAACATCTGTACTTCATTTTCTACTTCCCCATCTGTAAAACTTGATGTCATAATATTTATCCAATACCGCACAGAAGTGATACAAAAATTTATTCATGTTGGTAAGGAACATTGAGATGTAGGGCACAGCAGAAGTATAAAATGCCGTTATTATTCTCTGACAGGCTGGTCAAGCTCTATAAATAATATGGTCAGGACTTGGGAAACATTTTATGGTCTATAATGACTTGCAGGTGGGCCACAGTCAAGAGACTTGGAGCTCTCATTCTCAAGTGTTGTGTCATTGAGGCTGTGTAAATGTCATCATGCACATTTTGTGGTAGAATCCTTTCAACTCTGTCACTCTAAAAATTAAGATTTTACTTTTCTAATGCCAAAGTGAATGTACTGTCGTGAGAATACACACTCCATTTTATAGGTAAGATTTGATTAAGTGGCTTTAGAGGTTATGGCTTAAATGATTTTCTTGTGTGCTATCATTAGACAAGGAAAAGAGCGACCACATAGGAAGGTAACTTTTGAAAAGGGCAAAGTAGGACCACAACTAGTGAAAATACTGCAGTTAAGAGAAAATGAAGAATCAGACTAATAGTCCTAAATACTTTAAAATGAAAAATGATGTCCAATAAATTTGGTGGTCACTAAGGAACCCATTCTTGATTCTGCATTTGACTTTATCTTATGTGACAAATACATTAACTGCTTTTCTCAGCCTCATGCTTCTATACATATCTCAACCACCTGTCTAGTCTTATCAAGCTAAGAATGGCTAAAGCTGATTGACAAGGATAACAATGCAAATGTTATGCAAACCTTACACCTTTATAAACATTAGGAATGACTGTGCAAATGTGTAACTTGTATTAACTACTAAATCCTTAGGTTAATCAACTGCACTTGAGTTGAAGAATACCTAAGTCTCTAAATTTGCACAGCCTGGAGGCTGTTAAATTACACAATTTTCAGTGAATTGATGAATCTACCTACAAAAATGTGTCTGTCCTTATAAAACTAGACTATGCAGAAGGAAGACTGGGTTTATAGGCAGTAGCAAGATTTTAATTTCAATGCAGAGTACATGAAAACCAATTGGTGAATTTGGAAGTACAAAAAGAAACAAAAATGGTCATAGAGATTATCTACATATTTTTACCTTGTCTTAGAATGATATTTTGTCTTAGGCTGTATTAACTTATTAAAATACATTTATGCAAAATAAAAAAAAATTAGAAAACCAAAGCAATAAAATTATAAGTGGCACAGGAAAATGACTATTTTTTGCACCATGTTGAATGATATGGAAAGTAGAGTGATCAAGGTGGTAAAGTAACGTACATTACTGAGAGATGTGGTATGAATTAGTGGCTTCAACAGGGGAAGAAGCAAGTCTCCTACATTCTCCATTACCTCACCAGTTTTGATATGGGCAAATGTCTCTTCTTCAATAATAGGTCAAGATAGAGTTTTAATAAAGAGACAGCTTCAAGCATCCCTCCAAAGAAATCTCAGGGCTTCTCTAATATAAAAATGTGTGATTTCTAATGTTTAAAAGAGAAAGATGATTTTTAATAATAGAAATATTATTATTAGAAAATATTAGAAACATAATATTAGAAACAAAATAATAGAAACATAACAATTTTCCACAAAATTGATAATCATGGTATATTTTGGGGATCACATATATAAAAGAAAAATAGATAAAAATTACAAAAGATGGTAAAGGAGATCTGCACTTAAGTGGTAAAGAAAATTATAATATGTTGAATTTTACAGAGAAGTAAATAAGAAGGTGGATTAAAAATATTTGCTCACCACATTGAGTAAAATATTCTACAGAAATATGAGGGTGTAAAATTAATACTTTGGTTTGAATGTAATCACATGGGATCTTAGCCAAGCAGGATGTTGTTCTCATAAATTCTTTTTTCTCATTTCTACTTGCTCTGGAAATAAAATCTAAATATAATGTAATATTCGTTTATTCCTATTTCTTCTTTTGTGTTAAACAGTCCTTTCCTATTCCTTATTCCATCCTAGCATTTATCTTCCCTTTACCTTCATACCCATTATGGATAGACTGTGAAGAAACTGGCTAAAAATGCAGTGTGTGGGGGTTTGGTCAGACAATAGGAATAATTTCTTTCCAGGGAAATCTGTCCAGCATTCAGAGAATTAGGTGGAAATCCTGAAAACTCTTCTCTAAGCATCTCTTTTTTCAGAGATGATCTAAAATGTTGTCCTTTCAAAGGCAAAAATATCTTCCTGTTGTCTCTGTAACAAATGAACCCTCTTTATCCTTCAAAACTTTTTTTTTTCATTGACTAAAGAGTGAGCTGAGTAGAGGCCCTGCTTTATCTACTGCTGCATCCTTGCAATTTAAAATAGTACAAACAGCAAGCAAATTCAATAAACATTTGTTGAATGAGTCAACAAATTTTTAGGATGATGTTGCTAAGTTAAGTCTACCTTAAATGTCTCAGACCCAATGGGATGCTCATCCTCCACTGTCCTTGACCCTGTCATGCTGACAGCCACCCCCAACACACATATACATACATAGTTTACATATGTAAACTAAATATACCAATTCTACTGATTCCCCAGCAATTCTTTTTGCTAATATATTTGTTTTAGTTATCTGTCTAAATTTGGGTTTTGGATGACCAATTCTCTTTCTCATAAGTTTTCCCCTTGTAAATATGTATACATTTTAGATATTTTATCCATTCAACAAGGCATTCTTGAGTCCTGGCCATGCACCAGAAATTGTGTTTGTTCAGTAGACACAAATTTAAATAAATCACAATGGTTTTCCAATAGATAGATGTTCTTAGAGATGATGTGATGAGAGACATTTAAAGAAATAATGACAATTCAGTGTGTCACATTCTATAATAAAGGGATGTCAAAATGTGTATTTAATGAACATTGGTTATTAAAAATTGATAGTTTTAATTATGATGCTCACCACTGCTAGTGTTTAATAAACATTTATCAGTCAAACAAATATTAATAGAGCATTTATTTTAAAATTTATGGAGCAAAGTATAATAAAACAATTCAAATTCCAAAATGAATCATTCACTTCGAAATAGGTTCTTAGGTGGCATTTAATTTATATTCTAAGTGAAAAAACATAACATTTAAAAATTTGAACCAAAAATTTCAAAACTATCAAGTTTGGAGTTTTTATATGTACATTATTTTATTTCTTTCTAGTTCTTAATTATAAAAGAGATTTATTTTGGTAACTGTCTATAAAACAAAAAACAAAATAAGGCAAAGTTTAACAAGTAAGTTAATAATCAATTTATGATGAGATCTGAATTAATTAAAATCAATTTCTTTAGTTTTCTAGATTGGTAGGAACAATCATTATTTCTACATATTTAATGGAGATGACAGATTAAAAGTTTTCCTTCTCTACATATCGGTATCATTGACTACATTAAAATCGCAAAGTTAGAGGGCAATAATCACCAAATGGAAAGTTATAGAAAATTATGAGGAAAGAAAATTTTGACTGTTAAAAACAAGTTTTGTTACTTATATTATAAAAATGTCTAATACTGTTAGTCACTGTCATTATGACTGAATACTAGTCATTGGGAAAATTTGTACAAACTGCTCAACAAGCACTATGATTAAGTCACAGAAAATGTACAATACCAAATTGTATTTCAAATGTGTCTGGTACCTTTCAAGTGAATAGATTATATACCACGCCTTGGGGCTAAATAAACTAAATACCAGAGGTCTTCAATATATTCTCAGATGCTTTGACATGTGGCTGTTACATCATCTGCCTTCAAGGTGGAAGTGAGAGGCTTAGGAAGAGCTTTGAATCATGTAATTATAGGAGTCATGTGCCACTTTGCAGGTCAGAAAAGCAATGTGAAGTGTCTCCTGCTGTCCTGTAGATCAGAGGTCATTTGATGCTTTCATAATTTTAGCTTTAAAAAAGTGCCTGCCATTAGAATCCAGAGTTTATACTTTTCAATCCACTGACAACCAATGGGCTGAAATATGTGAGGACATTTATCAAATTTAGCATGATCCCAGAGTGACCCCTTTTAAGGAAGCTTTCTTCAAGGCATTTATAACAAAGGTCATTATCAAATTACCTATGACTCAGGGTATTATATCAATATTGAACTTCTGGAAAATTCTGAAGACTTGGGGGCAGAGGTTGTGTCCTCCATGTGCTCATTAAACAAAGGTACAGTAACCCCTCTCCAACTACCCCTTTATCTGGCACATGACTGCACCGTTTTCTCTCGCCTCTCCTTCAGTGAGCTGCAACAAATGCCATTGTGCTGGCAGGACCAGGGAGCCAAAAATGAACTCTCTGACCATGGAAAAATAGAAAAACAAAAAGGTCCATTGGCTTGCCTATATCCAAATATTTTTCTCCAGTGGTTAAATTCTAAAATTGCATGGGTGTCTGCATCTCACCTGAGGTTTTCCCCTGCAGGGTTGCAAAGCAGGAGTCATCAACTTCCTCCTCCTCCAAACTAAACACACACACACACACACACACACACACACACACACACACAACTCCTGTCACTTCTCTCTTCTTGAGTGATCTTTCCCTTTCCCCCATTCTAGTTTTATTCCATTGGCTCTTCCTATGGAGAGGAGAAATTCTCTGATAAACTAACTCAGAAAAAAGAGATCTTAACAATGCTTAAAGCTATTCATATTTGCATTTTAAAAGAGTATCTAAAAATTGTTAAACATTTTTTTCACAAAGGTTAGCAAAGAATATGAATGACTATCTCATGCATTGAGAATTTATTCAAAAATTTTTATTGAATGCACATTCTGTCCAAATATTGAAAGACACTGAGGATACAGCAGTGAGCTAAAAAGACACACTCTTTGCCCCCACAAAGCTTATAGTCTAAAATGGGTTATAGGGGCGCCTGTGTGTCTCATTCGGTTGAGCTTCCGACTTCGGCTCAGGTCACGATCTCACAATCTGTGAGTTCAAGCCCCGAGCGTCCGGCTCTGTGCTGACAGCTCAGAGCCTGGAGCCTGCTTCAGATTCTGTGTCTCCCCCTCTCTCTGCCCCTCCCCTGCTCATGCTCTGTCTCTGTCTCAAAAATGAATAAAAACATTTTAAAAAATGGGTTATAGAAATTTATCACAAAACCACCCACTACAAATGAAACAAGAGCTACAATAGACAGTGTTTATAGTGCTATGGCGCTGAATCAGGTAGAATGTGAAAGCCTACCCTAAAATGGGAAGTCTGAGATGAAATCTGAAAAAAATAATAGGAGATAAGTGAATAAAAATGCTTGTGACCCATGGACTTGAAGAAAGGCATTTATGGTGAATTTCAGAGTAAGAGAGAGCTTTGTATATGATATCAGACACCAAATCAGGCAGGATCTCCCTAGGTAGGATGGCCATGTAGGTTAATCATCCAAACCAAGGCCCTTTTGAAAGTGAAATGAGTGCCTATGAATAACAACAGGCATAATCGGGTTGTTGGGGTAACTGTCATCCTATTTGTAGGCCGTCTTAAAGTATTTGGCTTTATCCTAAAGAAAATGAAGAGTCCCTGAATTTTTTTTAGCTGAAAGAAAACAAGTCTGAACTTACATGACACTCTGCCTGCATTGTGGAGAATGGGTGGAAGGCGGACTATTTTGGTTGCCACATAAGATACAATGACAGTTTGGGGGTATTACACGTGGTAAGAAGTGGTACCAATGGAGAAAAAAGTAACCAGGATAACTCCTAGTCTCTTATCTTATAAGTGGATAGATGACAATAACATTTATTCAATAGGAGGCAGAAAAATAGCTTTAGGCTGGAGTCACGGATGGGAAAAGAATGCCTAGTTCTGCTTACAGTCCTACAGAATTCAGAATGTGTTTGAGAGAAAAAAAATCATGTAAAATGAGCTAAAAATAAATGTTTCACAGATGAGAAATCAGAATAGGAGATATAAATCTCTGAGTCACTTGCATATCAATGGTAATTGAAGCTTGCACATGGATATTGCCTAGCAAGAGTTTGTAAGATAGGAAAGAGGAGGCTTAAGGTACTTACTCCAGCTTGAAAATGGGTGGTTACAGGATAATGAAAACTGCAGAGGCTATAAACAAGTTCCCTGAATCATACAGTAAAAGTAAGAGAGGAAACAACAGTAATGAAAAATGGCATAGGTCAAATAAGGTGAGGACTGTAAAGTGTTACTGCATATCAAAACAGAGGATTAAAGCATGGATTGGTAGCAGGTTATCCCAGTTAGAATCCCCTCCCCTTCATTTACTGCTTGGTCCTAGAGTAAGCTACATAAACTCTCTTTGCCTCAATTTTTTCATTTGTAAAATGGAAGTAAATATAACCTTGATACTCAAAGGGATGTTTTGAGTAGTGCTTATCAAAGTGTGCTCTGTGGACATGAGGGGATTCTACAGACCCTTTCAGAAGACTTGTGAGATTAAAACCACTTTCATGTGCTGATTTATTCACTGTATTGGCTTGTACAAACCAAGGTAGTAGCACTAAAATGTATTATGATTCTATTCTCCACAACCCATTTGCAGTTAAAAAAAAAAGCCAATTTCTTTCAATAATGTTATTGACAAACCACTAAAAAATATTAATTTTATTTCATTTTGATCTTTCATATTGTATAACTAAATGTGTAAACACTGCCAAGATCTAGGTGTATCTGTGAGCCAACATTTGCCAAATGACTAATGCATGATGTTCCAAAATTCTACATGGGTAAAAATATCCATTCAATGTGAAAATACTCCAGTGGATTCAAATGTAACAGACTATCAAAAACTTACTGACATGATTTTAAAACTCAACATTGAAATAACCTTTAGGTTATTAAAATAGTACCACATTTTCCAACTAGATATTTAAATAAGGCTAGAATTTCTTCATATGCTTCCTATAAAACACATCAAACAGACTGAATGCAAGAGAAGATATGAGAATCTACCTATCTTTTATTAAACTAGGCATTAAAAAGATTAGAAAAATATAAGACTGCTACTCTTTTCACTACATTGTTTTTGTATTGGAAAATATTTTTATTCTTTATAAAAAATGTTATTTATGTTAGCTTGCAATGGCTTTATCACTGTTGTTAAATTAATACATAAATATTGATGTTTTCTCAATATTACTTTCAAATATGAAAAACATCAATAGAGAAAGCCTACACAAACAAAAAAACCTGGAAATCTTTAATAATTTTAAGAGTATAAATTGTGTCTGATGAAAAAATTTGAGAATCACAGGTTTTGAGGATAAAATAAGGTAATTCTTATAAAGTATGAATTAATTCTCATAAAGTACTGAAAACAATGTCTCAAAATTCTATGTAAGGATTAATAGACAGAGATAGGCAAATAGATGATAGAAAAGGAAATGATAGAAATATTTAAAAAGTGGATGATCATCAGATAGATGATAGGGAGATAGATAGATAAATACATGCATGCATACATACATACACAATCATTGGCTAAACTAACTGGAGGGTTTGGGGTGAATACTGAGGATATAAACTGGATTGAAATATATAGAAGAGAGAAGGAGATATTTTGGAAACAGAAATATCACCTATAGGCAAAGAAATTTTGTCTCCTCCAGAGTTTCATTCTGTATGAAAGTACTAATCTGTAACTTTATTTACTATTATGTATATGTGACCTTATGCCTTTTGGAAGAACAGGAGAAAAAAAATCAATGAAAGAAAAAACAAAGGCTTGATAGAGCAGTGTAATTGAGACAGAAACTTCAATGAGAATTCTGTAAGATGAGTTAGTACTTCAGAAAAAGAAAAACACAGTAAGAAAACAGAATATACACACTACATTTTAAAATAAAGTCTCCTAATCTGATGTTGTCTGTGAGAGAAATCTGCTTCTTCTCTTTATCCTAACAGAGTCTTTGAATATTTCTGCTATCTATAGCTAAAAAGAAAGTCACATAGACAAAAAGCCTTTCTCATATCTATAAGTCAAAAGTTGATCTGAAAATCCATCAGTAGATCCTAAAGAAATGTGAAAACCTGTGAAAAGTAGATGGCTCACAGTACATGATAAATGCATTTATGGGGGCAGTAGGTGACACATAAATTACGTATTTGGCAGTCTGGAACTTTAACATGCCCATCTCTTCAAAGAAGTAGGGGTGAGGAAAGGAAGTCATTAGTCCTTTGAGAATCTGGCCAAAAGTGGACACTTACCTCAGAAAAACATGCATAGACACCATTTTTTAACCTACAGTTTCAAGGGACTGTCCACCCTACCTAACGACTATCTATGGACCTTCTAAAAGTTGACAGATCCCAAGTTTGGAAATACCAGAATCAGGGAAAATAAATTAGGAGCAAAACAGCACTTCCTAGCGTCATTCTCCATTAAGTTCCTCTAGCTTTTTAATAGACTATCAGCAGTCTTCTGAGTGCCTAGCATACAGATGAGGCTTAATAAAGGACTAAAACTGTAGTCATAGAAAAAAGCACTTGTTTGACGCAGCTCTCTCACTTCACATAAGTGGAAATTAAAATCTAGAGACATTAAAAGTCTTACACAAGAGTTAGAAAATCAATCAGAGAACTAGCTCACCCTTCTCACACTCTAATCACTTTTCCCAAACTCTCCTGAAAACAAAGAGTTAACATCTGCTCAACCTGTATAGAAGATTAGTGTCCCTACACTGTTAGATTCCAAATCTAGGAATGTACATTATCAAAACTGGAAGATTATATAGTAAGGGAAGGGAGATACTTTATCTCAGGAAACTAAGAACACAAAAGTAGAAAAAAGTTGATGAGGTATAATTAAACAGCATTAACAGCATCCACAAGGTGTAGAAAACAACATTTTAGGAATGCACCATACACAGTGGTCATGCATAATTGGTTGGATCAGTTATTCACAATTGCAACTATTTGATTATAAAATGCCTTTGAATTAGCCAAAGCTGTGGAAGGAGAGAGGTGTATCAAAAGGGGTTATGGAGGAGAATTTACCAAGGGACTATTTACAGATGTGTGGGTAGTTTTAAGGTAAACCAAGAAGGAATAGTTCAGAATACCAGGACTTGGGACATGGAGAGCTATTGCACCCTTTAGGACTGAAGGAGCATCCACCACTATTTAAAAATTAAATGGAGTAGGGTGGAAGCCATGAGATGAAATGTCCCTACCTCACTCTCCTTTCACCTTCCATTATCCTGCCAGTGCCTTACTTGGCCAAATCAGAAGCCAGAGGGCAAGTGTACCTACTGATGCAATTCAAAGTGATAACTTCTTGAAGCATAGGACAAGGTGGAGAATGATGGGTATGGTGGAATAAATGGAGAATACCTGGAAAATCTCTGGAACACACTGTTGGCTCTCCACAAGCTGAAGGGAACTCAGAGCCATTCTCGAGCACCCACCAAGTTTTAGGCACAAGACCACTTGTTTCTAGATCTCTTATCTCTAAGGGGAACCACTAGCAGAAGGAGCATTTGGTTCTAATATTCAACATACACTAATGCAGTGTTTGAAATAACCTTTAACTAATGGGCTGTGGAAGGAAGAGTGTCCTTAGTGTCCCAAGAGATGCTCTACATAATAGAACTGATGAATAAAGTAACTGATTGTGGGGGGAGGGGAAGGGTCTACCCTCCAAATTATTGCTACAAATTATTGCTCTTTACTTCCCAAAGGGGCTGTATGGTTATTGACCAGTAGCTCCTTAAAGCAGCTTTCTACATAGGATGCTGGGAGTGCAAGACTAATAAGGGAAAGCCTATAGAAGCAGCTGGCAGAAATATAACCCCCAGCTCTGCCAGCGAAGGAGTTTGCCGTAGAAGGATCCAATAACCTATGGTAGCCTATCACAGCTAAGATAAAAGATGTAATGCAAGCAGCCATCTTACTCTGTGCTGAGCCTATTAAAGGCCTTAAGCCCACAGGACATTGAGCATATCCCTATTCCTTCCACCTCTACCCCATTTTAGAGGGAACACAATAAATTGGAAAAAAGAATGTAACCTTTACTGTGTGAATATCTCAGGCCAGATGACAAAAGCTATCTAAATGTCTCTTTGGACAAAGAGGATAAATATTAGCCTGTTAATGATTTGGAAATCCATATGGATACTAAAGTCAACCTTCAGATTTCCAGTAGTAAGAGGTGCCTGAGAGAGGTTTATATTTCATTTCACTTTATAGTCCTGACCTTAGTCAAAATAAATTTTGATATTCAAACTGAAGCATAATCCCTCATTGCTATTCTTACTTTAAACTTGAATAACCTCGGTAAATTGTGCAGACAGGTGCTTAATGAAGCCTATATTTATAAAACAATATTTTTCTTCACAGGACTATGGACCCTAATACATCTTTTCTAACTGGAATCAAGTTTCCTGATCAGAGCTACTCTGGCCTTCTCCAAGCCATATGTTCAGAGTATGTGGAATCAATCCACTGTGCCAGCTGTGTTCTCATTATGTAAAATACACTACAGTTTGGACAGCATGGTTGACACAGATTATTCCAGTTTGGCAGAAGTATGACAACAAATGTGTATGTGTAAACACGTAAGGTGAAATTGAAGACTGGGCGAGCCAGCCTAAGGTGAAGTCATTCAAACTTTGTTCATTTTCAGAACAAAGACTATATGACTCACTGTAAATACACTTACTTCAAAAAAATGTAGTAGCAAATGTTGCTTTTACCTCATGTGACCATCGATGGAAAGCATGATAATCTTGGGAAGTTATGTAAGTGTATATATAGCACAATATAGTCTTGCCTAGCTACACTGAAGATATGGCAAAAATCAAGGGAAAAATTCTCACATTGTTCTGAGATAGAAACAATTTGTTTCAAAAGCCAGTGCGTTAAATTTTAAAAGATCTGTTAAGTAGATCTTATTAATGTTTAAAATTATTCTTCAACTTCCTTACAAATTATTATGCGCTCCTTCCCCATTGCCATCAAGTGCAGCATGTGGTTCTGTCCTTGCTCTACTGAATTCAGGCATGAACATGGGATTTGTTTAAGCTGATGAAGTGCCACTTCTGAGTAAAAGTTGTAAGAACCAGCATGTGAGTTGTTAGGTTTCTTTTGTCTTTCAGGAACAATCAGAGGTAATTTTCTAGATAGAGGCTGACCCATCAGCCTGAGTCTTGGAATGAACAGGATAGAGCAGAACACTAACTGACCAGAGATGGGTGGAAAAAAGAAATGTTTTGTTGTAAACCACTTAGATTTCCAGGTTGTTACCTCAGCATAATCTAACCTATCCTGTCTAATGTAATAATGTATCGAAAAAGTCATTTAAAAGAATGTTTTAATCCTTCCCTCCCCCTTGCTGATGAGATTTTAAATACTCTGTGTTCTTTTTGGTGTTTCCAAACTAGGGGATGAATCCAATAAAAACTTCTAAAAGAAATTACCCTCACTCTAAAAACATTTAAAATAATTCATCCAGGGAAAATTACATTAAATGAGCTATGGTTTTGTTGTTTATGCTCCTTATCCTTGCAAGCAATTTCTTATGAAGCAGCTATGAAACGTTTACAAAATAGCTAAGTGTAAGAATAAGATGCCAGTCATCCTTAGTGTCACTTAGCATCAGAAGCCTAAGGATTATATAAAGGTCAGAGTCAAATAAATGCTAAGGAGCCAACAGATTTAAATTCAGCTTTAAATTCTGGTCAGTGATTAGACTCTGGTTTTGAGAAGAACTGAGCAATCTAAAGTCAGGGATTATTTACTCGACTATAGAGGAAGTGAAATAGCCAAAGCAAATTCAGATAGAAAAAAAGCAAGTTTCTAATCAACTAGAAACTAATATGATTACATATATATTACTTAAGGCCTTCTTTCAGACATATCAAAGGTAAAGAAAGTCTTGTAGGAAGCATAAAGAATATGTACACTGGAGTCAGATACAAATGGGCCTAAAGTCCATCTTGCCCTCTTACAAACCACATGACCTCAAACAAGTTATTCAATTTCTCTGTTTCCTCTTCAGTGAAATGGGACTACCAGCTACTCATAGGTTTGGTATAAATATTAAATCATGTGTGAAATGCAGCTATGAAAAAAATGAATATAATAATATATGAGCTCACTTTATATTTATTTATATTTATGGATCTAAATGTATATTTTATTAATAATATTTACTGAACCCTTTCACACAATATAACAGTTGTGTCACTCCTTTTGTTCCAGGCTCTGTTCTAGGTCATTGGTATATGTAAGTGAACAGACAAAACTACCTAAACATGTGCAGCAAGGGGTAATTTTCTAGATAGAGGCTGACCCATCAGCCTGATTCTTGGAATGAATAGGATAGAGCAGAACACTAACTGACCAGAGATGGGTGGAAAAAAGAAATGTTTTGTTGTAAACCACTTAGATTTCCAGGTTGTTACCTCAGCATAATCTAACCTATCCTGTCTAATGTAATAATGTATTGAAATTTTACTGAAATGTCCCTGGGGAAAAGACAGAACTAATAGGAAAAAAGGGTATGATAGGTGCTAAGAAATCTCATGAGGAAAAAAAAAAAAATAGAGCGAGGTGGAGAGTAAAGAGTGGGGTGTGGTACGTGTTACAAATTTAAATAGGATGGTTATGTAGGCCTCACTGAGAAGATGACCTTAAAGCAAAAATTTGAAAAGATAACAGGTAAATGTAGTAATAAAGTGCGTTCTAGAAATACATTCTAGAATACATTCAATACAGTACATTATTTAGCATTTGTAGAAGGCTAAGTATTTGTTCATAGATGGGATGAAGAACCTGTGATTCATCTAGCCTTAAAAATGTTCTTTCACAGGGGTAAGCTCCCAAAATACTGAGCAGCAGTCTGTAGACGTACCTCATGGCAGCCTAGAGAGAGGAAATGATATGCTCAGTTAATCTTTAATATATAATTTCCTTATTGCAGGGAGATGGCAGAATGTAGTAAATAGTTCCAGAGAAGTACACTCTGGAGCTTAATGCCTTTTTAGGAGGATGCATGGTGTCAGTTTATTTGAGGCAATATATAAAGAAGCAATTGTGTAACTGTGTAAGGGAAAATCCTACATGTCCAACATTATGAAAGTCTAAAAATCCAGAAAACAACACACATCTGAGAGAAAAAGTGAAAGTAAACATGGCCTCTGAACTTCATTAGGCAGTTTTCCTTTATCCTTCAGTAGTCACATTAAACCATAGTGGGTCCCAGACTGAATTTCAAATTTACTATATCCCAAGAGCTGATCTAGTCCCAAGGGAAAGGAAAAAAAAAAAAAAAAAAAAAGACTGAACATTTCCCAAAGCAGGTTCCCCAACCCACCATAGCCCACCTTAAACTTCACACTTCTCTTAGTGCTGAAATAGCCAACTACTTTGTTCCACCCATTCCATTCCTCTCACCACTTGAAAAAATAAAATGGCTCAAGGATTTGGTGACCCCTTGGTAAGGGAGAAATTCACAGGCTGTATATTTGCATTCTTTCATCTGAAATATCTGGCTCAACATAACCAGGGGGAAGTCAGTTAAGGTGGTACTTCACAGGCTAGAAGGAACAGGCAGTGTAACACTCAAAATTGATTTGCCCCCAGGGGATCTAACTCTTCTGCAATGCTCATTAAAACTTAACTTAAAATTTTAAAGGGTTTATAAAACCCTTTTAAAAACATTTTCCAGTCTGACCTCACTCCAACTGACTGTCCTGCTTAGTTAAGCTTACTGTGGAAGGAATGGAATATTTTTGCTGGGTTGCAAATGATTGTGTAGACAAAGGGAATAGTTAAAATGCTTTTACTTGTGATAAAATCGATTGAACAAGCATAGAGGTTCCAAATCTCCCTAATTAAGCTCTGAAATGGCTTCTGCATTCTTTTTTGAAACCATGGGGAATTCCCTTGAAATGAACAAATATTTTATGTGGTTAAGTATTCATTAAAATGAGCAATAGGGAATGAGCACAGTATCCAATATCAAGAGGAAAACTGTAAAATGGAAAAAGATAGATAAATAAATTAATAATCTAGGATTTTGGCAGCCTGACCAAATTGTCACCTGTTGTTCTTGTTTTTCCAATTATTCTTCCTGTAATTTACTCAGCTGTGCCTATAATTCTCAAATGCGTACCAAGTTAACACAGGAGTTAAAGTTATTAAGGTCAAGCTGTTTATTTTACTTTCAACAACCTGAATAAAAAATAATACACATTTCTTCTTTTATAAAAATTTCAAAAAACAAGAGACTTAGCACTTTCTAAAAACAGAAAAGTAAATACCCATGCAACTGATTTGTACATTATGAAAGGTACTGTTCAGTATTTTGTTTTCCTTTTTTTCTGGTTCAAAAGCATTAAAGTTAGTAATTCAATTCAAATGGTGGGAATTTATTTGCTGATATTAATTCATGGTTTAAAAAGGATGCTTAATGTAAATGAAAACACAGGTTTAGCTAAAAGGATGTTTTATAGACAAGATGCTCTAAAGGGGAATTTACTTGTTATTCTTCACCTAATTTTTATTCAAACATAAAATTATTTTACAGTGTATGATTTAGCTATAGGAATGGAAGCCTGGGAAGATGGCAGAATAGAAGAGTCCTAAGCTCACCTCATTCCATGGATATTATCATCTATATAACAGCTGTATCAGTACAACTAAACCAGAAAACTTCCCAAAGACTGGCAGAACAGACTCTTCACAGTTAGCCACCAAGAGGAGGCCACATCTAAAAGGGTAGGAGGGGGAGATGTGGTCAAAACCCAAAATCCCAGGGAGACTAAGCACAAATGGGATGAATACCACAAACATGGAAAAGGGAGAGGAAAAGACCCCACAGCAGGCATCCCAGACATGGGGAACCTGAACTGGGAGACAAGTTCCTCTCGTATTTGGCTTTGAAAACCAGTAGAGCTTAACTTTGCCAGGTTTTACAATCAATGGGGCTTAACTCATGTACTTCAAAGATCAGTTGGCTCAGGTCTGGGAAGTCAGAGGGCAATAGGAAATTGAGTCACCACCCTTAAAGAGATCACATAACAAACAACTCCACATAGAAGAAGCAGTTTGAAAAGTGCCTGTGCTTTATGGGAACATTTATTTACTAATCTCAGAATGTGCACTGGAGGGGTAGGGATCTTTAGGAGAATTCTCCAAAAACAAAAGAGTTGATAGGCATCATTTCTCTCCCTCCATCCGCAGCCTAGATAGTCTGACATCTTTGGAAACCAGAACAAATACTCTCCACCAGGTTTGTTAACAGCCACACTCTGCCCAGGCAGACCTACCCCATCTAACCTGCCCCACTCAGCAAGAGTCCCTCCAAAGTGGTTCCTGACGCTTCTCTTTCTGCAAGAAGCCCTGATAGTGACCAGCACCACTCTGAAGTGACCTCTGCCCTGGGGAGAGTGGCAGATAACCAAAGACACCAGTACCACTGCAGCTGGAACAGTGGGCTGGGGACAGACATTTGATCTGACTGTTGGTCCCATTCACCATCAAAAACCACACAAGGGACAGCACAAAGAAATAAATTCTTAGAAACATATAAATTGAATGCGTTTGGTATGAATCAATACCAAAATTGAGCATGAAGAAATACAAAATTTGAACAGACTGATTATCAGCAATGAAATTAAATCAGTAATAAAACATAAATAAATAAATAAATAAATAAATAAATAAATAAATAAACCTCCCAACAAACAAAAGTCCAGGACCAGCTGTTTTCATAGATGAACACTACCACACATTTAAAGAATAAATACCTACTCTTCTCAAACTATTCCAAAAAATATGAAAAATTCAAAATTCAGTCTATGAGGCCACCATCACCTTGATAAAGACATAATACAACATAAATACATAATACAACAACAACAACAATAACAAACCACTACAGGCCTATTTCTCTAATGAGAAAGGCAGTCTCCTCAATGGGAGAAGATATTTGTAAATGATATATCTAATAAGGGGTTAATATCCAAAATATATAAAGAACTTAATATATAACTCAACACCAAATAAACAAAAAAAATCCAATTCAAAAATGGGCAGAGGACATGAGTAAACATTTTTCCAAATAAGACATAAAGATGCCAAACAGACACATGAAAACATGCTCAACATAACTCATCATCAGGGAAATGAAAATCAAAACCACAATGAGATACTACCTCGCATCTGTCAGAATGGCTAAAATCATAAAGGCAAGAAATAACAAGTGTTGGTGAAGACGTGGAGAAAAAGGAATCCTCTTAAACTGTTGGTAGGAATGCCAATTCATGTAGTCACTGTGGAAAACATAGACATTCCTCAAAAAATTAAAAATAGGGGTGCCTGGGTGGCTTAGTAAGTTAAGCATTTGATTCTTGGTTTTGGCTCGGGTCATGATCTCATGGTTGGTGAGTTTGAGCCCCATGTTTTGGGCTCTGTGCTGACAGTGCTGAGCCTACTTGGGATTCTCTCTCTTTCCCTCTCTCTCTGCCCCTTCCCAGCTTGCACAGCGCTCTCTCTCTCTCAAAATAAATAGTCTTAAAAAAATTAAAAACAGGATTATCAAATGATCCATTAATTCTACTACTGGTTATCTAACCAAACAAAATGAAAACACTAATTCAAAAAAGATATATGCACCTCTGTGTTTACTGCAGCATTATTTACAACAGACAAGATATGAAAGCAACCCAAGTGTCCACTGATAGATGAATCAATAAAGAATAGTGTTATATAAAATGAAATATTCCTCAGCCATAAAAAGAATAAATCTTGCCATTGGCAATAGCATGAATGAATGCAGAGAGTATAATGCTAAGTGAAATAAGTCAGAGAAAGAAAAACTCCATGATCTCATTCAAATATACAATTTAAGAAACAAAATAAGCAAAGAAAAAAGAGACCAAAACAAACAAATGAACAAACAAAACACTCTTGAACATAGAGAACAAACTGGTGGCTACCAGAGGAGATGTGGGTGGGAGGGATAAGTGAAATAGGTGAAGGGGATTAAGAGTACACTTATTGTGACCAGCACTAAATATTAACATATAGAACTGTTAAATCATTATGTTGTACGCCTAAAACTAATATAACACTGTATGTTGATTATACTTGAATAAAAATATAAATAAAAAAGATAAAAAGATTTTTCAAAAAATAAAATAAAAATGAATACAATTAAGATATATATAGCCATTAAATACTAAAAAAAGAATTATACACACATTCCCAATAGCGTATCAATTGAAGTATCCTGTAAACAACATTTCCTCACCAAATATAATACACACGCACACACACACACACACACACACAAAACACACACTCACACCTACATACTTTGTATAGATGTGACTATTAAAGTAATAAATCTTGGCATTGTAGTATTGCATAAGGAACAAGCCAATTCAAATTTCACTGCCTGCCATATATAGCATGCAGAGCACCATTTCAACCTGAGTATTATTTGTTTAACTCAGATGCTTACACTTTACCTTCTCTTTGGAATGTGTAGTGATAAAAGGCAGAAGTTGTCTGTAGTGATGCTCTCTTGATTAAGCTAGCACCTGGAAAGTATTCACACTCGTACTGGAGGGCAAATAAATATTTCAGTGGACTAAAACTTATGCTAAAAAGGAAAAATGTGTTACATTTTTGCCGTCTCTGAAGTGAGGAAGCTAAACATACAAGTTCGTACAAAAGAAAGATCATGTTTAATAAGCATTATTTACTCTCATTGAAAATAGAGGCATCGTATGTACATCTGATCAAGTTTTCCATTACCAAAACCATCTAAACAAAAAACTAAAGCAATCTATTTGGGATGAAAGTTCTTATTTGCTATACACCATGTTCCTAGCCCTCCTTTTATTCTATTTTTTCACAATGTTCTATATTCTATTTCATCAAGCTTCTTCCTAGGAGTCTTGGTAATGTCTGATAGCAGTCATTAACTAAATACCGATAATTTAAGTCAGGAGGCTGAAAGAAAGTTTTTCTTTTGAGGGTACGGTTTTCAAAAAAAAGAGTAGACAGAAAGACTGAAATTTTGAAAGCTGTGTCCCACAAAAAATACATCAATTTTGAAAATTTCTGTCATAACACCTGTTGGAAGCAAAACTACATCTACTCCTAGTCCTGGAGCACAGTATACAGAAGATGCAAACCTATGCCAGACAGAGTGGCTTGGCCAGCAGGAACTGTCTGAACTGTGGCAAAAGTATATTCTTAGCATTTTTTGTTACAGATTTTAAAAGCACACAATCACCCACAGGAAGAAAAGTTCACAGTTCAACTCCTCATATAAATTAAGCAGAAATACCTGTATAAACTGGCTTCAAAAGCATGATAATTGTTTCTCTAGCTTTTGTCCCTCATGAAGTACGTAGAATACAGAGTGATTTAATTCAATACATGTTAACTTCTTGAAAATATAGAATATTTGAACATGAGCAGTGTTTGTTTAGTTCAGATACATGATTCTGAAATGTGTGAATCACAAGACAAATGAATATGGAAATCAGCAATAATCAAGATTTCATTTGACCAAGAGACAGTCCTGTAACATACAAATGTGCATTTAGTGTCGCCTTCTGCCCCATGAGCTATTCGCCTTGAGCTAGGACACTAATTTTATATGTGGTATATGTGGCAGAGATTGTTTTTGCCTGGGGACTAAGCACCAACAATACTTGCCAGTCAGTGAGAGGAACTTTAGCACTAATGGTGCTTCTTCCAGAGAAGAGTAGTATATGGAAATGACAGAAGTTGGTCTGAGTGTTGGGTTAAAATGCAATGGATAGAAAAATGGATGACCTTCAACACAGAAGAGGTAGTTTTAGACAAGGCAAGCAGGGCAGTGGGGACAGGAAGATAATTATTTATGATTATTTGCTATTCACAAAAGGAAAGTACTCATAAGGTAACTATCTACAGAAACAGAAATGTCTACTTCCAATTTTACTTTCTCATTTGTTTCTCATCATATAGTTTGACAAACCCATAGTTAAATATATCTAAAAAATATTACTAAAATATCTTTGGACCCTATATTCCACTCCAGTATTATTCATTATATATATATATATATATATATATATATATATATATTTATTTATTTATTTATATATATGCTATATATTATTCATTTTATATATATACTATATATATAGTATCATTAATTTTTATAGGAGTTTAGAACTTTATGCAGAATGGATATCATCATGCATAAAGATCTAAACTCCTTCTATAAAAATTAATGATATTCTATTAGTGATTACCCTTTCTTCCATTATTTTCAAATAAACTACAAATAAAATGTAAATATAATTCATAACAGAGAAATGTTAAAGGCACAACACAATTATAGTCACACAGTCTATCAGAGAAATGTAAATGCTGCACAAGTAATTCACTTTCTGCCATGTGTTGTATGGTATTCATCCACAGTACAGAAAACATCTGCCTCCACGTGTATATGACAGAAAACATGTAAAATAATAAACAAGTCCCTACACAAAAGAGTTGAAGTGCATCATGACAATGGGTTGGTTCAATATAAGGCCACGTATACTTGTATGGTAATGTGCATGTTAAAATGAAATATGTATATGCAATTCTCTCTAGTGCTCTTAATCAAACTAAAGCATTGATTGTTCTTCTTTCTTTCTTTTATAATGTTTGTTTGTTTATTTATTTATTTATTTATTTATTTATTTATTTATTTATTTATTTTAAGAGAGAGAGAGAGAGAGAGAGAGAATAAGGGGGGGAGGGGCAGAGAGAGAGAGGGAGAGAGAAAATCCCAAGCAGGCTCCATGCTGTCACCACAGAGCCCAACATGGGGCTCGATCTCACAAAACATGAGATCATGACCTGAGCTGAAATCAAGAGTCAGCCGCTTAACCAACTGAGACACCCAGGCACCCTAAGCATTGATTGTTGTAATAAGTCTACTTTGGAAAGAGTGTCCAGTAGTGACACTCTTTGTCAATGGCTTGTCTCATCCTGCATTTCAAACAGATCTAAAGATAATAACCAGAAAATAATGTTAATAAGTTAAAATTTGCCACTGCTAGCTGTATTCCTATCCATTGCTTCAGAATGAAGTGATTGTGGAAGGAATGGAAAGTTTAAAATGAGACCTGAGGATATTGTTAGTAGTGTTGTATGGTGCCAGATGGTAGCTACACTTGTGGTGAGCATAGTATAAAATGTAAACTTATCGAATCACTATGTTGTACACCTGAAACTCATGTAACATATGTGTCAACTATACTTCAATTAAAAAAAAAATTAGACCAAAAAAAAAGAAAACAAGGGCACTCTAGTTTACCATAGAACCTCTGATTCTCAAGCTTGATGTTATTTATGCTTGGAAAATACATGTCACATTACTAAATATATATTCCTCTGCTAACATTTGTGACTATTCTTTCCATCCAATTCAGATCTATCATTACCAGGCACAATCCCCTCTTGGTGCCAAGGCAGTCTGCTTACTTGGAATTCTTCAATTAAGCATCTTAATTGGACCTACAAGGGCACTGGAATTTAAAACATGAAAGCAATAAACCATTTGGGAATTAAAATCTCCAAATAACATTTTACCTAATTATTATCCATATTTCATTCTGAAAGTTACATTCAGGGTGCTATTGCATCAATCTGCATGGTTTACAAAAACACACTTCAGAGGTGCCTAAAAGGCTCTTTATCCTTTAAAGTGTCAGTTCAGGGTTTTCCATTTCCCCAGATAATTGATGCTAGTCCAATGTCCTTAAAAAGTGCACAGGAAACAACTCCTTTTTTACATGAGGTCATAGGTGAATCTAAATGTCATAAGCTGATTTCCCCATTGATCAATTAAGGCGCTGTACTTGACCCATTAAAAACATGTATATGCATAATATTAACTTTCCAATATAATTTACATAATAAATACATTGTAATACTTTAAATTCTATCCACTTTTTAGTATTTTACATAGATGACATTGCTGAACAGACTGCTTCAGAGCAAATATTTGTCGAAGTATTTGTCAGGCTAATGTACTTTCATTTTTGAGAAACTCCTGTCCATACACTTATGTATCAACATACTATTGCCCACATGTATTTTTTACAACATATTATATTCTACTTTTCTCCAAAATTAATTAAGTCTGAATGTTTAATGTAAGAATTTCTGATTCATATTTTCTAATATGATTTTTAAAAGCCTACTTAATTTAAAGCCCTTCAAATTTGCAGCATTTCTTATTGTATCCTGACATTCAAAGAAATGGCAACACAAATGTAGGGGAGGAAGAAGTTTTCCTCCACCTTCTTAGAGTCCCTTGCTGGGGCTGAAAGTAAAACTGACAAAGAAGCTGACAAAATAAAGGGACACAAATGTATTTAAAATAAGTTTTATGGGACACGGGAGCCTTCATAAGGAAATGAAGACCCCAAGAAACAAACATGAGTATTTTTATGCCAGGTTTGATGAAGAGTAGACAGTCATGGAGAAATATGATAGATCAAGGAATATAAAGTGGAGAAAGGAAGGAAAGGAAACTTTCCTTATTAGCAAGGAAAGTTTATTGGTATTCTCCTCAGCATCCTTGGTCTTCATAAGGATGCTCCTTTCCTTCTGGAATAGGGAAGGCATATCACATGAGGGTTTTCTAACCTATTTCAGAGAAGGTGGGAGAAAGGTCCTAGGGTGAACACACTGCGTCTGCTTGTTTTCTCCAATTCCTTCAGCTTAAAATATTCAGTGTGCTAAATTGACATATTTGCGGGGAGAATATCCTGAATCCCATCACAAATCACAACTCAGATTGTAACTGCAGACAATTCATTTCATACACAGCGTATTTCTAAAGTCAACTAGAATTTTTGAAGTAGTTATATACACAGGTGTGGACTAGATTGACCATATGATTTATTTTCTAATCCAGACTATTTTAGAGTAAAAATAGGTGCTAATAATAGTTACACAGCTAGAAAAGTTGTAAACCAGGAAGGAAATAATAGTCACTCTGGGATGAGCAAATAGTTGATTGTGAAGCAAAATATTTGTTTGGTATGTGCAGAAACATTTCAAGGGGAATCGGCTTTTCAAGGGGAAATTATGAATTAAGAAAACTAAAAAGAGGCAAATCACTGCTTTTTCCAGCCTTTAGTATTTATGAAAGGGACATAAAATCAGAACTTTGTGTAAAATGATGAAGGCAATGATAGCATCTCTCACCACTCAGTTCATAATATATTTGCATTTTGAAACTATTTAAGGTAGGAAAAAATCTTCATCCAATTGTTTCATCCTTTTATTTTTTGCAATTTTACAGGTGACACTGAGGGATATATCAAAACATCACAAACATGTTGACTGCATAATGTAACCACTAACTGTTCATTTCTCAGGTATATATAGATATTAGAAGATGATTTTGTTTAGAATCATAATTTTTGTAATATAAATAAATTAATAATTATTTCAAACTTGAAACCATTATTTTCTTGAGAAAAAAAATGGGTCACAATTAGTAGAAAAGTATCTTTGTGTCCAAAGCAAATAACTAAAGTTCACAATACCTTATCTTTCTAGGATAAATAGAACACATAAAACAGTGCCCAGAACATCGTAAATAAAAAACTGCTTTAAAAATCATACTAAAAAAAATGCTTTACACACCAAATACAACCAGCAAACACTGAATTTCCTAGAAATCAAGTATCTTTGGCAAAAGACTCCTGTTTCTATCTATCCATGAACACCTAAAAAAAAAAATAAAGTGGAATATTTAACTTAAAATATTTTAGATAATCAGGGGGCCTTAGCATTTTTCCCGGAAAAGGATTTCACTAAAATCTTGTCATGTTATCTAGAAAACCAGCATACCATGTATTAATGCACAAAACCTATTGAAATGACTGGCATGAACTGATGTGGTATAACATAGCTACTCACCACCCCCATGCTTGGCAGCAGTCAGGCTGTGCCATGCAGTGCAATAGACATTTTGTCCGGCACATGCTTTAGCCACAATCTGATTCCTCTCCCGGCAGACTGTTGAACGAAAGTGTAAACTCATCATTTATATCACGGAGAACAAAGATAAACAGAGCCTCACACCTCTCAAATTATCTATTATGCTGCAAATGCTGGTAATTTATGGTGGAGAAAAGAAACTACAGTAAAATGACGTTTTGAAGGATGCTGCTTAACTATACTCAAATGCAATAAATATACCCTTAATCTAGGAGATGAAGTAGTTCTCATAAGCATAGTGTACTGCAGATGTTATATATATTTATGGCTCTGGCCCCATAAATTCATAATGATTTCCTTCTGGGTATTAAAGGCCAAAATATGATTTTTGACAGATTATATATTTTGAAACTCTTACTTTGATACTTAATTTTAAGTGCAGTTATTTCTGCCATTCCTGAAGGAAAATACATGTAATAACCAGTAGGGCATGGTTCTCCCAAAGCATATAGTTACGCTTGCTTGAAGGAAGTCAGCCAGGCATTACCAACAAAAGTTAGCACTTCTGTTGTGGCTGAAGTTATTCCCATATGTGGCATTTTCTAACTTTCATGATTATACTACCTTTTTTTTCTTTTAAATCGGGGATCACCATTTTTAGGATATTTATCTTCTAATATCTACAGAAGAAATTAGCAGTGCACATAAAGTCTTTTCTTTAACAAAGTTTGATCAGTTTTTTCTTAAGAAAAATATGATCTTTCTTTGCAACAAGTTTCATATTCTAAGCACCAATGAAATATGCACTGAAAACAGGTAGTGTATTCTACTATCTTGAAAACATAAGAGTAGTTTGTGAAAGATAAAACACAGAGGTACTGCAATATTCTATATTTCCTAAATATATTCCTGTCTGTCTACTGAAGTGGGTACTTCAGGTACATCCTGACTATAATTTAATCACTTTAGTAAATGAGTGCCACTTACAGTAAATCTGATCATATTCTGTTCTGAAGTAAATCTGATCTTTTTATTTGCTGTCAGCTCCTTTTGAAAACAAATTTTCCCACTCTAGTTCCTTAAAGTCACAATAATGCTTTCCTGGGTTCTTCATGAGAGAAAACAAGCTAATTCAAATATGAGAATGACAGCTCATAACCTAAAACCACAAGCATTTAAAACCTTTTGACTTACTTTTATGTAGTAACTAATTTTACGCGAATCACAGTTTTTTTGAAATGACTGAAGAGACTGTCATCAATTATTCTTTTTCTGTCTTTTTTTACTTTTAGTTTTTAAAAGTTTCATGGGGCACCTGGGTGGCTCAGTTGGTTAAGCGTCCAACTTCGGCGCAGGTCATGATCTCGCAGTTCATGAGTTCATGCCCCATGTCAGGCTCTGTGCTGACAGCTCAGAGCCTTGAGCCTGCTTCAGATTCTGTGTTTCCCTCTCTCTCTCTCTGCCCACTCCCCCACTTGTACACTCTCTCTCTTTGTGTCTCAAAAACAAATAAACATTTTAAAAAATGTAATAAGAATAAAAATTTTTAAATTTACAATAATTTGGTAATGTTACCAAATCTCCAGTCAGTGATCAAATTTCTTATTGTCTCATCAATGTCTTAATTAAAATTTTTTTCTTGCATAAGAATCCAAATAAAAATCCCTACATAGTTACTAGTTGGTATATGTTTAAGTCTTTTTCTTTTTAAAATGTATTTAATGCTATTGTTACTGGTGGCTTAAATTTACTAAACCTACTACTTTATTTTAAAACCACCTTATTGAGGTATGATTGACATACAAAAATATATACATATTCAAAGGATACAACTTTATGAGTTTGGAGATAAGTATACACCTGTGAAACAATCACCGCATCAATGTCATGAACATTTTTATCACTTCCAAAAGTTTCCTCCTGCCCTATTTATCAATATTTTGTGATAAGAACATTTAACATAAGATCTACTCTCTTAAAAGATTTTTAAGTATACACAACAGCACTGTTAACTATGGGCTCTATGCCATATAGATCTTTACCACTTATTCATTGTGTATAATTGAAACTTTGTACCCTTTGATTAATACTCTCTTGTTTCTCCTCCTCCCCAGCCCCAGAAACCAACAATCTCCTCTCTACTTCCAAATATGACTACTTTAGATTCCTCATATAAGTAGTGCCATGTAGTATTTGTCCTTCTGTGCATGGCGTATTTCACTTAGTGTAATGTTCTCCACATTCACCTACACTGTCACACATGGCAGCATTTCCTGCCATCTTTTGTAAAGCTGAATAATATTCCGTTATGTTACATATACCACATTTTCTTTATCCACTCATCTAATGATGAACATTTAGGTAGTTTCCACCTCTTGGCTATTGTGAACAATGTTGCAATGAACATGGGAGTACAGATTCTTAGGTCTTTTTCAACCTTTAGATTTCGACTCCTTTAACATGCATATGCTCTCTCCTTGCAGTTTTATTTGTTGATGAAAGTAGATTCCTTGAACTACCCTATTTCCCATAGTGTGAATTTCACCAACAGCGTCTATGTGGGTTCCTTAACACTTTTCTCTGTCATATTTCTTGTTAAATTGGAAATCGGATCTAAAAGCTTAATAAAACTCAGATTTAATCCTTTTGGCAAGAATACTCCATAAACGCTATTGTTAAGTATTCTTTAATAGTAGACATATTCACATAGCATTTTGACCATCATAGAAATGTGGTTAAAAGCATAGGCTCTGGAGACTAAATACATGGAAACTAATCCTGGTTTTGCCTTGGTGTAGTGGTGAAAACATTGGCAAATGAATTAATCAGTATCTCACTTCCTTCACCTATGAAATGGGGCTAACAAATATACCTAACAAGATTTCTGACAGGACTACATAAATAAATTAACACAAAGCACCTCAAATAACACCTGGTACATAGTAAGTATTCAATATATTGTAGCTATTGTTACCAAGTAGCTGAAATTAATTATAAAGAGGAACATTCAGAAAACATTTGCAACAATTTTTATCCGTACAGCAGCCAAATTGATAAGTCTAGTAAAGGTGGATTTTCAACACCTAATATAAAAGCAGAAATGTGAGTGGACTAAAAGGTCCAAAGATATCAGTGAACTGGTAATGAAGGATGCAGCCTTTTGATGGTAGGTCAATGATTAAACACCCCACAGGTTACTAGTGATTGAAAGAAATTGCTGCTCTCCAGTTCTGTTAAATGTATTATGTCCTTCCATATATACCTTTCTTGGCTCAACCTCAGAAAATAACCACAAACACGATCAATTCACGTTTTATTCTTTCTTAAATATACTTTGGTAGCATCAAACCAAGCAAAACAATTCTCTTAGCAAGGCAGAAGAAATAGGTTCATCTCTCACTATCCAGAGTAATAGTTTGTGAATCGTTTCACTCTTTTAGAAATAGGGCATAAATGTTTTGCACATTCAATCAGTAGTTTATAGAATTTTTAAGGGAGCAAAATCACTTAATATACATTTTTTAAATCACAATCTTGAGAATGGCTATTAACTAAGGATTTAGCAAACATTAAATTATAAAATCCATAAGATTGGAAAATAGTGAAGATTTGAAGTCAGATGAGCAATGGAAAATTTAGGCTGGGTATTTAAGGAAACTGCCTATTAGCAAGAACTATTAGATAATGGAATGGTACTTTTCTTAAGCTCCATAAATTTCAAAAGTAAATTGGAAAACATATTGGAAGAAAATGTTCCACCCCACCAGGGGAATAAATGAAATGGGCTTTTCATCTCCTGTTTCTATAAGCTGGTCTGCAAATTAGATGTATAAAATTTACCTACCCAAACTATGAACACGATAAGTTCAATATTAGGTTTAGTCCAAGTTTCACCGGGAAAAGTTCCATTTCCAGATCCTCAGCCAAAAGCTGAATAATACCAATATGGAAATTTGGAGCAAAATCAATTGTTAAAGTCAGATTATGAGATTTTAACTGCCATTCTAAAACTACTTATACAGCCTTTCTATGTTATTTCCACTTGCCAAATCAACACCCAAGAGTCATTTTGACATTTAAAAAAAAAAACCCCAATTACACATCCAACTGCTGATTTACAAAGCAAAAGGCAACCTGTGATTTTGGCTTTAAAACCCAGTTTGCCTTAGGGATAGATGGATGAAAGAAATTCTAGCCTACTGTTTAAGGGCTAATATTCCCACATTTTCATATCCCATTTAGGGCAGGCAGATTTTAGCACTTCAGCTTAGGCAGTATCACTTTATAGAAGGTGCTTGAGTGGAGTAGGCAGCACGCGGGAATGGGATAATAAATGGCGGAGAAGCAGAGGCTGCTGCAGGTAGACTCCTATGCCAAGCGCCAAAGGAAAATGGCTGTGAAAGCGAACACATTTTTTTCTGTGAGCGAGGGATGAGAATTTAATAGTAAAACAGTAAATTGAGTTTCTGTCCTTTTGCCTCTTACTAGAATTTCTTTGTTGTCCTTTGCATGGGGAAGGTTAACAGCTCAACCTAATTCTTCACTCCGAGGAACTTTACGGGCTGTCATTTGGTTGAGGTCTAATGGGCCTCCTGGGATTTGATAGCTGAATGCACGCTCACCGGAGCAAGCTGCTCCACAGAGGGCCTGGAAAAGAATGTTTGAGTTGGAGAGAAGGTGCTGCTGCTCCAACTGCTTTTCCACCTGCAAAAACAGAACCTTTGGGGACGGTAGCACTGCAGTTAACAGGGGATCTCAGGAATGAGAAAGGTGTTAAAGTAGCCAGTTCTTCTGTTTTGCCAAGGATTTTCCGGTCTTGCTGTTTTTGGCAAAATTTTGAAATATCCCACTTCTCTCACCCTGAGCTTTTCCCTTCCCATTTCTCAGGGATGGTTTTGAGGATTGGGATGACTAGTCCAAACAGAAAGACAGAATTTTAAGAGGATGTGGGAGTCACACTCCTGGGCTCCCCCACATGCCTCTAAGCAGCACTCAGTTGCAGTGCAGAACTGGGGACTCTTGCAGGGGAGGGAGAGAATGGCCAACAGCAATAAAAAGATCAAGTTGCCCACCATCTCAACCTCCATATTGGAGAGGAACACCCTAAAACCTCTTGCTGATGAAATCAGATGGAAAATTTCAAAGCTATCAGTGAAAATGTCACAGAGTCACTCCAGAGGATTCTGAAAGTCAAGTTCATATGTAACCATGTTGAACTGGGTAAAATGCTCCCGATGAGAGCACATTCCCAACCATTCCTTTTCTAAAATTTCAAATGGAAATCTGAATCTTCTACACCAGCCCGTTATGATATAGTGACAGTCTTTTGTCCCACACCTAATGTTTCCAAATGTTACTTTTGAGTGCATAACACACAGAATTTAATTTTTTTCTTGGGTGTTTAAAAGTTGTAGTATATTAAAAAATATATGGTATCAAATATGCCATTTTAACCATTGGTAAAGGCCCAAATCCTTGGCATTAGTTACATTCACAATGTGTTGCAACCATCACTACTATTTACAAACTATTTTCATCCCACCGAACAGAAATTCAGTAAAATAAAATGTTTTTAGAGAATAGTTTTTGCTATCATGGCTACCATAAGTAATGGTCAATGCAGTCTCAGAGTAATATGATTAGTAGTCATGTATGTATTTTCTAAAAGGAAATGAATTAGCTTAAAATAATTATTTTAAGTGTAAAACCACTGCCAAGTCATCGCAATACATACAGTAGTTGTGATTAATGTCATCTAACTGATCAGACATTTTTGTATAATATAAAATTTCAATGATTAATTAGGATTGATGGCCTAAAAAAATCATACTAATCATTGAAAACATAGCTCAGACAATAAAAACAAAAGCAAAAAGTTATGTCAAAGGCTATAAAAATGTAGAACTACAAAGATGAATTTATAAGGTCAGAAGAATCAAGGCATGATTAAAATCTAGAACTAGAGGGGCACCTGGGTGGCTAAGTTGGTTAAGTATCTGACTTCAGCTCAGGTCATGATCTTGCCGATTGTGGGTTTGAGCCCCACACTGGGCTCTGTGCTGAAAGCTTAGAGCCTAGAGCCTGCTTTGGATTCTGTCTCTCTCTCTCTCTCTCTCTCTCTCTCTCTCTCTGTGTGTGTGTCCCTCCCCAGATTGTGCTCTCTCTCTCTTTCTCAAAAGCAAATAAATAAACATTAAATAATTTTTAAAAATAATAAAATAAAATCTAGAACTATAAAATATTATTTTAGAAAAACATTTCCAGATGAATAGATTTCAAAAAAAAAAAAAAATTTGAGATGTGCTTTTGAAGCAGCTTTGGGGAAAGATCCAGGATATCAATTTTGGAGGTTCATATGTAATGTTATCTCAGTCACTGATCAAAATTGCCCTGTCTTTCAAAAGGCAAAAGTAAAATATGAAATATAGATTTACCAGTTTTAGGCACAGCTTCTCATTTCAGTCAATTCTTGTTCATTGATTAGTAAATCCAATCAATGGCAATGACAATTTGAGAAGTAAATCCCTCCATCAAATCTTAAATCTTGCACATTGCCACTGTGAAGTTCACCCTTTCCTTTATCATCACGAATTTCAATGCTATGTAAGGTAAGTGCATCATTTATTTTAATCCTGTTGAAATGAATGGATGGACTTAAATAACAATGCAAGCCTTTTTCCATGAAGTGCTGTAATTCTCTTTGAAGTGATAGCACTTTTAGGATTAAGATATATACATTTTGGTTCTTTGACTAGTTGTCCTTTCTTTTTGTACTATATTAACAAGAATTTAAAGCAAGACTAAGTCACTTCTGTCTTCTAATTCAAGTCTTAGAGTCTTAAACAAAATTCTACTAGTGTAGCCAACAAAGATGAATAACTATTTTGAAGGGAATCAAACTATAATTTAGTAACTACAGACTATGGTTTTCTACTTAATCACTTGTGTTAGAGTGGCTATCGATAGAATCAGTCTTGAAAATAATTTCATTTATTATCACATTGCCACTATTAAAATTAAAGAAGTTTGAGATACTATTGCAGAGGAAATGAATAACTATTTAATTCTTAATTCATGTTAACTTTATGCTTACTGCATCCTGCAATGAATTCATCCAATACTTCAAAAAAATTTATGAGATGTTCAAAATAGATATTATCAAAAAGATATGCATAATAGGAAATAAGCCAGTTATTTATTTAGAACATGTGGTAAGTAACAATGTAATATAGCTTTCTGAAAAGATGGTTGCTCTTCTAGAAATAGTTATACACAAAAATAATTATATATGATATTTAGAATGTTTACTTATTTTAGATAAAATTAAAATGCTAACAGTTTCCATTATAGAAACTGTTCAAAAGAAAATGTCAAAAGAAGGAAATCTTTCTGTATAGTACTACTTAAGTATAATCACTCTTAAAATTTCAGAATATTTCTTCCCATATTTTCCTTTTATAATGTTATTCCTTTTCCTAATTCAAAAATAATATAAACCAAGATATGAAAACTTGGACAAATCAACTGACACAAAGTAAAATAATAATAATGTAATGTTTTTAAAACCCATATATTTCAACAATCTAAAGATAATCATTGTAAATAAATTGGTATATGTTCTTTGGGTCCATCTTTTGTGTTTAATTTTATGTTTTTTCCAAACACTTTTTAACAGTAATAGTTTGTTTTCTCCTAATTAAAAAAATAACAAAATGCTTAATGCAGAACAATTGGCAGAGGGAGTGAAAAAGTGATGTAATAAATTATCTATAACCTTAACCAAAAGAAATTTACAGGTAATTTTATTCATGTACTATGAATATGCTTTGAGTCTTAAATACTTCCATTATCCATAAACAGATACGAGCCTTTTTTATTATGACTTATAAGACCTCAAAGCATATTAGGGGTTCACTTAAGGAAGAATATCAAAAATATTCTCTGACGCTGTCAGGGCAAGTTATGATAAATGGTAATTCTCATTCTTAGCTACCAAGGCCCTCCCATGTCCTAGTGCCCTCTCTGACAAACCATCTCTTACCCTTCCATCCTCTTCTACTCATCTCTTAGCAAGTCAGCTCCCTTCTTTCCTTCATTTCTACCTTGCAGATTCCACTCAAGCTACTCTACATTCTTGCAATACTGCCTTTTGTTGCCATTGTTGTTGTTTTGTTGTTGCTGTGTATGTTAAAGTAATCCAATGTCTAGTATTTGTAGAGACTTGAGTCAAAGCTTTCCCTAAGTAGTATGTCCTTTGCTATAGCTCTGAGATTATATTCCCTAACAAATATCCCAGGTAGGGTCTCAGGGAAACAAGAAAGTGACTTAGTCATTAGAATAGGCCAGGCAATGACAGCAAACAGGAGAAAGGTACCAGATTCCCGGAACCTGACTAAAAGATCAGAAAAGGATCCAAACATCGCTGACCTTTGCAGACAGACTGACTTACTGCTTTCAAGCTTTGGCTGGAAACAGGACTGATTTCTAAGCCGGAAACAGGACTGATTTCTAACCAGGCTTGATGTTTATCTGAAAGATGCCTAAATATCCCCAGCAATAAAAATGGAATATGCTGCAATATGAAATCATGCAAGACATTACTCTGACTTAAGCAGTGGAATAATGTGATATTTAGGGATGGATCCAGATTTTTGTGAGGCCTGAAGTTTGTATAATTTGTGGGGCTCTCTAAGAAGAAGAATATAAAATTACAACAGCAAAATCAGGTTTGAAATAATGCTTTAGAATAAGAAAAGAATGCCAACAAAATATGGACAGTCATGCATGTTTATATTTTTAGATCTCTTTAGAAAATTAACAGATGTGATTACATATACATGCTTCCTCATAGCATCCTGCCTCCATTCTCCACGAGAACATTCCTCAACTTCCAGCACTCACAGGGGCCTGTTCAGGTGAGAGGCACTGAAGCTGAAACTTTGTTAGCTTCATGGCAAATCCGCTTCTGATTTTAATTGTAAAACTTCAGGCAATAGGAGCCAGATGGTGAGATCACTTTAGCAGGCAAGCAGTCCTTCCTAATTTCCTTGAAAGGGCACCAAACAGAATTCTCACTGAGTGCTATAAAGGTATAAACAAAGTACAATACTATGGAAGTGCAATGGTTCAGAAGAGGAGGGAGCCTAAAAGAAGTCTAAGGGACAGGTGTGAGGGGTTTGAGAGGGTTCCCAGAGCTGAGCCCTGAACAGTGCCTTGGATTTGACAGAGAGGCAGAGAGCATTCAAGATGGGAACAAAAACAAGTATAAGAGAACAAGGCAGCACAAGGACAAAACGAGAATTTCAGGTGAAGTTTGACTTATGATATATTGGGATTTGGAGTGAGAAAAATGAGTGTAACCACAGACTGCCTTAGAATTTCGGACGATCTGGAGCACTGGGTTGAGGAACGCACGGTGGATTCGGATGGCAATGAGAACCACACAGAATAAAAAACAAGGTTGGTTTTATTTGTTGTAAAGAAACCAAGAAATCTTCAGTGAAATGCTTAGGTCGCCAAGCTAATTATTAACTGAAAAATCAGAAAACTGCAAGAAGAGTTTTATTATTATAACACCTGAGATCACAATAAAGAACAGTTTATATGTGTGGGGGTGGAGATGGGGGTATAGGCTAAAGAAGAGAAAACTCAACAGGTTTCTCCCCATCGAGAGAAGTCCTCTAGTCACAGTGCATGTAAGCTGAAGACACTTGCCAATGCTGAATCAAATGTGTTAATAGGAAAGGTCTATTCGGAGTAATTAAGAAGGCAAGTCCTACTGCTACCCTTTCTGCTTTGGAATCTTTCTCCATCACTTAGTACAATTTTAGGCATACTGCTCAGTTGTGTGCCTCAGTTTTGGCACCAATTAAATGGGATTGGTAATACCTGCCCCTGCTGCTGTGTTGAACACCCACAATCGATAGGTTATGAAAGCACTCGGCAGTGCCTGGCTTGGGTCATGTGGGCCATACTGTTAGCTGTAGTTCTCGGTATTCCTATGTCTGGTTCTAGTGTCACTTAGAATACTGAGACAGGGGCGCCTGGGTGGTGCAGTCAGTTAAGCGTCCGACTTCAACTAGGTCACGATCTCACGGTCCGTGAGTTCGAGCCCCGCGTCGGGCTCTGGGCTGATGGCTCAGAGCCTGGAGCCTGTTTCCGATTCTGTGTCTCCCTCTCTCTCTGCCCCTCGCCCGTTCATGCTCTGTCTCTCTCTGTCCCAAAAATAAATAAACGTTGAAAAAAAAATTAAAAAAAAAAAAAAAAGAATACTGAGACAATCCCTTTTTCAATCAGCTGCACTTCCTAAAGTTCCTAGGGAACTTTCATCGTATCTCAACCACAGCCCCCGGCACACAGTACTGAAATTTCCTGCTTATAGGTCTAGAGTCTCCACAGTTAATTTCCTTGGAGGCAGGGACCATGCTGTTCAATTCTAGCAGGCAGCACAGCAGTTAACACAATAAAGGCCCACTGAACACATAATCAAGAGTAAGAGTGGTGGTTAGCTCTGCGGAGATGAGCATTGACTGTAAAGGGGCAGGAAGAAAGCATCTGACACGACAGAAATCCGTATCTTGACCTGAATGATGGTTACACGAGTATATAATATGTGTAAACATTTGTTAAGCTAAACTCTTAAAATTCTTGTACTTTCTTTGTTTCAATGGGAATATTTTATTCCTCAATTTTTAAAAGTGAAAAAATGCAAAAATACAGCATGTAAAACTCATCTATGTTATTAGAAGTCAGGATACTACTTACCATCATGATGAGCTTGTGACTAGAAGAGAACAAGAGTAGGCCTTAGCGAAGTTGGAAATTTTCTTCACTTGACAAGTGAAAAGAGTGAGAATAAGTGAATAAGAAATACACACACAAACACAAGACCTCCCTATTTTGATGAAAAGAAGTCAGTTTCTTCAACCCATGCTCCCTAGTCTCACATCAGAACCAGCTAAAATGAGATTGCAAATCTCACTTTCTCTCTCTAATATATGACCCATCTGTGTAGATGAGTGTGTATAAAGACACTTTGGTATTATGTATACATGGTAGGAGCACATTTATTAGTAATTTTAGCACATGGCGAATTGTAAATCTTCTCCGAATTCAACTCTTTCAGATACTACTTTTAACACATGGGTTTTAAGAATAATTAGCTAGAAATACTTTTGCTATAAAGTGTTTTTTCAATTATTTTCTTTTACAGATCGTCTTAGAGTCACAAAAATCTTTACTTATTCTTCTTGCCTCAGATGAACTATTGTTTAAAACAAGACTTAAATAGAAATGTAATTCAGTCGCTTCTACTAAAGATGTTCTTAAAACATTCCTAGGGCTTAAAAAAAGTAGTTTCACACATTTTTGCCCAATTTCCCTGTAGAGCATTTATGCAATGATTTGGACTCTATTTGGTGCACCTATGCTAACAGCAGGAATTCTTAATATAGGTATACGTTTAGCAGCCACATTGTGAACAGCATGAATAGAGGAATAAACATGACCTCAAATCAAAAGATCAGCACAATACCCCTAGCACCAAAAGGCAGGGAGGAAGCCTTTGGCTCTGGTTTCCATGAACAGAATTCGGCAAGATTTCAGTTAATTAATTGCAGCCAAGTCTGTGCTAAGAGCAAACCCATGGGATAAAAAGGTACCAGACTACAAGGAGAAGCAAAAACTTAGGACTCAATCCACCCTACACTACTCCATATCATTTGAATGAACAGCCTAAGCTCAGTGCTTTTAAATAAAATAATATTTCTCACAAAACTTTTTATATTATTAAAGACTTCAAAGTGCCAAAAATATATTTTAACTAAAAACCTTATTATTTTCTTCTAATTCTCTTTTCCATGTATGATTTATTTTCCAAACACAGATTTCAACAACTTAGAAAGTACTATGTTTGGAGGAAGATTCAAAGGTAGCTTTTCTCTTTCCTAAAAGGGAAAATCTAGAAATACATCAGTCACTGGTGTCAATCCATGACAGTTCAAATCGCCAAAGGTATTTGATAAACTTTAATCACTGTCACAACTGTAAAGGTTACTGAGCAGCTCCAACACAAATCAATTACAATTGCATTACACAAATGTGAAAATGTGTGTGTTTGTGTGTGTGTGTGTGTGTGTGTGTGTGTGTGTGTGTTTGTGCGTGTGCCCTTGACAGTTAAATCTTCGGGTATATCAGTATTAAGTTCACCTACGCATAAAAATAACAACAGTAAAAACAATAACACCAACAAAAAAGGACAAACAAAATTAACATGTATTCTCATTCAGTAATAGATTTAGGCAGCCCAGAGCTGTTTTGCAGCTTCCAGCTACTCTGCCATCTTTAGTGTGCTGCCTCACTTCACAATATGGCTGCTTCTGCTCTGGTCATCATGTCCACATCCCAGGAATAAAAAAGAGACGAAGAATGGAAACCTCACTCCATTTGAGGATATTACCTGAAAATTGCAAACAACACTTAATTCTCAGTGTTCAAAATTTATTCATAAGGCCACAACTATTTCAAGGGGAAATTCAGTTTTTGAGTGGGCAGCAAGGTAGTCAGCTAAAATTGGGGTTCTTATTAATAAGAAGAGCAGAAGAAGTGACATCTGGAATGGACAGAATTTTTTCTCACTTTAAAAACATTAAAAACAGATTACTGGCCTCCTAGGGGAAAAAAAAACCTACTAGATGATTCAGTCTAATTAAAATGAAAACAGGTCTATTATTCACCATAATGTAAACAAAAGCTAACTAAACTTTCAATTTTAAACTGAATATTTCACTGACATTCATAAATATAAGTAAAAAAATTTCTATATATCAGAGAACATCCAAAACTTAAAAAAAACTGTATAATTATATTTTATTGACTGGGAGAAGGAGAGGGGGCTGATTAATTTCTTTTAAAAGAGAAAAAATAACTTAGAAATAATTTCATCCCACTCCTAAATCAGAATTAACGCTCTCAGTTGGGAGTTACACTGTCATATTTGAGAACCACTGATTTGAACATACTATTTCTGGAAATGATTTCTTTTAGTAATTACTAACAGTTTATGAAAAGATCTGCAATTCTATTTTTCCAAGTGTTCAAGTAATCTTAACTCATCAAAATGCTAAAATCTTTTATATCAAAGTTGTCTAAGACTTATTCATATAAATGCCCTGCCTGTTCCCTGACAGCTGGAACCTCTTAGTGCAGACCTGTAGCCTCAGCCCCACCCCAAGTGCTGGGACTCATCTGGTCTCTGAGCAGGAATCCATAGCTCATGGTCCATCTTGCAGGTCCACTCTAACCTAGCAACCAGGTTTTCGGAGCAGAGCCTCTGCACTCTGCCTCATGCCAGGCTTTCCTTGTACCAGACTCTTAAAAACCCATTCCACAGCACACTGGACAGTCCCTGTCAAAGACTGTGAATAAATCCACCATTAATAGGAATCCATACCTCATCATTTAGCTCTTCATGCTGTTTTTGAACACCTATTAATGGATTTAGTAAACCAACACTGAAGTCGACTGCAAGTCGGGCATGTTGCCAGGCATTGGCGATAAAAAAGATCAAAAGCACAGTCGCCTGCCCTTTGGTGGGAGGGACAGCTGAAATTGTGAAAATGATATTCCTTATACACAGTTAGATTTGGTCTCCTAGAATGTTCTTCCATTGTTCTTAAGTCTGAACTCTGTAGTCACATGGAATAGATTCCCATTCAGAGTTCCACAAATCCACCCTTCAATGTGGAATATTTCAAATAAGATTCCATTCCTGTTAGTCTCCCGAAACTTCACTGCAACTTGCACATCCTACAAATAACCTTCCTTCAAAATCATACACACACTCGTTTCTTTCTCTTCTCCAAGCTCTTAAAACTGTGTTACTGTAATTCTTAAGTCAAATGAGTTTGTTTCTTCACTTTCTGTGAGATAAATCCCAGTTTGAAAATATCCTTCTTAGAATATAGCATTTAGAGGGGTGCCTGGGTGGCTCAGTCAGTTAAGCGTCTGTATTCAACCCAGGTCATGATCTCACAGTTCTTGAGTTTGAGCCCTCGTGGGGCTTTGTGCTGACAGCTCAGAGCCTAGATCCTGCTTCAGATTCTGTGTCTCCCTGACTCTCTGCCCCTCCCCTGGCCGCACTCTCCCCCCCCACCCCGCTTCAAAAATAAATAAACATTTAAAAAATTTAAAAAACAAGAGTATAGCATTTAGAAATGAATACAAGAAAATGCCCCAGTATGTCTTAACTCTACTTAACAGAACTTAGTTATTTCATTTAGAATACCATGTCACAATTCTTGCCCCCCCCCTAAAAAAAAAAGCTGAAAATGAGTTTAAGGAACTTCTCAGATCACTTCTGAATTTTTTTTTCAACGTTTTTTTATTTATTTTTGGGACAGAGAGAGACAGAGCATGAACGGGGGAGGGGCAGATCACTTTTGAACTGAACTAATAGGTGATCGTAAGTTCTGGAAGCTCTGGTTTTCTTACTGTTGGTGCATCCCTTTAGTTGGTGCCATTTGTGAGGCAGTCTGGCATAATAGTTACAGTTGCGTCAGAACTGGGTCCACGTACCATTCCCCACTTGCTCACTACATGAACTTGGGAAAATTACTTTAAGATACTGAGCCTCAGTTATTGTAAAACCATGAAAATAAGGGTCCTTACTCCTTAAGGTTTTTGAAGGTGATATCTGCCAATATGTATAAAGCACACTGTTACAGAGTAAGAACTTGACATATGTGAAAGACCAGAATTAAGAGTTATTTTTTTTTTAGTTATGAATGATTCACATATAACTTAGGAATCATTAATCAAACACAGACTTTAAGTAACCTAGGACAGTCATGTCATTCAATTCAAGAACACTTCACTAATCACTCCATATATGTTATGTTTTATTTATTTATTTATTTATTTATTTATTTTTGTCAACGTTTATTTATTTTTGGGACAGAGAGAGACAGAGCATGAACGGGGGAGGAGCAGAGAGAGAAGGAGACACAGAATTGGAAACAGGCTCCAGGCTCTGAGCCATCAGCCCAGAGCCTGACGCGGGGCTCGAACTCACAGACCGCGAGATCGTGACCTGGCTGAAGTCGGACGCTTAACCGACTGCGCCACCCAGGCGCCCCTATGTTATGTTTTATATCAGGTGCTGGTGATCTAAAAATGAATTAAGCTATCTTAAACCTCAAGAAGCCCAATGTTGAATGAAAAACCAGAGATGTATAGAAACAGTTATTCCACAATTGCACAGATAGAGCTTGCTAGGACAACACTCCTGCCATCTCACTGCATCTCATTCCATTCTAGAATATAATGCTTTCCCAGCATGCAATGAAAATTCAATAAATGTTGGTTGATGTTCCGTACTCAAGATTTCAGAAAAGTAATAATGCTGGCCTTGTTCACACAATACTTTGGTCTGGGGCTTTATAAATTAAGTCCTTTCATCTTGGAGTAGATTTACATACACTGCCATTTCCTAATTCATGGGACTTAAGGGATGGTGAAAAGGCACCACTACCATCTCCAAGAAGAAACTTCTGGAAAGTTGATGACATGAGGTTCAATACATATTTACAAAATATTATACAAACTTTTAAAAGTGTCTATGGTAAAAAAATGATTTGGAAGACATACCCCAAAACATTAAAAATATCTATGTAATAGTGAGATCATGAGAGATTTTACTGATATCCTTATACTTCTAAATTTTTAAATACTTCTCAATGAGTGTGCATATTAAAAGAAATACATGAAAAACTCAAGTAGGAGAGAGGAAACAGGTCAGTGATGGGAGTGCAGGAATACAGATGATGGGAGATTAAGAAGCAGAATGGGGATCCTAGGTATATAAAGGTTGTAAGGTAAAGAATAAAGGCAACAGCAGAAAGGATTAGAATGACAATAAAAACATAGATTTACTCCTCTGATAGTATTAGTTCTTTTTACATTTTGGGCAGGCCATATCTCCAGTTTTCTTACTGAGTAGGTCCATTGGCCATTGGAATGACTGAAACATAATGATTTTGCCTATCTGCCCAAAACTTAGGTAAAAATATGAAATTGAATCTTGTTGCAACTTAAAAAAAAATGTGTGAATTGTTCTTAAACACACTAGTCTTAGTAAATGTGTCACAGCAGGATAAAAACAAAATCAATGAACTGTAAATGCACAGCCTTGACTTATTAACAAAGTAATGCATTTTCTAAATGTAAGACTTTTGCTTTTAAATATAAGGTTCAAGACAGGGGTGCCTGGTTGGCTCATTTGTTTAAGCAACTGATTCTTTTTTGGCTAAGGTAATGATCTCACTCTTCCTGAGTTTCAGCCCCACATTGACTTCTTTCTCTCTCTCCCCTGCTTGTGGGCTCTCTCTCTCAAAATAAATAATAAGTAAACTTTAAAAAATCAGGATAAATATTTGTGAAATTAATGAACCAAAATAATCTCTTTATATTTCTGTTGTTGCCTTAAATATTTCTCTCAAACAATTCACTGGTTAGGTAGGTAGGTAGGTAGGTAGGTAGGTAGACAGGTAGATAGATATTGGCAAAACTGTAACACTTTAATTAAAAATATTATTTGATTTCCCCTGATGGATGCAATATCTCTTCCTCTGAATTCCCTAAATATGAAATCAATATCTTAATCATGTAACTTCCACATTCTCTTTTGTAGTATAGATATTTACTTAGACATTTTATTATACTTCCTCAACTATTAGTTCTGTAAGTTTATTGTTTGTGTCCTATTCATTTTATATCCCTTAAGAGCAATCTTAAATTATTTTTAAGACTGGCATTGTATAAATATAATAAATAAAAGTGTTCCCCAAAGTTCTGAGAATATTTTGTGGACTGAATCAACATTTATTACTTTAATAAATAAAAGTATTTTTGCATTTTTAAAAATGATTGTGGACACCGCCCAACTGGATTTCAAAACTACTTCTCATATGAGTGACTGTCAATCTATTATCTGTTCTCAAGCTTTGCTTATGAATTCTATGCTGAGTTTTCCCACGCAATTGGTTTCTGTCATCATCCCTCTGTACATTCAGAATGGAGTGGGGAACCTTCCTGGACAGAGTCTCCCCATTTTGAACATTCACCACCACGCTGGTAAATTCTACAGTGAAGACTATCTCTTCTTAGATTTTGTTGAGTTTTAGTTTTCTTTTTAATAATGATAGAGTCAATCCATCAAAATAATGTTATACCAAATCTGATCTCATCTATATTTTTTCTTCCTAAAGTGGAAAACTCTCAAGTTGCTTAGTGAAGTGCTAAATGCTTTATATTGACAGACTACCGCTGTTCAGCAATCTGTATTTACAGCCTGCCAAAACGAAAGCCATAGTTGGATCTTCTTTGTTGTTCACAGTATTTTAAATTACAAATGATGTTGATTTTAATCATCTTTGCTCTATTCACTCACAAAGCTCGATGCTGCACAAATCAGCTCTCAGATTCAGTATAAAATACTTTTTATTGGGTTTAGCACTTGCATAGCACTTTACACCTTCAAAATACTTTGTAAACATTAACTAGTCAATCCTCACCAAGAAAGAAAAAAGAAAAATACCTTGATGTACTAAGAGGTGTATGTAAAACAGGTCTTAAAAAAAGAGATGTCCTATAGATTAAATTTGAAGGCAAGATATTTAGTTAGCTGTTTATTTTCAGCCAATAGAGTATATTTCAGGAAGTAATTGTCAGTTCTTCACTTTCCATTGTGAAAGAATGCGTAATTTGTGAACAGAATGTGAATAGAGCACATAATTTCAATTTTAGTGATATATGAATTACATAAGTATTAATATTATTAATGACCATTAGAATTTTCCACCACATGAGGAAGTCTTAACATACTGAATGGTGCTTTGCACACTATATAAAGCAAATGTTTTGTGCTAAGTTGATAAGACTCAACTAGTCTCGGAATACTGACATGTATAAGTTACTGCTTTTCCTGCCTGTCCTATAAGTTGCAGCAGCTTCACTTGGTACAGATGCGGGTAAGATTAACTTGGTCCAAATATAAATGAGTCCCCAAGTTCACATTAAATATATGAAATTATATAGCACAGCAGGAGCCAAACTAACATATTATTTAAAGAGTACACTATAAATTTTATTCCTGGTTTTCTAAGTAAAATATGGCTTCTGCCTTCATTGGCTCTACTTTTCTCCCATTATTCTCTTAAGATTCTCTCATTTTAACCTGTGCTTTTAAAGGGAAACATTTGTATATTCCTTTTGGAAAAAGATACACTTACTGTAATCATGAAGAAAACTCAGTGAAGAGCCTAAGATATTATTAACGTTATATGTTGTATTGGATATTATTTTTTTATCCATGCCATAATTCAAAGGAAAACATTTGCCACCAATGTTTTTTTATAAATGCAGAAACTGAAAAAGGAAAGAAAAGGAACATATCAGAAAGAAACTACAAGGCCAGGAGTGATAGATAATTTGATATCCAATTAAGACATGGCCATAGCTCAGAAACTGAAACTTGTACTTGAAGAAATATATGTTACGGAAGGCCTGCACTATATTTTCAACAAGTAAATAATCAAATGCGACATGCTAGAGTTACAATTAAAAGCTGTATGCTTAAAAGTTTAGATTTCAACCAGGAAACGGAATGATTTATGAAATCATATTTCCAAATTCTTTGAGGGTTCTTCATCAAGGACACACAAGTTAGGAACTAAAACTTGAAATAAACTACTAAGTATTTCAATTTAAAAGCTGTAGATAAAACCAAAATGATCTCACCATCTTCAAGCTCCTTTCTTTTGCGTAAGAATCATAAGATATACTTCAGATAAATTGATGGAAATATTATGCACATCCATCAGAGTTTATTGACATATCTAGGACAGTCTTTAAAAATGCAAAACAAACCTCTTAACCATACAATAAGCAACAGAATTTTTACACTGGATTTTATATTGAATTAAAACTTTCAATATTATTAGCAACATTTTAATCTTGCTCAGATATCGCTGCAAAACACCGATTTCAAAGGTAGGGTCTTTGATCATTCACACATTCAGGAGACTGATGTTTCAACTATTAAAAAGTTGATCCAATAAACATTAATATTGAACTTCAAGAGAACAACATTGGATTTCTGGAAACTAATGTGTTTCTATGAATTCATTATATGACCTCTAAAGGCAAATATTTTAAAACCCCTTTAAACAATATTTCAATATTTCATGTCCACATCAATTCCTTTTCCCCAGAAGGTCATTCCTTATCAGATGTCAGCTCCTTACCATGTATTCAAGAAAGAGGTTAAATGGACCAGGTAATAAATCTGGAAATAAGAAGAAAATAAGTGACCACATGGGATGTGGTTCCTGTGTCCCTAAAAAGTAAACGGGTAAGATTTTCTTCCCCTGTTCTCAAGGGCCTGAAATTTGACAATTTGTGATTTCTGGATTGATATTTAATTAAGTAAATATTCTTGGAAAGAACAATACTTTAAACTGTAAAATCCTAAAGCCACCAGAAAACATTATTTTTACTTGACAAATTCTTCTAGAGTCAGCCCAGTAGTTATTTAGGCTACAGATAAAAAGCGACCACTAACAAAGGCTGTTTACTCAAAGCCTGGCCATGTTTCATATAACTGGAGGTAGTTATGGCAATTTCTATTTTATAGCTTCCACATCTACTTTGATGAGAGATTGACATTGACATAATAAAATGTGAAACAGCAGGAAAATATTATAAGCCAAAGAGGTAGCCTATTTTAACAACTCACTGTCAGGAAAATTTTCCTCATATCAAACCTAAATCTCTCCATCAAGAGCTAAGTACATTTAAGGACATTCTCAGTTGTTCTACAGTTTGGCTGATTTCCTCTTTTTCTTTTGGTTAGGACTTTATATTTTCACAGTGCTTTTCCACCACATTTACTAGTTTTTCCTCACAAATATGCCTGAAGTTTAATACTTTTTTCCACTCTTTTACAGATCCTGATAATGAAGCACAGAGAGATTCAGAGGCATGTTCAAGGTTACCCAGCAAATTAAAAACCCAGCAGGGGATGGGCTACAGAGCACCTGAGTTTCCAGACTGCTGCTTAACCAACTGATCCATGGAGACTCTCACTGCACAATGAGTTAAGAAAGAGGAAGAAACTTAAACTGGAAAATAAAATCATGAAAAAAATTGCAGCTTCTTTTTCCAAAGATAGATATAAATACCACATGATGTAATGCTTGCCATCAAGCTTTAAGGTAAATTTACAGACTGAGAAATCTACTCCTATCTGTCTTCATACTTTCTCACCCATTTCCATCAGGACATAAAACTGTAGGAAGTAGGCTTTTTATCTGATGGATGAGATGAGCACATTCCATTGCCTCATCTCAAAGGGCCATAAACATGGAAATTTCCAGAGGAATGTCTGAGCTCCTCTGCTCAACTTCTCCTTCCCAACATTGTCCTTCCCAATTGGCCCTTATGATGGAACTGGGAGGAAGAGGGAAAATATTAAAGATTTGGAATTTGAGTGTTGATGATTGGGACAATGAATTTGGAGATCAAGAGCTCTTGAACTTACATCTAAACACTAATTTGGAATGGAAGCTTACAGTCACTGGGGTGTAAAGTATGACGAGGTAGTAAAACAGCAAAATTCTCAGTTACTCCCACAAAAAGATGTACTGATACTTAAGAAATATAGTCTGACATACTTCAGAAATCCAAAGCTGCCTCAGTCAATAAGCATTCTTTGAATGCCGTTAATGTGTCAAGATATGAGCTAAGTGATGGAAAAAGCCATGAGAAAGTACTATTCAGGAACAATTACCTAATTCTGGCTGGGGTGATACAATGACACTCCAGGGTCCAGAATGACAGAAGAAATTATATTTCAAGATGAGACTTGAAAGATAAGAGTTAGCCAGATTGAAGCGTTCAAGAAGAACTTCAAGGTATGGGAAGCAACACATATAAAGAAACTAAGGCGGGAAAGGGCATGAGATGCTGGAGGAACTGAAAAAAGTCAATAAAGTTGCAGAAGGAGACAAAGAGGTATTAGGTAAAGTTTGAGATGTAGGCAGAGACCAGATCATACTAGGCTTTGTAGTTAAAAGTGAGTATTTCTCCCCACTATATTCCTGATGCCACAAAAAGACACAATATGTTTTAAGAGGTAAATAATATATTATGATTCCATTTGCATTTATAGAGAAGTCAGGCTTCTGCATGAATTTACCTGTTATCCATGTTCTTTCCATGTCAACTTGCAAGTATTTTAGCTCTTATTGTACACAAATCCTCTCTCATGAAGAAGATGCGGCTGTTGGAAGAGTAAAGTAATTGAATGATGTCAATTTCCTTGAGTTTCTATAAGTTACCGTAAATTTAGCCTCCAACTAAAATAAGCTAACTGGTATTCTCATGAAACTCAAAGTTATGCAATCATCAGCTAAGCTGAATGAAAATAAATTAGACGTGGAAGTAAGACAGTCCATTTTAAAATGGCTATCCTCATAATAGGAGATTAAAATCTACATAATAAACCAGAGAGAAAATTCAGAAATATGAAGCATAATTAGTATGCAATTGATAGTCAAACCCATTAAAATGCTAAGACTAAGAAGGTGCTACTGTAAATAATTTGTCATCAAAATTATACATTATTTTATCCATTTCTCCTTAGCCATATCATAGTAATCACATGTAAGTAGCATTAAATATTTAATCACAAGTAACTAATAACTTCTTCAGGCCAGCATAGGCAAGAGGTTTTTGTTACTTTGTTTTGTTTTTAATTTTAGTTTCACTTAATTTTTCTACCTTTTAAATTAATACCAAATATGTCAAGCCCAACAACCATGTTGCTAAGGAATCTACTTTAGTCCCAAGGAAAGAAGGCCTTGTCCCTTAACAGGTAAGCCTTCATCTGCTAAATCTAATTTAACAAAAACAACAAAATCTATTTAATAATCTCTATTCCACTCAGTGACAGAAGCATTGTTCCAATCAATCTAGACTTCGTCCTAACTATACTCAGGGTTTTGTTAGGTTTAAGGGGCTTACATTCTGCCAGGGTTGGCATAGAACCATCTATGCAAGGACTTCACTGTACATAGCACAGGTATACAAATATCAAAACGTATAGGGAAAATTAAACCATCCCTTTTCCCAACTACACAGTCTCTTCGGATACCCCTCTTCACTAATATGTTAATATCAGTTGGCCAGAGGCAAATGAGTTCATTCTGTTATTTGGGAACTTCATGGGAGTGCATGAAACTACTTTGCTCCATCTGTAGCTCTCTGACTAGACATACCTCCTAGCCACTGCCTCTCTATGTTCCGATGCTATCTGAGCTTTGTACAGAAAGGGAAGGGGAGGTCATCTATGCCCTCAAATTTTCCTGAAACATCAGTGCTCTACTCAGGCCCATTCCTGGCAAATACTGGCTCCGAATGCTTCTTCTTTATGGATCCTTCATCTATGTATCTACCTATTCACTCAATCTTTTGTGAAACACATTATTTCTCTTCCAATTATGCTTTCTTCTTGGAGTGTAGGATGTAAAAATGAACAATTATTCTTGGCTATTAATCTGAATAGGCAATTTGAATATCAGAACTCAAGAGTTAATGGGCTTTATTTGCTCTGCTTTCTATGGTCTCATCACTTCTTGAATCAAAGACACTAAATGCTTAGCTGTCTGAATGCAAAAAAATTCATTAGGAAAAAGAAATAAAAAAAAAATAGATAGCCATTCAAAAAGCATATACCATCACATCATTATTCTCCTCATCATCCCATATGGGTTTTATGCTTCCCCCATTAAGAAACATATAATTTATTAACTATTCAATTTGATTAGTCCTTTTATTGTCTTTATGGTTTCTAGCTTTGGGGTTTTTCATGAGATCAAACTTTGGTTTACAGAAAACAGTATGAAGTGGATTCGGGAATACTAAACTACATTAGATAATCAGTCTTTATCTTAATCCTTAAACATTAAGGAATAAAATGCAACACACCCAATAAAGGCCATACTAAGTGGATAGAGAATGTGCAGGTTTTTCTAAATTGCCATCTCTTATATATTATATCATAATCTGAGTTTCTGGAAGGAAGACATCCTCAATCTTAATCATCTAAGAGGCAATATCATCTGAGAAGGGATAGGAAACATTTAATAGTTTGGAGAAAATGAAAAAAAAGATATATTAAAACACCACCTTTTTGTTCCCATCAACAATGACTTCAAAATCATTCTAAATATCTACTCCTGCAATTTAATGTAAATGTCCTATTTTTCTCAGTATTCAGTACGTAATAAAAGTTATATGTTATTTTTCCTTAGCCAGTGTTGCTCTCCCAACTCTCAAAAAATATGTCAGAGTTTATCCTTTGTATTGACATTGTTGTCCTGTACACCAGTCATGTGGAGTGTCATTCCAGTTGTACTTTTCTAACATTTGGGAAAGTAGAGGGCAGTGACAGGAGAGCTGGATCTCAGAGCCCTGGACAAGCAGGGGTTTTCACCTACATCTGCAACACTATCTGAACTGAGGACCTGACTCATCACTTGCTACTTCAGGATGGAGCCTTTCTTTATTATACTGATAAACATGCAAAGCATGAGGACAGAGCAGACCTTGGATGACAAGCCTATCCCTGCAAATAACAGCAGCAACAACAACAACACAATAGGTTTATAAGTTCAAGGTGTACTTGGCTTTCCAATGGATATCATTTATCTACTAATCAGTCACTAATCCTTAATAAATGCAGGGAAATTGGGATGGCCTTAGCATACATTTTCTTTCACAAGACATGATTAGCAAAACCCATCAGGCAACTGTGGTTTTGATGTGGAAGCAGTCAAATTACATTGAAGTATATGGAAATGGCAATCTATTTTCGATGAGATATGTATCTTCATCAGATTGATAAAAAAGATTAATATTTTTTTAATCTAAGCCATATAAAAATCTATCTATATTATGTAAGAATACATTTAAATTCCATCCCAAATCTTTGTTCTGTTCATTTTATAGGTTACCACATTTTTCATAAGTTTTATTTAAAAGAACCGAAAAATCAACTTTCTCTTCTCTCTCTCTCTTTTTTTTTTTTTTTTCCTTTTTAGGATCTAAGACATCAAAACCATACCCAAAGGTGTTATTCTTATCGAAGAGCAGTAAACAAACCCATCCTTACAGCTGCAAGAAGGGATCTGGCTGGCCCTCAAAGATTGCTTTAAAGCACCTGAGTGAGTAGAGGGTATTCTGTAAGTGTCAAATATAAGGGAAGATTATTTTGAAAGGTTGTAAGGTAAAAATAACTTTTTCAGAAACACTAGAATTATGTTGGGACAACTTTTATATTTGGAAAAAATCATGGCAATACACTGTTGTGATACAACTTAAACCAGTATTTCTCAATGTATTTAATATTTAATTTCATTTTTCATCATTAGAAATCAACAGTTCTTTCTAGAGCAAAACTATACTATCTGACACTACCTTTTTTTTCCTCACCTTATGGCATACACCCACATGTGTAAGGTTATTTAAACAAATGCTTACACCAAAATGTGCAGAGTTAGCCTGTAATGAAAACAGTGAAAATATATTTTCAAGAGATTTTAAAATTCCAGGCTAGCCTCAATTTATTCAGTAAAATGTCAAAAAGAGAAAAACTTCAAATCCTTCCATGTGCCCATTCTTTTTCACACATACAGAAAAAGGAAATAAAGGTACTCTAAACCTAATACATATGCAATGCTTATTTCCTGATGCTGATGGTCAGCCATAACCAGGGACCCGGTTATGTTACTTAATGTGCTACATATCTGGTAATGCCGCCACGTTGTCAATGAGCTTTAGGACTGACAGTAATTTTCTTTTCAGGTTCAGTCTTATGATGCTTTCCTATAGGAATAGGTTCTATCACAGGAGCAAATTATTCAAATCTAATTTAACAGACTCAATAATTCTCCTCAGTTTTATCTTGGGCATTCTGTATTCCTTTCCCTATACCTGGTGGCTATGTAACAATTCAATTACCAAGGTTCTTCATCCAGAAAGTGCAGTTGATTTCCGGTAATTCTTATTCTGTTTGATTTCTTTTTTTCTCCTAGTTTAACACATGCCAGTTGGTGTTGACTGAGTTAAAAATCTTGAAATAAGCCTGGCACTGTGTCAGTATGTAGGTTAAGAAATGAAAAAAGATTTAATAAAATACACACTAGAAATGGAAAATAAGATTAGTGGTGACATTTCTTGTCATGAGGGCATTTTTCGTCTGTGCACACAAAATAAAACAAGCTCAATGTAACTGAAGAAAAGAGGGGAGAGAGAGATGATATAAATTGAGAGATGAAAAGGTAGAGGGTGAGTGTAAAGAAGCATGTTGAGAGCACAAAGAGTCAGCTGGCAAGAAACAGCAGCTCCAAGAACCTCAGAAGGTAAAACTCCAATTAGCAGATCAAGTGCATAAAAAGCAAGTTTCCTAATGAAAGAGCAAGAGCATAAGCAACTTCAAGGACGATTAAAAGTACAGTAAGGTGATGAAAGTATGGAAGCCCTTAGGGATTATTAGGAGTTTTAGGGAATTACAATAATGAGAAAATTGTAAGGGAAAAGTCCTTATATATTCTTTCATGAAAGAAAACCATCAGTCAGAATCTTGTCTGCATGGATATTAGAATCAGATTCTTGTTCTTCAAGAACAGGGTGTCTTCTGGTCAGATTTAGGGTCATTTTACCGCATTTCTCTAAATAATCCTCTCTGATAAAATATGCAAGTATATATATTTACACCTATACATACATGTAAAAAGTTGAACTCAAAACTCACAGAGTCCTTGAAAATAGACTTAATGCTGGAACTTCATGAAACTTAGTAGTAATCTGAAATAGTTTAAGAAATTTGTTAATAAATTCCCATAAATTGTATGGGTATATTAGTTATGTCTGCAAATAATTCAGTAGTTATCAGCAATTATCTGATTAAAATATCCAATACAAGAAGTAAATTTAGATGAATCAGAGAGATATATATTTGGAGAGGAGGCCTGAGCAAACTTAATTTATCAGTATTGATTAAACGAATTAGACAGTGAGTTTCTACTTAATATTTGACAAGTGCCTACAGGCCTTTGAAAATATTCCCTTTAGGAATCTGAAATTTAGGTAAGAGAAATATATATAATTAACATTTTTGGAACTTGTCTACCCTATTTTGTGTTCTTGTACTCCATAAGGAGTCTTGATAGACTTCTTGAGAACGAGCACTGTACACTAAGATATATACTCATAAAAAAATAAAACTAACAGCTATTCAGCCCTTACTATGAGAAAGGGGTCTTTAATGTCCATATTTTGCAGATGAGGGAACACAGGGCTGGGAACCCACCTCACTCTTCTATCTTCTTTATGTTTAGATTTCCACTAGATTTATGTCAAGTACTTCTACATGTCAATAAGAAAAAAAAACTCATTAGAAAAATAGTCAAAACATAAGGATAGACAATACCCAGGAAAAATATAAAGTTGAAAAGCTGATCAGCACTATCAATAATCAAGGAAGTGGAAATTAAGATAATAATGTAATAATTAGTAAAAATACTTTTAATAGATTGTATCTGGTTTGGCACTGGCAGATACAAATGATCACTTATATGTTCTTGATAGAGAAAGGCACTGTGGCAAGATGTATCAAACTCAAAAGTGAGAATGATGGTGAACCATTTATTCTTTTTCTAGGAACATATGTTAGAAACAGGTACTTGTGTACACAGACAGATGAAAGAAAATTCACCAGAGTACAGCTTATTAATAGCAAAAATATGAACAAATTGCTCAGTGATGAGGGAATTATAAATAAAATTATATCATATTGCTACTATGGAAAACACTGAGGTAATTAAAAAGAACAAGATAAATCATATGAAAAGAACTCCAAGACATATTTTAAATGAAGGGGAAAAAAATCAAGTATTAATATACAGATAAGGAAATTGCATTGTTACGTTCCAGAAGGAAATAGAATTTGCTGCTGTGAGCTTAAAAGTAGGCTTGCCTGTTTTAATTCTATATACTTCTGGGTTTCAGAATAACTTAAAAATTGTTTCTGTATTACTCATGTGATTAAAAAGTAATACAAATATAAAATTCTTCATGGGTCTTATATTTCTCTCAAGGAGTTATGGGACTCAATTATACATCAAAAATTGTGTGAATTTTTATACCTATTTTGTATTTATGTTTTAAAAAGTTTTAATAAAATTAAAAATTCTCCAAAAATATAATAAACCCCTCTATATAGGTAAGAACAGCACATTTGGAATCAAAAAATTTTGCACTTACTTTTTATATAAACTTCTATAAAAATGTCTTAAAAATCTGAACTTCAGATTTCCCTATGCAAAATCCTATCTTTCCTGTTTGACTTCTCATCTCCATAATCATATCTACCCTAACTCAACTTTCGGAGCTACTGCAAAATACAAAGGAATTCTATAAAATTCACTTTGCAAACAACACAGCATTTTGTATACTGATTGGGCAGGTGTACATACTTAGTTAAGCTAAGACCACTAGAGAAAAATATATAACAACCAACATTTTTTTGTTGTTGCTTTTAATGTAACTCACTATGCAGCTATACTAGAGTTCATAAACAAAACTCAAGATTCAGCTACTTATACTTAATCTTTTACCTCTAAAAATATTATCATTAAAAAAGTTATAAACTCGGGGCGCCTGGGTGGCGCAGTCGGTTAAGCGTCAGACTTCAGCCAGGTCACGATCTCGCGGTCCG
>NW_024412377.1:75157335-75244535 GCF_014898765.1 Herpailurus yagouaroundi
TCTCTCTCTGCCCCTCCCCCGTTCATGCTCTGTCTCTCTCTGTCCCAAAAATAAATAAACGTTCAAAAAAAAAATATTTAAAAAAGAAAAAGGCTTTGTAAGACTAAAAGAAGACCATTCAAATGTTTTTACTCTCAAAACACACAAGGTTGATTAGTAGCTTGTTGTAATTATTGTACGAATGTTCAGAGACAGGGTAATTAGAAGAAATAGAAACTGTATTTCTGTGTCATTTTAGAAAAATTCAATTAAAATCATTCCCAAAACTGAACAAATGTTTAAATTTAAAACTGCTTAGGTTAAAAAAATTTATGTCCAATAATTAAGATAGAGGACAAACAGAGATATGATAGATACATACATGCAACCAAAGAAATGCACTATAAAGATGGATGCTCATAATTACATTAAATTAAACAAAAAAAAACAAATTTGTTTCTCCAACATTTACCCAGAATTTTTTTACAGAAAATAACTTCACTAATAAGCAACTTAGTGGCTTGAAAGTTAACATGCACCAATACTTCTGATGGTAGAACATGAAATGTTTACTTTAGAAAGTGACAGTTAGCTCATGAAAGAGAAAGAGAAAAGGAAGACACAGTAAGAAAATGATTTAGATTGAAGGTTATAGCAGCTGTGCAAATAAAGAAAATGGTGCAATCAACAGTTCACATCCTTCTGATGGATCATTGAAAAAGCTCTATGTAAATAATTTTGACGTTCAAGCTCCTGTAGAAAATAATACAGTAAAAAAATGCAAGCAAGAAACTATAAAGTATGAAGAATCTTGCAGTCACTTTTCCTCCAGCAGACACAGGCCACTGATCGGCTGATTTATGTATTGAAAAAAATAACTCTCACGATTAATGATTTTTTTAAAATGACAAAGAACTACGACCTTTGGTGGAAAACTTAGTAAAGGTAGTATAGACAATATGTTCTGTTGGATCATGGGTAGTATGCAAATGACAACATGATGGCCCAGACTTTAGCCTGGATGCTAACTCAAGTCTCCAAATGGAGAAATTTCTCTCACCTCAAGATTTTTTAATAAAATAAAGTAACAAAAGTTAATGGCCTGCCAGATGTTCACCACAGGGAGTTTGCTTCACGGAAATTGAAGAAGGAACTTAATTTTGAATTTATGGGAACATTGCCCCGTTTTTCCTTGTTTGTCCCACATTGCTTTTCAGCTTTGTTGACCAATGCCAGAAGCGCCACAATGGGACTCTTTCAGTGCTATTCATCTGCATTAGAACAAGATGTGTTTGTCTTTCCCTTTAGTTTTTTTTTTTTTCCTTGCCAAGGTACAGCTAGAAGTAGTAATAACATTATCCTGAAACTGACAATTGCTCTGACAATATGTGATCAGCTCAACAGAAAGTGAATCAAATGAATCAATGAAAGTATCTTAAAGCACAGTCAGTTACTCAAGCTATAGCGTTCTGTGACACAAGGCACTTTATTTTTCAGCTTCTAGATTTAGAGCATTGTATGTGTATTGTTCACTTCTCAAGCATTTTTGAAAAGGAAATGAAATTGAAACGTTGTACTTGGGTGGTCTCCAAGAGTATGTAAAGATAATATTGGAGGAATCAACCTAAGTAGTCTTAGGTTGGGGCCCTATGTGTGGTTGCCATTGGAGAGAGTTGAAGTAAGAACAAGGAGGGCAAGGAAAGGAGGGGAGTTGAGAATGAAGGAATAAAAGTAATTGGCTATTCCTTCACTTATAGAACCATATTTATTAATTATTTAATGTGTGTTTTTGACATCTATCTATATGTAGAATTCTGCACAAAAGCTAGATTCAGTCTCTACTCTTTTCTTCAGCGGCTCCCAATCTTTGAAGTACAAACAGATGCCTTAAGAACTTGTTAGAATTGTGGACTCCCTGACCCCACCTAGAGAGAACTTACATTTTAGAAGGTACTTAAGAAGTCAGAAGACTTCTTAAGATGGTGCATGAACTAATACTTGCAAAATGCTCCTTTAGAGTCTTATGAGAAAAATAATAAAATCTATAATTTTACCTAAAAAACCACTGTGGGTGGCTCTTTTACCTGATATCAACAAAAAATAAACTAAATTTTTAAATTGAATATTATAATAAGTATATTATGACTAGCTCAAAGAGAAAATAGAAAATAAATACTTGTTGAATGTACAAGTGAAAGCATAAATGTGCAAACAGATTTACCCAAAATGTGTTCTCTGGATACTCAAATTTTCTAACCTGGAATAAGAACCCGGCTTAGAGAGGGAGGGAAGATGGCGGCGTAGGAGGACGCTGGGCTCACCGCGCGTCCTGCTGATCACTTAGATTCCACCTACACCTGCCTAAATAACCCAGAAAACCACCAGAGGATTAGCAGAACGGAGTCGCCGGAGCCAAGCGCAGACGAGAGGCCCACGGAAGAGGGTAGGAAGGGCGGTGAGGCGGTGCGCGCTCCACGGACTGGCGGGAGGGAGCCGGGGCGGAGGAGCGGCTCGCCGGCCAAGCAGAGCCCCCGAGTCAGGCTTGCAAAAAAAGAGGAGGGGCCTGATGGACTGTGTTCCGACAGCAAGCGCGACTTAGCGGCTGGGAGGTCATAAGTTAACAGCTCTGCTCAGAAAGCGGGAAAGCTGGAGGACAAAGGGAAGGAAAGCTGCTGAGCCCCCGGACGACAGAACTCAGTTTGGTGGGGAACAAAGGCGCTCGCCAGCGCCATCTTCCCCGCCCATCCCCCAGCCAAAATCCCAAAGAGAACCAGTTCCTGCCAGGGAACTTGCTCGCTCCACGCAAACACCCAACTCTGCGCTTCTGCCGAGCCAAACCTCCGGCAGCGGATCTGACTCCCTGCTGCTGCCACAGGGCCCCTCCTGAAGTGGATCACCTAAGGAGAAGCAAGCTAAGCCTGCCCCTCCTGCCCCTGTGCACCTGGCCTACCCACCCCAGCTAAGACGCCAGATCCCCAGCATCACAAGCCTGGCAGTGTGCAAGTAGCCCAGACAGGCCACCCCACCCCACAGTGAATCCCGCCCCTAGGAGAGGGGAAGAGAAGGCACGCACCAGTCTGACTGTGGCCCCAGCGGTGGGCTGGGGGCAGACATCAGGTCTGACTGCGGCTCCGCCCACCAACTCCAGTTATACACCACAGCACAGGGGAAGTGCCCTGCAGGTCCTCACCACGCCAGGGACTATCCAAAATGACCAAGCGGAAGAATTCCCCTCAGAAGAATCTCCAGGAAATAACAACAGCTAATGAGCTGATCAAAAAGGATTTAAATAATATAACAGAAAGTGAATTTAGAATAATAGTCATAAAATTAATCGCTGGGCTTGAAAACAGTATAGCTGACAGCAGAGAATCTCTTGCTACAGAGATCAAGGGACTAAGGAACAGTCACGAGGAGCTGAAAAACGCTTTAAATGAAATGCATAACAAAATGGAAACCACCACGGCTCAGATTGAAGAGGCAGAGGAGAGAATAGGTGAACTAGAAGATAAAGTTATGGAAAAAGAGGAAGCTGAGAAAAAGAGAGATAAAAAAATCCAGGAGTATGAGGGGAAAATTAGAGAACTAAGTGATACACTAAAAAGAAATAATATACGCATCATTGGTATCCCAGAGGAGGAAGAGAGAGGGAAAGTTGCTGAAGGGGTACTTGAAGGAATAATAGCTGAGAACTTCCCTGAACTGGGGAAGGAAAAAGGCATTGAAATCCAAGAGGCACAGAGAACTCCCTTCAGACGTAACTTGAATCGACCTTCTGCACGACATATCATAGTGAAACTGGCAAAATACAAGGATAAAGAGAAAATTCTGAAAGCAGCAAGGGGTAAACGTGCCCTCACATATAAAGGGAGACCTATAAGACTCGTGACTGATCTCTCTTTTGAAACTTGGCAGGCCAGAAAGAGTTGGCACGAGATTTTCAGTGTGCTAGACAGAAAAAATATGCAGCCGAGAATCCTTTATCCAGCAAGCCTGTCATTTAGAATAGAAGGAGAGATAAAGGTCTTCCCAAACAAACAAAAACTGAAGGAATTTGTCACCACTAAACCGGCCCTACAAGAGATCCTAAGGGGGACCCTGTGAGACAAAGTACCAGAGACATCACTACAAGCATAAAACATACAGACATCACAATGACTCTAAACCCATATCTTTCTATAATAACACTGAATGTAAATGGATTAAATGCGCCAACCAAAAGACATAGGGTATCAGAATGGATAAAAAAACAAGACCCATCTATTTGCTGTCTACAAGAGACTCATTTTAGACCTGAGGACACCTTTAGATTGAGAGTGAGGGGATGGAGAACTATTTATCATGCTACTGGAAGCCAAAAGAAAGCTGGAGTAGCCATACTTCTATCAGACAAACTAGACTTTAAATTAAAGGCTGTAACAAGAGATGAAGAAGGACATTATATAATAGTGACAGGGTCTATCCATCAGGAAGAGCTAACAATTATAAATGTCTATGCGCCGAATACCGGAGCGCCCAAATATATAAAACAATTACTCATAAACACAAGCAACCTTATCGATAAGAATGTGGTAATTGCAGGGGACTTTAACACCCCACTTACAAAAATGGATAGATCATCTAGACACACGGTCAATAAAGAAACAAGGGCCCTGAATGAGACATTGGATCAGATGGACTTGACAGATATATTTAGAACTCTGCATCCCAAAGCAACAGAATATACATTCTTCTCGAGTGCACATGGAACATTCTCCAAGATAGATCATATACTGGGTCACAAAACAGCCCTTCATAAGTTTACGAGAATTGAAATCATACCATGCATACTTTCAGACCACAATGCTATGAAGCTAGAAATCAACCACAGAAAAAAGTCTGGAAAACCTCCAAAAGCATGGAGGTTAAAGAACACCCTACTAACGAATGAGTGGGTCAACCAGGCAATTCGAGAAGAAATTAAAAAATATATGGAAACAAACAAAAATGAAAATACAACAATCCAAACGCTTTGGGACGCAGCGAAGGCAGTCCTGAGAGGAAAATACATTGCAATCCAGGCCTATCTCAAGAAACAAGAAAAATCCCAAATACAAAATCTAACAGCACACCTAAAGGAAATAGAAGCAGAACAGCAAAGGCAGCCTAAACCCAGCAGAAGAAGAGAAATAATAAAGATCAGAGCAGAAATAAACAATATAGAATCTAAAAAAACTGTAGAGCAGATCAACGAAACCAAGAGTTGGTTTTTTGAAAAAATAAACAAAATTGACAAACCTCTAGCCAGGCTTCTCAAAAAGAAACGGGAGATGACCCAAATAGATAAAATCATGAATGAAAATGGAATGATTACAACCAATCCCTCAGAGATACAAACAATTATCAGGGAATACTATGAAAAATTATATGCCAACAAATTGGACAACCTGGAAGAAATGGACAAATTCCTGAACACCCACACTCTTCCAAAACTCAATCAGGAGGAAATAGAAAGCTTGAACAGACCCATCACCAGCGAAGAAATTGAATCGGTTATCAAAAATCTCCCAACAAATAAGAGTCCAGGACCAGATGGCTTCCCAGGGGAGTTCTACCAGACGTTTAAAGCAGAGATAATACCTATCCTTCTCAAGCTATTCCAAGAAATAGAAAGGGAAGGAAAACTTCCAGACTCATTCTATGAAGCCAGTATGACTTTGATTCCTAAACCAGACAGAGACCCAGTAAAAAAAGAGAACTACAGGCCAATATCCCTGATGAGTACAGATGCCAAAATTCTCAATAAGATACTAGCAAATCGAATTCAACGGCATATAAAAAGAATTGTCCACCATGATCAAGTGGGATTCATTCCTGGGATGCAGGGCTGGTTCAACATTCACAAATCAATCAATGTGATACATCACATTAACAAAAAAAAAAGAGAAAAACCATATGATCCTGTCAATCGATGCAGAAAAGGCCTTTGACAAAATCCAGCACCCTTTCTTAATAAAAACCCTTGAGAAAGTCGGGATAGAAGGCACATACTTAAAGATCATAAAAGCCATTTATGAAAAGCCCACAGCTAACATCATCCTCAACGGGGAAAAACTGAGAGCTTTTTCCCTGAGATCAGGAACACGACAGGGATGCCCACTCTCACCGCTGTTGTTTAACATAGTGCTGGAAGTTCTAGCATCAGCAATCAGACAACAAAAGGAAATCAAAGGCATCAAAATTGGCAAAGATGAAGTCAAGCTTTCGCTTTTTGCAGATGACATGATATTATACATGGAAAATCCGACAGACTCCACCAAAAGTCTGCTAGAACTGATACATGAATTCAGCAAAGTTGCAGGATACAAAATCAATGTACAGAAATCAGTTGCATTCTTATACACTAACAATGAAGCAACAGAAAGACAAATAAGGAAACTGATCCCATTCACAATTGCACCAAGAAGCATAAAATACCTAGGAATTAATCTAACCAAAGATGTAAAGGATCTGTATGCTGAAAACTATAGAAAGCTTATGAAGGTAATTGAAGAAGATTTAAAGAAATGGAAAGACATTCCCTGCTCATGGATTGGAAGAATAAATATTGTCAAAATGTCAATACTACCCAAAGCTATCTACACATTCAATGCAATCCCAATCAAAATTGCACCAGCATTCTTCTTGAAACTAGAACAAACAATCCTAAAATTCATATGGAACCACAAAAGGCCCCGAATAGCCAAAGTCATTTTGAAGAAGAAGACCAAAGCAGGAGGCATCACAATCCCAGACTTTAGCCTCTACTACAAAGCTGTCATCATCAAGACAGCATGGTATTGGCACAAAAACAGACACATAGACCAATGGAATAGAATAGAAACCCCAGAACTAGACCCACAAACGTATGGCCAACTCATCTTTGACAAAGCAGGAAAGAACATCCAATGGAAAAAAGACAGTCTCTTTAACAAATGGTGCTGGGAGAACTGGACAGCAACATGCAGAAGGTTGAAACTAGACCACTTTCTCACACCATTCACAAAAATAAACTCAAAATGGATCAAGGACCTGAATGTGAGACAGGAAACCATCAAAACCTTAGAGGAGAAAGCAGGAAAAGACCTCTCTGACCTCAGCCGTAGCAATCTCTTACTCGACACATCCCCAAAGGCGAGGGAATTAAAAGCAAAAGTGAATTACTGGGACCTTATGAAGATAAAAAGCTTCTGCACAGCAAAGGAAACAACCAACAAAACTAAAAGGCAACCAACGGAATGGGAAAAGATATTTGCAAATGACATATCGGACAAAGGGCTAGTATCCAAAATCTATAAAGAGCTCACCAAACTCCACACCCGAAAAGCAAATAACCCAGTGAAGAAATGGGCAGAAAACATGCATAGACACTTCTCTAAAGAAGACATCCGGATGGCCAACAGGCACATGAAAAGATGTTCAGCGTCGCTCCTTCTCAGGGAAATACAAATCAAAACCACACTCAGATATCACCTCACGCCAGTCAGAGTGGCCAAAATGAACAAATCAGGAGACTATAGATGCTGGAGAGGATGTGGAGAAACGGGAACCCTCTTGCACTGTTGGTGGGAATGCAAATTGGTGCAGCCGCTCTGGAAAGCAGTGTGGAGGTTCCTCAGAAAATTAAAAATAGACCTACCCTATGACCCAGCAATAGCACTGCTAGGAATTTATCCAAGGGACACAGGAGTACTGATGCATAGGGGCACTTGTACCCCAATGTTCATAGCAGCACTCTCAACAATAGCCAAATTATGGAAAGAGCCTAAATGTCCATCAACTGATGAATGGATAAAGAAATTGTGGTTTATATACACTATGGAATACTACGTGGCAATGAGAAAAAATGAAATATGGCCTTTTGTAGCAACGTGGATGGAACTGGAGAGTGTGATGCTAAGTGAAATAAGCCATACAGAGAAAGACAGATACCATATGGTTTCACTCTTATGTGGACCCTGAGAAACTTAACAGGAACCCATGGGGGAGGGGAAGGAAAAAAAAAAAAAAAAAAAGAGGTTAGAGTGGGAGAGAGCCGAAGCATAAGAGACTGTTGAGAACTGAGAGCAAACTGAGGGTTGATGGGGGGTGGGAGGGAGGAGAGGGTGGGTGATGGGTATTGAGGAGGGCACCTTTTGGGATGAGCACTGGGTGTTGTATGGAAACCAATTTGACAATAAATTTCATATATAAAAAATATAAATAAAAAATAAATAAATAAATAAATAAATAAATAAATAAATAAATAAATAAATAAAAAAAGAACCCGGCTTAAAACCAATTAGCCTTTGGGGCCCTGGGGTGGCTCAGTCAGTTGAACGCCCGGCTGTTGGTTTCAGCTGACAGTCCAGAGCCTGCTTGGGATTCACTCTCATTCCCTCTCTCTCTGCCTCTTCTCCACTCGCACTCTCTCTCTCTCTTTCTCTCTCAAAATGAATAAATAAACTTTAAAAAAAACTAATTAGCCTTCCTCACAATGTACAATTTAAATCCAGTTGTTGTGTTACCTTAAAGCACAGTATGCAAAAGAAATGCATCAGTGGATGGTATATACAAAGTGGCTTATGTGTCTCCATTGGAAGATATTAGTCTAACGCATTCACCGTTGTTCACTGGTGGTGAAAGCAACAAAACGCTCAGTATCCATCACTGAAATAATACAAAGACAATGAAAAATATATAATTTACCTAATTTTTACTTCTTAAGGGCAGTTTTTCCCAAACTTCAATCATTTGTAGAATATCTTCATAATTCTGCCATATCCTTGTAAGACGCATCAATGGATCATGAAAAGGAACATAGGGGCACCTGGGGGGCTCAGTCAGTTAAGCATCTGACTTAGGCTCAGTTCAATATCTCATGGTTTGTGAGTTCAAGCCCCACATTAGGCTCTGTATTGACAGCTCAGAGCATGGAGCCTGCTTTGGATTCTATGTCTCCCTCTCTCTCTGCCCCTCCCTGGCTTGAGTTCTCGTTCTCTCTCTCTCTCTCTCTCTCTCTCTCTCTCTCTCTCTCCCAAAAATAAAATAAACATTAAAAAAAAGAAACAGAATGGAGATATTTGCTATAGACGCTACCTATTTTATTTCACACTTATTCCAGTTATCTCATGAAATCTCTGGTTTATCTTGCTAGCTGTTATTTCCCTACCCCAAATTTAAATTTAAAATCTCGGGTATTAAAGTTAAAAAGTGTTTGGTTTATCTAAAATTAGCTTATGTTCTGGTAGTGGTTGATTCACTGCATTTAGAGATTCCATGCTCAGACAGTCCCAATCTAAGAGTACGCATTTCCTCAAATAATCTCACGCTCACCTATGAATGAAGGACCAAGTCTTTCCACGTACAGGAAATTCTCAAAATGTTTAAAATACTTAAAGTTTAAAGAACCAAGTATTTACTATCTCTTCCCAATGGTCTCTGACAAGGAGAATATGCTAAGTGGTGACTTTAAATGACTTTGTTTCCAACAGGCCCTTCTTCTCCCCTACCCCAAAACACTTCCAAAATTAAGCCTGTGTTGAAGGAGAAAAACCCAGGCAATCCCTAGCATCACTCTCTATGTTATAGAGGGGAAAAAAATTAAAAAGATATGATTCAATTTACCAAGGTAACTCAGACTACAATGAGATGGCCATTATTCCTAAATTATCACCATAATCATCTCCATCTATATGTTTGCCTAAGGAGAACTGTCCTTAGCGTGATGGGTCATATTTTCTAATTTGCTTAAGTCTACTTTGTATGTAATTTCTTTTATTGTGTTAAGTTTTACGTAAGTTATTTCTATTTTATGCCTGATTTGGGGGCTTAGAAGAAAATAGATAATTGCTAAAGTGCCATTAACTATAAAAGAAGGTTATGTATGTTGCTGTTTCTTATCACAGGGGAGAAACTCAGGGGTCAGAAAGAAAGGATTGCCCTCAACCTTCAAAACTTTCTGAAATTTATCTTTATACTGAAAATATACTTGCATCTATAGGCATTTGAGCATTTGAGAAAAGTTTAAAACAGCAGCATTTTTGCTCCAAATTCATTTATATTTAATTTCAAAATAATAAATTAGGTTCATTGAGAAAACTAAATAATATATTATTAGCACTTTGCCCATACAGTGAATTAGGAAATGAATGCCTAACTGACCATGATCTCTTTGAAATTTTTGCTATTTTTTATATTCACTCACAATGGGAATTTAATCTCATAAGTGATCTACCCCTTCTACTTGTCTTTCCAGAGGTAACAACTGTTCTGCTTTGTCCACAGTATACCATGAAATAGAGGGATAAAACTTACACATTACTTGTGTGATTAAAACTCAATATAAATAACTTTACCAAGTTAACAAAGTATTTGGTTTTCAGCCAAGATGGAAATATACTAATAAAGTTTGTGACGAAGAGTATTTTAATTTTAGGTTTAGAATGATTTTACATTAACCTCTCTACTTAATGTATACTAACATCCATATCCACTCCCAGAACAAGTAGTCCAGAAGGCCACAGTTTCCTTGGAGGAACAAAAGCAAAAAAATTATTAAATCAAAAATATAATGTAGAGATGCATGGCGTAATGAAAGAAAGGGCACAAAGTAGACATGGCAGTGAAGAGAAAAATAACTAACATATGAGATGCCCTAGGAAGGTCACTATATTGAATACGTATCTTTTCTTATGATTACCATATAATGCTAATAGCAAGTATAAATTCATACAAGCAACCATATGACAGGCTATACTAAGTATTTTACACACAATATTTTAGTTCATCTTTGTAAATGCACAATATAGTAATACTCATATTACAGGCAGTAATACTCTCATATTGTGTAAATGCACAATATGGTAATACTCTCATATTGTAAAAGCTAACATTTACAGAAATTAAGTAAATACCAGAGCCTCCCAGCTAGTTAGTAATGCAATCAGAACTTAAGCTAGATTTGTCTGATTGTAACACTTGGAACTCTTGGCCACTAAGCTCACATCACTTTGTGAGCAAGTCCTCCAGAAACTGTGAGCAGATTATAAAGTTGACTGTTCCAAACCTTATATCCCTTTGAAATTTTGAGCTTTATCTCTTAAATTCCTATGAATGCTGCCTGTACACAAAAACAACAATAGTAAATGTTTATTTTAATGCTAAAGCTTTGGAACCCGTCCCAAAAAATTAGAGTAATATTTTCATACTTTCCATAGAGATAATGACATTTATCCTCTGGCTTTATGTACCACTATGATACCGCTACAGTTTGAGACTGTCAGCTAAATGATGTATGAAAATTACAAAAATACATATTATTAAAGAAAATAAAAATTTAAAGACAAGAAACTTTAAAAAGAGGAAAACTTAGGTGAAATATATTTGAAATCATGAATGAAGTTAGTAAAGTGCCTTACCAATTATGGCATTACCGATCATGTTTTTGTTTTTCTATAGAATAGTAATACATGAATAAAATTTTTAAATGGTACACATGCATTTCCACACAGATTAGTCCCATCCCCTTAAGCAAAAGAGTCTACTGGAATTATTACTCCCCCAGTTTTCTGAACCACTTCAATGAGTCTAGGGGATGCTGCAGGTATAAGGAATCTATTTAACCCCATCCTTTTAAGATGTGGATAGAAGAGGAGAAATACATGTCCTTCAGGATCTTGGTAATTTTTGAACATGTGAAGCAGTTACACAAGCACCTGGCTGAAACTTGCTAAAAATGCAAAGGAGAATGTAAGCGTGAGATACATCAACTTTCAGGTCAGTAAGGGGTGGTTTGAAAACTTTACAATGTAATGCACATTGCATAATATAAAAATTCTAAGAGAATCTGCCCTAGCACATTACACCACTTTAGCGGTAATTCTTGAACAACCAACAGCGATCTCAGAGAAAAGTCACCTATGTGTGTATATGTGTGTTTACATGTGTATGTGTGTTTGCTTAACTAGTGTTCTGGTTTTGGTGAGATAGATTTTTTTTGTTAATTTATTTTGAGAGAGAGAGGGAGAGAGAAAGTATGAGCAGGGGAGGAGCAGAGAGAGCAGGAGAGGGAGAGAGAATCTCAAGCAAGCTCTGCACTGTCAGCATGGAGCCTGAGGCGGAGCTCAAACCCACAAACTGAGTCGAAACCAAGAGTCGGACACCTAACCAACTGAGCCACCCAGGCGCGCCAATAGATAAATTTAAAACGGATTTCTAACTCAATGATCTAGTTTATTTTGGAAGTTGAATTTTCCAGAATTTTTATTAAGTTTAATTTTTAAAACCACATTAAATGAAATTTTTCTGCATTCTCTTGGTCTAGTCAACTATAGTTTTGCCACACGCTATGCTTCTTAATAGTGTAATAACTATGGCTGGCAATGAATCACTGTACAAAAAATAAATGGCAGGATGACACAGCATGCTTAGTAGATATGGAACACAGATTTGGACCCAAGATTTTTAGAATGTAATCAATTATATGATTCACAGCATCCAGGAGATAATAATAAACCACGGACAGTCAGGACATTCTTTCCCTTCCATACTTGATTTCTCATCCAGTCTCAAAGTGTCTGGAGTCATCATTGACGTCTCCCTACTTCAGGTCACATATTTAATAATCAAGTCCTGTAGTTCCACTGTCATGGATCTCTCAGATCAATTTCTTCCTTTCTACTCTCATTGCCACCACCATATTTCAGACCTGCATTACCACAATCTGTTCTGTCACAATACAGGCTTCACGCTAATCAATCCTGAAAATGCCATCAGGTTAATCTTCATAAAATGTAATTCTGGACATGTCACTCACCTGTTCAGATAGTCACAACAGCTCCCCGATGCCTAGAGAGTAAAATCCATACTTCTTAGCTCAGAATTCAAAGGGCCTCCTGTATTAAGATTATTGGTGGATGTTTAGTTCCTTCTTAGGTGATAGGACCATTTTTTACTTTTGCGCGTATAAAGTAACAGGCACAGAAATTTACACATAGAAGCCTGTATTCTTGCTTATAGGGTCTATCATGGCTCATATATCTACCTTTCTTAACTCTAACATTTCATTATCATAGGATTAAGTTTTCTTATTTTTTTAATTTCCTCTGGACTATAATATTCATTACATCAGAAAGTTTCCAACCATAGCTTTTCAGAATTAAGTATCAGAGACAGTTTCTCAAAAGTAGCTATCACTATTTACTCTATATCACTGATATGAGACATAGAAGAAAAGATATTCCTTTACTTACCTGTAGACCATAAAGACTGTGGGATCAGAGATTGACTCTAACCTTGAGTCTTCTTCAATCCATCTTTACTTCTTTCTCCAATTTCTCAGGAATCTTGTATAAATCTGACAAATGTGTTTGCTAATTTCTGAATGCCCTGTCACAGAACAATTAGGTAAAAGAAAAAAAGGGTCAAATGATGTTTTTAAAGGCCACGTTTGTCTGAACTAATTGTGTTCTTTTGCTCTGAGTTAGACTATAGGGCTGCATTAACAGTCCACTTATTCGGGAGTTGTTTATCAATGCTGCCTCTCTCTGCACAGAGAATGATTACAGGTGAATCTCCACATGGGTAATTTAGATGGGAGCTCACTTATCAGACCACTTCTGTTCAATTCAGAGCTAAAAATACTTTTGGGGCCCCATAAATGTTAAATAGCACAAAGAATAGTAATAACTAACCTCTTCTTAGTACGTATGTTCCTGAGTACACATACTTCATTTTTTTCCAATTATCATTCAAGAACATTTCAGTTCCCTTTATTCAAGACTGTTATTCAGGCTCTTCTGGAAATGTTTTATTCAGGTTGCACATCTCTCCTCCACAATTTTGATTTAGAATTCAGCTCTCTGATAATGAGCTGAAATTGGGGTCTGAAGGAGAAAAACACCATTTTCTTAAATAATGCTACAGGCATACGTTGTCTTAATCTGGAAAAAAAAATGAAACCCTAAAATATTTTTCTGAACTGTTAAAATGCTTGAGTTTTGAAAACAGAGAAGAAAGGCAAATTACAATACAATTCAACTATGTTTTTTAAATATCCATAATCACATCTGCAACATTACAGCATAATGATAGGAGTAACATCAAACACTGGCCTGAGAGCATTTTAGTGGTGTTCTCCAGGCAAACGTGCAACCTGACTAGACATGCATTGTGGGTATAAGTAAAAAACAGAAAATACCTTCTTTTGTGGTGGTGACAGTTGCTGTTATTGTTGTTGCTGTTGATAATAAAGAAAAAGGCCTGCTCTCAGTAGGACAGCTGTGATCAACCCTTTCCCTGGGCTGTAGTATATTCTCTGGTTCATACCTGAGGACAGTTGGGGCAACCTCTTAAGCACTGTAAGGAGATCTGAGCAAAGATGCTTTCACAATGAATCAGCCCTGTTTATCCCCAGCTCAGAGAATTGGGGCAACTCATTGTGAGACCTCCCTGTTTTTCACTGTAGAACAGGCTGTTTTGCTTTAACTCCTTCATAAACCCAAGTCTAACACATATCTACTTGGCCATTCTTGAAATAAAAACAGCTAGTCCTGGAGCATCTGATTACTGTAAGTTCAGAGAGCTTTGAGGTTCCAGCTGAGGCAACAGGGAGCTCACAGCTGAATGACTGCTGGCTAATGGAGAAGTCAAAGGACACGGTGGGCACAGGAGCAAAGTCAAACGAGTGTCTCGGTGGGGAAATGTACCAACCCTACAATGACTTGCCCAGGAAATAAGGATACATCTGGAGCCACCTTCCTTTTAAATGACCACCATGACAAGAGCTGTTAAGTATTAAACAGGTGTGTGCTGTTCGTGATTGCATTTGGATCTCCCAACTTAGTGGTGTCAGTAGAACTAATGACTGAGACAGATAAAGTGGCATACTTCCTGCATGGATTAAGATTCTGTGTGAAAGCCAAAATAAAGTGCTGCACACCTGCCACATTTGAGGAAACATAGTCATAATTCCTAAGTTGCTTATCTAAACTTTCTGGTCTTAAATTCTCAAATGGATCAGCTCAAAAAGATTTCAGATATTTGGAAGTTAGAGAAAATCACAAAAACTCTTCAGGCATATATCAGTTCCAAATCTCTCATGCAGGAGAGCTTCAAAATTACATTTGCTCTTACTCCTGCATTTGTGATCTGATAAGAGCACTGACATATATTAATTGCTGCAAAATGAAGCAAAACAATGACCAAGAATGAATAAAACATTGGTTTAAAAATATCCCTCATTCCAATGCCCAGTACTTGAATTCGTTACATTTGAGAATATATACATAAACTCTTATGTGGCTGGTGAAATAAAAACTTGCCAAATATTTTGAAATTTCCCTTTAGAATGTTAAGCTACCTTGTAAACATGATCTTTTCCACTTTTTCCTTCTATAAGCATATGACTGTATTTCAGCTTTTTCTGACATCTTCTCAGTAATTCAAAAATATCATCTATTCAAGATGTTTTGCTAGGCATTATACAGTATAAAATTATAAAAAAGACATTAGTCCATATCATCTAAAAATGTATTTTATGAATGAAAATTACATGTTTAGAAAACACAAATATAATATATAAAGTGCTAAATGCCATAAGAGAGATACAAAATGATTGGAGGAGTGAAAAAATATTTAAATTAAAATTTCTATTTTGTTGGATGCCTGGGTGGCTCAGTTGGTTAAGTGTCCAACTTTGGCTCAGGTCATAATTTCACCATTCGTGGGTGCGAGCCCCTCATGGGGCTCTGTGCTGACAACTCAGAGCCTGGAGCCTGCTTCGAATTCTGTCTCCCTCTAACTCTTCCCCTCCCTCACTTACACTCTGTCTCTGTCTCTCTCTCTCTGTCTCTCAAAAATAAAAAAAAGTATATATATATATTTTTTTTAAAAAATCGAAGATTTTATTAAGATACATCTTGCAGAAATAAAAGAATTTCAACAGAAATAAAAGTTAATGGCTTTTCAGAAAAAAGAGAATATTTTAAGCCACATTAAAATGGACATAATAGAATGAAGTCACCTTTGTGGATGGGTTAGGGGCTCAGATTGCCTGGAACAAAGGGTACATAAAGAGAAAGTAGTTGATTAAAATGCAAAGGACAATGGGAGTAAGATCACAGAAACCTTCAGCCATATTAATGAGTATGAAATGTGTTTCCATAAGCTGTGGAGAATTATTAACATGAACTTTTTACTAATTCATTTTATTATTTTATTTGGCAAGTAATACATAACAATGTGACATTAGAAAAAATAAATAATATTACATGATATCTCACCACGGTTAACCTTTTAGTGTACACTGTTTTCAAATATTTGCAAACATGAGACCATACTAAGCATCATGTTAAGTCACCTGCTTTTTAAATTATATATGTATATATATTTAATGCATAATGAAAGTCTTTGCAGAACACATTTCTTTTCATGTCTTTCTTTTAAATAACTGCATAAAAGTGTATTTATTGAATGTATCCTAATTTATATAACCATTTCTATATTTTTATACATTTACATTGCTTTTTATCATCATTACAAACAAGTATAACAAAAATAAATATTTATTGAGTACCTACCATGTGCCAGACACTATTCTAGATAATTTTCATAAAACGGAATAAAATAGGGGCGCCTGGGTGGCTCAGTCAGTTAAGCGTCCGACTTGGGCTCAGGTCATGATCTCACAGCTCGTGAGTTCAAGCCCCACGTTGGGCTCTGTGCTGACAGCTCGAGGCCTGGAGCCTGCTTCAGATTCTGTGTCTCCCTCTTTCTCTGCCCCTTCCCCACTTCTTCTCTGTCTCTCTCTCTTTCTCTCTGTCTCTCTCTCTCTCTCTCTCAAAAATAAACATCTAAAAGAACAAAAAACAGAATAAAATAGACTAATGTGCTCCCATGTAACATAACATTTTGTATTTACAATAACATCTCTGTACATGCATCTTTAGCATTAATTCACTTATATTTTTATAAATTTTTTAATGTTTATTTATTTTTGAGAGAGAGAGAGAGACAAAGTGCGAGTGGGGGAAGGGCAGAGAGAGAGAGGCAGACAGAATCTGAAGCAGGTTCCAGGCTCTGAGCTACCTACCAACACAGAGTCTGATGTGGGGCTTGAACTTGTCAACTGCGAGATCATGACCTGAGCTGAAGTCGGACACTCAATTGACTGAGCCGCCCAGGCACCCCAATTCACTTGTATTTTTACAATAATAAATGCTGGATGCAAACTTTCAATGGCAATAGAATTGAATATTTTTAAGAATATCTATGCATGCCACAGCTTGTATTAGAGTATATTTCTGCCTATACCACTGATAAAGTACAGTATTACCAATATTTTTGTTCTTTGTCCAAAAGGATGCAAATTATATATCATTTTTATAAGGTATCTTCTTATGTTGCTAGTGATTTTCAATATTTTCAGTTTTGCTGTTACTGGTTATTCTTCTGCATGTATGAAGCGTTTATTTAGCCCTTTAACATAAAAATTTTCATTTTTTCATTTTTATGTCCTCTTTGTGACATTTCATTATAAATTAAGAACTTTGCTAAGTATATATTTATAATATTTATTAATTATATATTTTTCAAATATTTCCTCAAATATATATATGTGACATATGAGAGAAAACTAAATATTTTTTTTAACTTTTTGTGATAAATTTTACTAGAGAGATTTATGATGACTTTGGCTTTTGGTGTTATGTTTTTAAATGACTTACTAATGTCAATAATACAATTTATCTATATTTTGCTCTAGCACTGTAAAACACTTCTTACACATAAGTCATCAATGAATTTATGCTGTGTGATACAGGAGTCAAATTTGCTTTCTGAGAGGTGAGCCTCCTATCTCCATACCATTGATCAACCAATCCATCATCTACCTCAATGATTTGTCACAAATAGTGAGTTCTCTATAAAAGCATTCTGTCTCTAAGATATAGGGTGTAAAAACTTTAAAAATAGCTCATTAAGACCATTTTCCCCTTATACATTCCCAATACTTCAGTAAATCCTGTCTAGGATTAAACCAGTAGCTACCAATTCCTTACTGATATAAGAGAATTTTGAAGCTTCTGAAGCCACCTACTAATCTATCCATAAAAGCTGATGATTCTCGGGAGCCTGGATGGCTAAGGTCATGATGTCACGGTTTGTGGGTTCAAGCCCTGCATCGGGCTCTGTGCCAACAGCTCAGAGCCTGGAGCCTGCTTTGGATGCTGTGTCTCCCTCTCTCTCTGCCCCTCCCCCACTCACACTCTGTCTCCGTCTATCAAAAATGAATAAACGTCAAAAAAAAATTTTTTAAAGGCTGATGATTCCAAAAGCCATTATGTGGTCTTTTTTTATTTCTAAACATCTTCCTTTCTAATATCCATAAGTTATTTCATTTTCTAGTATGAATACATGGCCCAAATATTTTAATGAACTCTAACTAGAAAAAAGATACTGTAGCTGCTTATCAGTAAGATTTCTGGCTGTAGTTTAAAATTCATGCTATCTGGGGCGCCTGGGTGGCGCAGTCGGTTGAGCGTCCGACTTCAGCCAGGTCACGATCTCGCGGTCCGTGAGTTCGAGCCCCGCGTCAGGCTCTGGGCTGATGGCTCAGAGCCTGGAGCCTGTTTCCGATTCTGTGTCTCCCTCTCTCTCTGCCCCTCCCCCGTTCATGCTCTCTCTCTGTCCCAAAAATAAATAAACGTTGAAAAAAAATTTTTTTTTAATTCATGCTATCTGGTAAACACTAGAACCTAACAAGCACCTCCATTTAGCCCTTAAGAAGAGGGGTCTAGTACAACTAAGTCATGTTCTTGAAGGAGCCATTAACAATAGTACCCTCAGATCTCACGTTAATGGAAAGTAAAAGAATTCCCAAATGAGGAATGAAACTATTAAAACCAGACTCCAGGAAAATGGAGGCACATTAATTGGTTAGCCATTTTCTTTTTTTGTAACATCCAAATGGTAACGTCTTCTTTTTCCCCTCCCCTCCCCAAAGTTTATGTATAAAGACTTTCAAGTTGTATTTAAAATGTAGCTGATATAGATAGGGGTGTCTGGGTGACTCAGTTAGTTGAGCATCCAACTTCAGCTTAGATCATGATTTCACAGTTCATGAGTTCAAGCCCCACATCCATCTTGCTACTGTCAGAGCCCCTGCTTGGTATCCTCTGTCCTGTATCTCTGTCTCTCTCTCTTTCTCTCTCTCTCAAAAATAAATAAAATAAAAATAAAAATAAATAAAATGACTTAGGACAAGCTCAAATGTCTGTGCTTAAAAGACTGAATCTAGTTCAGAAGCTAAATTGCTGCAAAGGAACATATCAGAGTTACCTGGGAACTTTTCAAACTAAATACACCCCATACACATGCACCTCGTATAATGAAGAACTTCCTATGCCTCTCATTTGCCATTAAAACCACTACAACGTAAGCCATTGCTTCTAATGGAAGTGGATCAAATTTCTGGGGTGTGCTGAGAATCATTTCCATATTAACTAAGAGACTAGGAAATACCTTTACATTAACGAAGAGTGTATCATGCAATCATTCAATAAATATTTTTTTGAGCAACTACTGCCTGCTTAATACCTAGCAGGAACACAACAGTGTGAAAAAAAATAGGCATAGGATTAAATAAAACAGCAAGGTCAACATGGAGAGACCTATGATTGGTGTAAAACAGAGTATTATGGGACTGTGCAGAAAGGATACCAATCCATTCTTGGCCAATCAGGGAAAGATGTCCAGTGGAATTGGTATCTATGTTGAAACCTAAATGATGAAATAAGTCAGGCAAAAAGCAGAAGAAAGTCTCTGAAGATGCAACAGCCTATGTTAATGTCCAGAAGTAGGAGATTACATCATGTTTGAAGACATAAAAAGATATCCAGAATGGCAGAGTGTAGAATTCAAGTCGAAGAAAGGGAGAGGAGATTGAGAGAGGTACAGAGAGAAATGAGGCTAGAGAAGCAATAGGGCGATCATGAAGCACCCACTAAGCCATGTAAATGTGTTTGAATTCTACCAAAAGAGCTCAGAAGAACAATGTGAATATTTTAAGCAGAAGAGCAGCCTAATCTTTTCCTTTGGGAAGAAAACACTGACTGCAAAGTGCAAAACATCTAAGAGGAGGGCAAGTCTAAGTCATGGAAACAAGTTAATATGCAAAGGTGTTTTCTGTTCACTTCTGAATAAAAGTTCAAATAAGTATTAAACCACCAGAACTCTCTGACTAACCATTGATTACTCTGTGAATTATCTAGTTAAAGCACAGTGTGTCTTAATTGTTATACTTAATAATGCACTGTTTATAATTTAAGTTGTTTACTATATGAGGTTTAACACTCAGAGAATTGATTAAATTGGGTAACTCCTCTCTTGGATGGAAGCAATAACCTTCAATGGAATGCTAACTACCTCTGAGAATTATGTTTAACTCAGACTTTCTTTGCCATAGGCAGAAGTAATTGATTTTAGGCTGGGTGAACTGGTTCTTAATACATATGCCCACAGGGAGAATGTCATTTTAATAAGATGCTTCTATAAGCCACATCCTACTTAAAACAGACGGTTTTCCCTTTGTCCTCATAAGCAGAAACTGAAGGAGTCCTGCTTGCCCTTAAGTTCATAGTGAACAACTGTGAAGTAATGTAACACTGAGTCGGCAGTCTGCAAAGTCTCTCTTTGCCAACTCAGCTATCTATGTCTGGTTTGGTTTTTAGCTGAAGCTTTCCTAGGAAAATACATCTATGTGTAACATTCTTGAAAACCACTAATTAGTATACCTAAATCTGCTTGTATTGGCTCTGCCGCAGTTCTCTTTATTTCCCAATCTACTGTTTGGTCCTGCTCCCACCATGCCACAACTAAATAAACAACTGTATCTCAAGAGATCAAGGCGAAAAATGGAGAGTCTTCAAAAAATATGAAATCATTGATTCATAAAAGCAGTCAAATTTTGATGTTGATGCACAGATTTTACCTCCTGGAGTATAAGCACTACGGGTTGTTCAGGGCTATTAACTGAGTTGTAGGGAAAACTGGTTGCATGTCTCCAATTCATGTTTACGTATCGTCTGTTACATTTTTTTTTTATTTCAATAAATGTTTGCCAGTTCATATAATACATTATGTCATATATTATATATGACATTAAATTTATCTATACATACATCAATGTTCATATATTTAGACCTAAATTATCTATATAGCAATGTTAATACTATCAATCAAATTTACTGCCCATTGCTCTTACTATGTAGCATCTAGTTTACAAAATCCCATATGTAGCCTACTTTTAGGCATTTACAAAATAAAACATTTATTTTTTTTAAAAACACAATGTCTTTAATCATTTCAAATTATGGTTGGTATTATAGTTCTTTAACAATAATTTTCACAAACTATTAATCGCAAACTGCTGGTGGTAACCTGGCTTATTTTACATAATACACGGATGGACTTTTAAAAATATTTTATTTGTTATGAATTTATTCTAACATCAGTTGGAATAATAGAGCTAGAACACAAACACTATGGACAGTAAGGTGCTGCGCTATAAGGACTTGACTGCCAACCCCAAGGACAAAACCATCCTGGACCTGGAATAGCCTGTCCTCATCATAATCTACAAGCTCCACTGTCCCTATTACCTCCTGGAACACATGGAACTGCTCAGAAGCCAAGAGCTCACTGTCACCCATATCCACATCTCTCCACCATCCCCAGAGGTGTGGGTGGAGAGCCAGACCCCTAGAATCATCTCCCAGGCTTCAGCCACAAGAATCACTGTGATCTCCCTACCCCAGACAGGCTTGGCCCATTTCCATCATCATCCTACTCAGATTCCAACACGTACAAGCAGCCACCCACCCACAAGCAGAGAGAATCCACGAAGGCAGCCCTCAGAGCAAGCCTTTCATTGAAGACCTCATCATCGAGTCATCCAAGCTCCTTGCAGCCCTGCCCCCAACTCCATTGCCCACCAAGACTGAACTGATTATTAGTCATGCCCTCTGTTGCTGGTCACTGTGGAGAATTAAAGAAACAGAGGCATCACAGAAAGAGGCAGAGGAAGATGATAACTCCAGAGAAGAGATGAAGGCTCCCAGGGATGAACAGAGACAGGAACTCAATAAGGTGACTTTAAAAAAAAAAAATCAATGTTTATATTTAAGAAAGAGAGAGACAGATTGTGAGTGGGCGAAGGGCAGAGAGAAAGGGAGACACTGAATTCGAGCAGGCTCCAGGCTCTGAGCTGTCAGCACAGACCCCAACACAGGGCTCGAACCCAAGAATCATGAGATCATGACCTGAGCTGAAGTCTCATGCTTAACCGACTGAGCCACCCAGTGCTCCAGTAAGGTGACTTTCTAACTTGAGAAGATAATCTTGAAGGAAGAGATGAAAAAGTCATCGCCTACATGAGGAAAACCCAGTCCCTACTCAACCAGACACCATTTGAATCCTCACTACACCCTGGGACTTCTAAGTGTTTTCTCCCTAACATGGCAAGGCCAACGTGAGCCAACTACAGCCCACAAACTTCAGCCCATGGAGAGTGAGACTGGAAGGCCACGCCCACAAATCTGTCACTATGAAATGCTGATAGCAATTAATAAGAGGTGAATCAAGTTTCACCCTGTAGGTGTGGATCAGATGAAGTTTGAGAGGTGTCTGTCAAGAGAGGACTTATCAAAAAGTCCTCTCTCTTTTGATTGCCCCATCATGACTCACCATGGCTGACACTCACCAGTGCTGCTTCAAGTCTCTGGAGTTGGGGTCACTGACCCCAAGGCATCCTCATCCCATGGTGAGCAGGGGAATGATCATCTCTTAGGGGATCAGGAAGGTTGGGGCAAAGGAGGATTTGGCTCCACTGCCCAAGTGAAGGGGCAGCCAAGACCTCTGCAGCCCCTAGAGTTGTGAGATATCGACTTTCATCCCCATAACAAGTAGGGGTATTCTTTCTCATCCCTGGTATTCACTGCACAAGATAAAGCCAGTCTGGACTCCAGCAGACACAAAGTTGATGTTTGTGCCCTCTCTCTGCCCGCACCCCATAAGAAGATTCCCAGAAGAGACTGAGAAAAAATAAACATGGTGCTTTGTGGTCAGACCTCTCAGGTGTGTTGAGTAATGGGTGGATAGAACCCTCGGCCCTGGTAGGAGGAGGGTGAGTGTGGGAAGCAGTCAGGCAGAGAAGTGCCCGAGTACTTCTCACCTCACCTTTTACAGCTTGCCCTGTGCCTGGGCCTCCTGTTTCTCTGACTCTAGCTGGAGCAGGCTCCAGCTCAGGGAGAGCTCTAGCAGGGAGGCTGCCCTGCCCTCTAGTTCACCCTGTCTTTTACCTGCCACCCCCAAGCATCAAAGCCCCTTGCTCCAGTACTATAACTTTCTCAGAAGCCTTGACTTATCTTGGAGATGTCACTTATACAAAACCCCAGCCTCTAGGGCCTGTGCCTCTAGGCACAGTCAACTAGAACTCTACATTCTAACACCAGCCCAGGTCCTGGAAAGAACCCAGGATTTCAGACTCCTTTGGACAGGATCAAGAGAACAGCTACAAGCACATGTCTCAGTATCTTGGCTACCACGTCCCACTCATACCCATGCATCCTCCAGCATACTCTCTAAAGAATACAATTTGGTGGAGCACTGACCCCTGCTCTCCTCACCTAACTCTCTGCCCTACCTAAATCACACTATCATTTTTTCTTCTCCACAAATATATATGTGTATATAATTTTACATTATTCTACATATACATACATCCATATTCTACACACACACACACACACACACACACACACACACACACAGAGCAAAACCTTGGTTTGCGAGCATAATTCATTCTGGAAACATGCTTGTAATCCAAAGCACTCATATACCAAAGTGAATTTCAACAACCATTGGCTCAAATGTGATCATGTGACATTCGGCATTACATGCTCCTCACATTGCAAGACATCACTCATTTATCAAGTTAAAATTTATCAGAAATGTTTACTTGTCTTGCGGAACACTGGCAGAGCAAATTACTTGCAGTCCAAGGTTTTACTGTTGTTGTTGTTGTTGTTGTTGTTGTTGTTGTTGTTGTCGTCCTTAGATATAGGTATATCTGGGTCTGGGTTTTGTTCCTGCCTAGACCCTGACATCCTGTTTCACCATGTGTATGATAATGCTGGGAAGGGGGACTGTGCTTGGAATTAAAGGTTGCAGTGGGTCCCACCCCACCCCAAAAATACATATATATACTACGTGAGCATTTTATTACTGTCAAAAGTTAAGTAAAACAAAACTCAGTGTATAAAAAGTGGATTTGAAGTGTGTGTGTGTGTGTGTGTGTGTGTGTGTGTGTGTGTGTGGAGAGAGAGTGACAGAGAGAGAGAATCCAATTACAAATGATACCCAGATAAGGAAAAATTATGAAGGTAGTTTTTTTTTCCTGCCTTCAGACTTGAACTAAAACATCAACTTTTCCTAAGTCTTGACTCTGCTGGCCTTTGGACTAGAACTACACCACCAGCTATCCCAGGTTTCTAGCTTGCTGAATCACCCTAGGACTTGCCAGCCTCTTAGGACTTGCCGGCCTCCATAATCATGTGGGCCCATTCCTCGCTTCCTTATAATAAATCATTTGATAGCTAGATAGTGATAGAGACATATAGATATAGATACAGATGAAGATATACAAACTAAATGTTGGGAAAATTTTTTATTGTACCGATGTCATTACATGCATACCCACACACACATTCTGTTTCTCTACAGTACACTGAGTAATATGCTGTTACATCAGAAGATTGAAGATAACATGTCCATCCTAACATGAGGACCAGGAGATCAGCTCATGTTTCGTATGGTATCCCAGTAATGGAAACAATGCAAAAAGAGCAGTTATCTCCCAGAATGACATGATGACTTTGATAACACCTGCACATATTTATAAAATGCATTCTTGAAAAAAAATTATTATTTTGGGGTGGCCAAAAGTGAAGTCCATCTCATTAATTTGCAATTGTATTTTATATTTTCTCCTCATCAATGGCTTACTTCCATGTGCTTCTAATCGTAGAAGTGCACTTTAATAGAGCTATAGAATATAGTGTTAAGGAGATGACACATTTACCATTGTGCAGTAACAGAAAATCAATGGCCACTAGTCATAGAGGCTTTTTCAATTTCTATCACACATGGTATGCAGCTCTTGCTTCGGTGGATAATCCAATTGTAAACAGTGACTCACTGTTAACAACTCTAGGAAATAGGATTAGCAATTTCTAATTTCAAAGTAAACCTATTTCATTTTTGTCCTGCAAATAAAAACAATGTTTTCAGAGATTAAGCTTTTCAGCTTTTAGAGCTCCCCAGAAACAAAAATGCTGGAAACGAAATTTTATTGTACTAATGCCATTAATGGAAACCAATGAGCACATGTTCCTAATAGCTTTTTAACAGTATGGTACTACTCCTCCTCCTCCTCCTACTACTAGATTGAATTTCATTGAGGGGAAACTTAAAACTTGAATGGAAAGAAAACTTAATTGTACCTCTGGAAACTAAACATTTTAGACGTATCCCCTATCATTGTAATCAGGAGAAGAACTGAAAGTCCATACAGGATTACAAAAATTTGTTGCCACATCAAAAGTTTGGTTGGTTTTGAAACACAGTTAAATTGAATCAATGATCTTGTAATTTCTGTGAAATATTTATGGTACCATTCTAAAGCCTATTTTTCCTACTTTATCTGTGAATTCCTTTAGTAAAACATTGCCTTTATAGAAAACTATACCTCCAGAGTTACAGACTCTTCTCAACTCTTAGTCCAAAGAACAGAAGATGTCTTTTGTCTTGCTTTTAGAACACAAAAGTGTCACTGTGTTAGGCCATTGGGTCTCTGTCCATAATATTCCTGTCTGGCTTTTTTAAAAATGCCTATGTTTGAACCCTATATACAGAGATTTCTCTAATTGGTCCAGACTAGAAACTGCTAATCTATGTTTTTTAAGCTCTCCAGATATTTATAGTATACAGCCATAGTGGGAAACATTCGCCTACATTAAACAAGGAAGGTTTACTCAAAAAGAAGCCCGAGGCTATGTAACTGGGATTTAGAACCACAATATTTATTGTTCAAGTTTGTAGCAAGAAAACTGTACTGAATCCAAAGGGCAAATAAGATCAATCAAAAGACAGAATAAAGTTAGTGGACAGGAAAGTCAATATTGCAAACTGAAGGAGTTTTGTGGAACAGTTTTTATGACTAGTGACCATGGGCAGAAAGCAGATTCAGGAGTTAACTTGAATAAGCCATTCCAGGCTGAAAAAACTAAAAATAAATATCTCCCTAGCTCCTTCTGTGGGAAACTTGACTACGTGTCCAGACAAGAAATTATATTATCTGGACATGGGAAGTTACCTTTTTTTTCCCATTGAACTCATTAATAGTCAACAAACTTGTTCACATCATTCTGATATGAGTACATACTATCTAACATGAAATTAGAGAAAGTTTGTGTCATTTATAAGTTTATGGCACAGACCAGATAAGAATCAGAGCCCCAGGTCCATGACTGGCCAGTCCCACTCACCTTTAAAATCCCACTCACCTTACAAATTTGTAAAGTACTTTTATGAACTCATTGGATTTGTAAGCCACTAGAATTAATTCATGTATCAATCATTTATTTTGTATTAGCTATATCTTATAGGCACTATGCAAGATGTTAGGCAGTCAGGAAAAGATATAGCCCCTGTCCTCAAAGATCTTACATCCTCATAAACTAAATAGAAAGTTACCCAACTATCAAAACTACTGTATAATTAGTGATATGCTAGCAGTTAAGAACAAGGTGTGAGAAGGGCAGCACAAAAGAATTCAATAGGTATGGTTGGGAGTGGACTGCTAAGGCCTATCAAAATGCTTTTGAGAGGATATTATATTTCTAGTGATTCCTGAAGCAAAGAAAGGAAGCATTAAGTGACTATAGTGCAAAGCCACAGAAAATTCAAAGATCATGCATTAAGGAATGGTCCAAAAAGGGGCTGCATGTAAAGAGTGACATAGAAAAGATAGAATAAGACATGGGTTTTTTTTAATACCCAAGACTGTTTAAATTATATCTTAAGAGTAATAAAGAACATTTGAAGATTTCACACAAGAGTGTGAACAATCAGATATTTAAGAATTAAAAGAAGCTAAATGAGAGACAAAAACATTAGTTATAAGACTATTGAAATAATACAGTTGATATTTAGCTAAACAAAGCTACAATGGCTAAGATACAGTCTGAATATAGAGCGGACAAAGTTCACTGAAGAGCCAGTTAGAAATTGACGAGGTTTAGTGAAACAGTAGGAATAAGGAAAGCTGGAATAATATAAAATCACTCCCAACCAATTTTTAGCTTATGAAATCAAGTGAAACTGAAGTGCCATTTATTAAAGGGGATAAAATGAAACAATTGATTTAGGACAGAGTTTCAGTCCTACACAGTTGAATTTGAGGTGCCACTGGGCAGTTAACGGGAGCAATCTTACAACAGTTGGATGTATGCTATGATGCATAAGAGCAAGTTTGTGTTTGAGTCAGGTATTGTGAGTCATCAATTCATATCTCCTTGTTATAGCCCTGGGTCTTCTCAGGAACATGATTCCAAGCTTTGCCTTCCTGATGCTGAAGAGACCACAGAAGCAGTTGATGGTAATAGTGAGGTGATGGAAAAGGTGGTAAAATCTGCACCTGTGTCACCCAGTATATTTTTTGAGAAGGCAGTGGGCTTCAGATGAAGCCATGGAAAACAAAGAAATAGAGAGTACAGTAGAGGATACAGGTCCAAAAAGGAAGATAAGAAACAGAATTCAAAAACTAAAAAAAAAAAAAAAAAAAAAAAAGAGGCCAAGAGAGAAATGCAGTTTAATGTGAAGAAAATGAAATAGTCAACTGTACTATCAAATACTACTCAGAAATTAATTATATACGAACCATAGGGGTACCTCGGTTGCCCAGTCAGTTAAGAATTTGATTCGATTTCAGCTCAGGTCATGATCTCAAGGTTCAACAGTTCGAGCCTTGCATTGGGTTCTGCACTGACAGTGTGGAGCCTGCTTGGGATTCCTCTCTTTCTCCTTCTCTTTCTGCCACTCCCCTGCTCTCTAAATACATAAATACATAAACTTAAAAAACAGAACCATAAATCACTCAATCTTACAATTAGAGGTTTGGGGCAATATTGGCAAAAGCAGTTCCAGTAATTTCCAGGGATGGGATTCTAAACACAGTGAGTTACATGTACATGGCATGAACAGGAGGTGAGAGATAGTCTTTGAATAAACTTGACTGTTAATGGACAGAATTGTATGGTGTGATGCCTAGTAAAATATATAAGATTGAAGTGAGTTATGGGTTTATTAACTGTTTTAGGTTGGAGAGATGGAAATTTGTTGAAAGGAGTGGCATAGAAGTCTTCCAGTTATGAGATTCAGCCATGATATTCGATGGACTGAAGTCCCTAAGGAAATGGGAATGATGGGATCCATAGCAAAGTATGAGGGAATTTTTTAACAGAAAGAATGACCGCTTCCTGTGAGTAGAGAAGGAAAAGGCAGAGTGGATACAGTTAGGTTGAGAAATGAGAAAAATCCTCCTAGTTTAGTCTGTTTTCTCTATGAATTCTAATGCACAGTCAACTTCTGTGAGTCAAAGGATAGGAGTAGGGAATCTGAGAAGAGTTATGGGAGTCTAGAATAATAATGCATACAAGAGAGACTGATGAAAAGCTTAAAGGATTTCGAGGAAGATTTAAGTACCTGCCTGAAGCTAGAAACTATAAATCTGTTCTCTCCCTTCCTTCCATAGTTATATGATTCCCTTTAGCAGTGGCCGTTTGCCTGAACGTAGTCAAAGAGATAATCCAGGTTGACGACTAGGCTTCAAAGTGCAGGTATTGAGAAAGACACGGAAACAAAGCTGTTGAGATTATTGGAGAGAGGGAGATGAAAATGTGGTTCAGTTTCAAGATTAAATGCAGAAGAAAATGAAGCAAAGATAGAGAACTAGAACATCGAAAAATCAAGGATCAAACAGTTTCTTTGAAGTTAATGTACAGGTAGAGTGAAAAAAAAGGAGTTGAAATTTGGAAAAGAATAGTCAGTAAGTAGACAGTTGCAGCTTACTATCGCATAATACAGCAATTATTTTATTTTGTACCATTATCTTCCACAATCATCCCTGGCACACAATAAATGTTTGTGGAATTAAACTTATTCTGAGATTTATAGAAAAAATATTTCCTTAATTGAGAGATAAACCACATAGTACTCTACACTATAAAATACTTCTCTCACACAGGCAGAGCATAAAGGTCTTATATTCAGGCTAGTAAACCACTCAAAAGCAATACCAAGCACTAAGCTTCCAATTTCAACCTAAAATTCAGAGGATCTGATTCAAATACCATGTTTTGGCCAGTACGATTTAATTTTAAAACTAGATGAGTCATCCTGTCCATGAGGTATTTTAAGCATAGATTGCATTGCATGAAGAGACACCCTACCTAAAGCCTAAAACTAATACTGAGGAAACAGCAAATTATACACAATCTTTGTGGTTGACTTTTTTCCCCACAGAAAAGTAGATTAGTTACCAGAATTTGACTTCACTCAGCTGAAGAAATTGATCCTAGAGATGCATATGTTGACAATCACTTGTAATAATATCACTTTTCTCATTTTCGAGGAAAAAACGTCCTTAGAGATCACTCAATCCAAGTACTTCATTGTGCAGCATGAAGACCAAGTCCTAAAAAAGGTTAAACAATGTTTCCAAGGTCATACAGAAATTAGGCGGCTGCACTGTAACAGGACCAAACTCTTCCACGACAGTGAAAATCACTGGAATATTTAAGAAGCTCTCTAGCTTATTTATATAAGTATGTATATCAGGGAAATTGAGTGAAATGGGCATGATTTCAATAGAAGCGATTGCTTTCCATCTACCTCTTACGAGACCACTGTGGGCTGAAATCTTGCTCATGCATTCTCTTATTTTTGTTGCAAGTGAGCAATAGGAAGGTTCAAATAGGTGATAACCACCCCCTACCACACACACACACACACACACAGAGAGAGAGAGAGAGAGAGAGAGAGAGAGAGAGAGAGAGAGAGGAACAGACAAGAATAATAGAGAGGAAGAAGATCTATGAAAACATAATTCACAAACTGAAGTTTCTCTCCCCAGGTAATTAGAAATAGGCTATATTTGCCTATCTTTTTTTTTTGTAATCCCTGATGTGTTTGACTAAAATGATAATTAGCTATATTTTCCACTTTGGTTGAGACATATTGTATATCATGTATAGTGTGGTTCTGGTCTCAAGAGGGAAATGGATCATCAGGAGAGTATTTTTCAAAGTCTCCTCTCTGTAAAGATTTACTGAGTTGTCTCTAATGTACACTGACAGCTTCTGCATTAAAATTAGAGGAAAGTAGACATCGATATTGTCAAGCTAAAAAAAAAAATCCTCTCCCCTTTCATTTTCATTCTACTAAAATAAATCAGGTCCATATCTTTTAATATTTTATTAGAATTGTTCATTTCTGAAGGTCAAGAGCAAAATGACTTTTCAAAGTTTAAAAAAGATTTAAAAAAGGTGGCAGTTAATTGATAGTCTCCAGACACCAACAACAGTCTGGACCAGAAGCTGAAAAGCTGTATTAATTTCCTTGCTCAAAGTTACTAGTGTTACTTAACAACGTAACCGAACTTTGGTGTGCCCTATATGAATTTGTTTAAAGTAACAGAAACCCATCCTAGATAACTTAAATAAAGAGAAAGTGATTAGAAGAATATCAGGGCATTACCAAGTAGGTGGAATTGTGGACACCCAGGTTTCAAATCAGAGCAAGAACCCAGACGATAACTACTTTTCTGGAAGGAAAAGAAAACAACAACAACAACAACAAAACTGATGGAATGAGTTCTAGCTATTTATTTTGCCCTGTTTGATTCTACTCAAGATTTATAACCCTAAAGCAGAGACTCTATTTGCCTAAACTTGGGGTTCACAGGTACACCCTTGATTACACAGGAGTATTGAGATGGGGAGGACCTGCCAGCTTCAGTAAGCCAATATGGCTAACTCCCCTTGCTACATACAATGGGAGAGAGAGTTTTTCAAAAGAAAATCAGGGTATTGCTAAGAAATGGAAATTCATGCTGGGCAGTCAGCATTTTAAAGAATATCCACTTCAAGCCAAAAATCTCAGTGTTGATTTTGAAGGAAATAATAATAATAATAACAACAGCAGCTACACTTAATGCAAATATTCCTGTTAACATATATTAAAATGTATATGCTATTCAAAGTCCCCAAAATCAAAGCAGCAGAGGGTACACTGGAAATCTGGGATGTATGCCCTTCTCAAGTGATAGTGTCTATAAAAATCTTTTGCTTACCAGCAGCAGTCTGAATTCCTGACGTGGCAAATAATTTATTTTTCCTTTCTAGAGCCACAGATCAGGCTTCACATTTATAGGTCTGGTAAGTCACCATAAGTCTAACATGGAGGTAGCAGTCCAGCCCAAAGGAAAAGAAGTAGAATCACTTCAGAAATGACTTAATCCATGCTTCAAACTAGCATATCCGTCCTGAAAATCATTCCTGACTACATGAGCACCCGAGAGACATTTGCATTTGAGAGTTCTGATCTGACAACCACAGACATTAACCCTTAATAACATGTAATGCTGCAGTAATTTCACCTATTTGCAATTCATAAGCACGATCTGTTTGGAGCAAAAATAAACTACCAAAAGCAGATTCAAATGGTTTCAGTTTAAGGTGATGACTAATAAAATAACGCTTAACTCTGAGCAGAACTCTAAATCCCACCTCAGTGGTTCTGACAACTTTTCTATTTCCTGAATTAATAATTATATTAATATAGGAACCTCTTCTATAATACGAATGTTTTCTTTTATGTGTATCGTGTGCTGCTCGAGAAATACATTCTTAGATGAGATAGTGAAAATCAATGAACAAGTTGGAATAATTCCAAAAATTTTGAAATAATTTCATGAACCAAAATGGTATTTTAGCACAATTTTAAAGGATGTTACATAGAGTTATAAGACATATGTCTTAGAAGGTAATCGAGAAACATTTTAGTCTAAATGCTTTATTTTGTGAAATTTCCAATGCCCTAATAGCACATGCTGCATAATTAAAATCAAAGACAGGTCAGTCAATACAGAACACAGGATTGAGTATGGAAAAATATCCAACATGCTCCTGAATATAAGCAATATATGGTTCAAAAAAATGATATGAAAGCTGATACATTGTCTACCTCTGATATTTACCTTTGTGGTCAGAAAAAAAATTGTCATAACTCATGCCCTTTTTTCCAGAGTCACTAATTTTCAAATTTCTAATGGAAAACATACTACTGTGTATTGCGTCTCAAATAACTTATTGACAGTCTTCTTCTTCCTTCTTCAGTATTACCAAAGGCATTCATGGAGAGCAAACAAGCATCTCAGAACTGGAATATATCAAATAACTTCCCAAAGAAATATGGCAATACATTCTCACAAATGGGAGTGCAGAGAGGAAGAGAGGTTTTCATAAAATATTATCTTAAAAATAGAGCAAATCTATTTATATAGAGCAAATCATATGTTTAATGTATTTTGTTAGCAAAACATGCACACACAGAGGATCAGACTTTTAGAATTAGATAAAACTGTACAGATAAATTAGACTGCTGTTTCATAATTGCAGTAAGATTATTTTGATAGGGTGATATTAATTTTTAAGGGCATATTATTTATGCATCAACATAAGTATAATTAGAACTCCAAATGCCATATTTCCCTGATAGTTGCACTAATTAGAAGCTAAAGGTTTGTTGTTTGGTTAGGGTTTGGTTTTGGTTCTTTTTTTTTTTTTTTTTCAAAAGGCTATTTTAGAATGTTAACAATTTTGAGATATAGGTAAAGGTAAATGTGTATTCATGATACAACTCTCAGAATTTTTCTATGTACTAGAAGACTGTTATAATATTGGTTATTTCACGCCTCTGGGCACTTTGCATACAATTGAGCTTCTCTATCTTCTCTACCTATCTGATTCCAATAATCTTTAAGCTCAAATATCATTTTCTCAGTCAGGTGACCTGTCCACACAGAGTTAGAGACCCTCCCATCTGCAAGTGCGCTATATGCTGTCCCCAGAAAATGGTATTTGTTGTATTCTTTAACACCTAATTTGTTGTCAAGGCCATCTCTTACACTTCCAAGGGACATGCAGACATGCAATAAAATCACATGGAGAAAAAATTTAAGGTACTGATATAATTCTGCACTCAGACTTGGTGAGGAATAAGCAACCACATTTTTTTTTGAAAGTTCTCAGTTGAGTCTAATGTTCATCTATTGTCAAGAGTAACTGTACTCGCCTGTAAACTCTTCAATGTTAAAGAGCTTTTATTACTCATTTACTTACAGCTTATTGATTCAAGCACAGCACATGGTGGGCACAGAGCCCATATCTCAACGTTTAGGGATTCATATAGTAGTAAATAGCAAATCAGTAATGATGATGCAGATAGCAATATGTGGAGAAGTATAGATTGAGCTGGAAGCAAGCCTGCATAGACCTGATCTTTAAACGAAGCTTAGCTGAAAAGACAAGAAGAGTAGGAGGATCATCAGTTCTAGCAGCACAAACTGCTTCTTGTATTTAGGCATAAATCCGTAATATTAAAGAAAAAATATTTCCTGCCATGGCAATCAGAACTCCTGGTTAAGTGGTCCCTGTAAGAGTGAAAGCTTCTATGCTCCGGTCTCTGGCCACCACTCAGCCCACTGTGAATGCAGAGGACCTCCTGAAAGTGAAGAAATTCTCAGAGGACTTTGGAGAGGAGAGTTAAAAATTTCTTCACTCGGTGATGATGAAGGTGGGAGGAATTGATTGGGGTAAAAAAAATCCATGGCATCCCCCATGTCAGCAGCCAGACAGGGCCCCGGGGCTCATCTTCACGTCCCTCTGGCGTCCCCTCTGCTGTCTGGCCACCAGCCGGGAGCGGGAAGGAAGGGCCTCCGGGGCCGCAGAGACACAGAAGCACATTCGGCACTGGGTGGAATACTGGTTCTTCCTACTTCTTCCTACTGGTTCTCCTCTTCTTCTGGATGCTCATCAACTCCTTGTCCTGCCCCTCCATGTTTTATTTTGTTTTTTGAACCCTTCTTTGTTCCCCTAAATTAATGCTGCTTGGATTTTTGTCTTCTTTATAAATAAAGTTAAAATCTCCCAGAACCATCAAGGAGTAGGAGCAGCCCACACTGTGGGGTTGGTACAGACGGTCAGAATGGCTTGCCAGCTCCCTCCGCCCTTTTCTTCTAACTCAAGTTTTACTCCTTGTGCACACAATGGCGAATGCCCTGGGTCACCAGCCCAAGCCCTGCCTGTAAAGGCTGAGAGTAAAGCCAAGCCATTCCCAGCCCCTACGTCTGCATCCTGGGCCCTGTGTCCTCCCTGCAGGAGGAGAGGATGGTTTTTGTGAGCACAAAGCTATGTAGATCAGAATGAGCGAGGGCAGTCAGGTAGGGTTTCACTGCTGCCTTCTCTTCCCTCTGAATGTGAGAACACTGAACCCAGCCACTGCCCCTGGCACCCCGCCCTGTAAATGGGCTAATAAATCCTTTTCCCTCTTGGAAAAAAAAAAAAAGAGTGAAAGCTTCTAACACTCCAAAAAACTGTAAACTTCCTATTAATACAGAACTTAGTTGCATTCGGATATTTTCAGGAGGTTATGAGAATATGTTCATGCAATTTTATTACAGGTCATTTTTTTTTTCTTTCCTAAATATAATCTATTATCAGGTTAGCTAACATACAGTGTGCACAGTGCGCTCTTGGCTTCAGGAGTAGATTCCCGTGATTCATCGTGTACATACAATACCCAGTGCTCATCCCAACAAGTGCCCTCCTCAGTGTCCATCACCCCCTCCTCCCTCCCATTAACCCTCAGTTTGTTCTCATCATCAGGGAAATATAAATCAGGTCATTTTTTTTTAATGAAGTCCCATGTCTCTTTCTTCAGTAAAACCATATAATTCTGTCTTTAAAATAGTTTCCATTTTGAGTCGCCATGCTCAAAGTGAGCATTCTGAATACTATAAAGAGATGCCTTATTTCACATAATTTCACATAATTCAGATAAATATATCAGGCATGCAGGAAGCACTTGCTTTACTGAGGAATGAGTCACTATCTGCGCTAAAATATAAGTGTCCTTGTACCAAGGAAAGGCCATTCCTGATGAATGAAGCATGACTGAGGGCCTCACCATCACCGCCTCCTGCAGAACTTTTCCATCCCTTTCAACCCCCATTATGCATACATAAAACTATTGTTTCTCTCCTAATATTCCCTTCTTTTTCTGGGTAAGTAATTGTGAGATTTTTATTAGATAATAAAATCCTAAGTGTTCTGAGTTAATTTCGATATATAATACTAATAACATTAATTTATTGGTGAAAAATTAGCACTGTAAAGGCATTGATATTGTTATAATATCTCTGTATCCTCAGTTTCTCAAACAATATCTGGTGGATAACAGACACATGACAAACACTTGTTAAGTAAATCAATGAATTAGTGATACTACATCCACTCTTTCATACACTACATAGAGTGAGGTAAAGCAAATGTAAGTTAGTGTTCCTGTGTTATAAACTACATTTCTTTTTACACTCAAAAACCTAGACTTAAGAAAATCTGGAGTAGCATATCTTCAGGCTCAAAAATTTACAGTCAACCACAGTGCTAAGATTTGGGACTATTAGTCGACACTCTTCCTCTCCTTGTAAAGCCTGAATTCAAGAGCTCTTGAAAATCACCCAGAGTAGATTGAAAGAGGATGCAGAGGGGTGTGAAGTTTCTATCCAGTCAGCCATAATAAAGAAAATCAAAATACCATCCAGAAAGGGAAATAGTACATTTTAGCAGGTAAAAGAAAACGCATTCTCTTCTACTGTTGATAGGTTTATAAAATTTGGGATCCAGTTTCCTATTATCAAAGACCCAGAAACCTGAAAATGTGTTTCCCAAATTATTCATAACATTAAAAAAAACCTAGTGATGGATATCATAGAACCTCAAATCTGGTGCTTTTTAAATTTTTTGCCAGGTACAAAATCATTAGCAGAGAAATATACCGTGACTAGCATGTCATACAGAGGTCTCCACGCCTTTAATGTTACTATTAATAGCTAGGGAAATTCAGAGCTTCTTACTTATTCTCTCATTGTTTGCACCTGATGTCAACTTAGTCAGAATGATTTGTTTAAAATATGTAATTCAGAAGGCATCTCAAGAAGTAATGTGGAATGTATAAACCTGGCCTGCCTAATTTCAAGTGAAATACAAGAGAGAAATGCATATTAATGTAAAATGACTATAAATCAAAAGCTATTTCATTTTCTAGGGTGGTATAAAAGCCAAACCTGTTTGAAACCATAATTCAGCTGTCATAATCTCTTAGATATACCACTGACCTTCCTTGGAAGTTTCTGTCACATAGAAGTGAATGGATCAGGAGGAGCAACATTAAATCACATGGCATTACGGAGAGCCGGGCACTTGAAAGTAATTTAGCTCACTTGAGCAAGTCCTTTAACCACAAGTCACACTTTCCTAGATAGAGATTCCTTTTGCTGTACATGCACATACACTGACATAAAACACATTCCCTGTGTAGACTATACAAAGAGATTCATTGTGTATTCCATGTCTGTGCTTACGGATTTTTTTTTCCATCAATATTGAACTCGGGTGCTCCTGTGTTTTCAAGAAACAGCTAAAAGATTTTGTGTTGTAACTCCTGAAGCCACGTGTCTGATTAACTTAAGGATGTAGATTTTCTCTGGGTATTTTACATTTATTATTAATAAACAGCCAGTATCTAACATGATTACGTGGCTGCCTACCTCTCCAAAATGAATCATTCTATTAAAACTGTGACTTTCAACGTTAAGCCTGAGGTAGGAAACGGGTTTGAATTTAGAATCATGCTATTCACCAATGCCAAGGATTGTTGTTAGGGATTTAAAAAAAATCTTTTGGGGAGGAGGGTTTAAGAAAAATCTGCCTTTGGAACTTATGGGGGCTTTTAAACTGGAAGAAAATGGATGATGTTTATTTGACTCCATGTACATTTGTTAGTAGATTTTCATTGGAGTGCTGCTGTTTTTTCCATGGACAATGATTATTTTACCATTACCTCTTCCCCCAAAGATAGAAGATTAACAAGACTATTCTTGTTACTTTAAAAGCTTTTTAACAATTGCAGAATTTCTTTTTTTTTAATGATTATATAATTTTGAGAGAGAGAAAAAGAGACAGAGCATGAACGAAGGAGGTTACAGAGAGAGATAGAGAGGGAGACACAGAACCCGAAGTAGGCTCTAGGCTCTGGGCTATCAGCACAGAGCCTGACACAGGGCTCGAACTCACGAGCGATGAGATCATAACTTGAGCTGAAGTTGGATGCTGAACTGACTGAGCCACCCAGGTGCCCCCACAATTTCAGAAGTTCTTGTGATTGTGGATGAAAGAGGGTAAGGTGTGGAATACAGACAGACCTCTGCTCAGAGCTTCAAGCAACTATCTCAGAACTGTACTACAAATGGGTTGATCCATGTTTCACCCTCAAACCTTTCACTTAATGAATATCTGATGATCTCCAAGAGTTTGTTGTTTTGTTTTGTTTCATTTTGTGTCTTTTTTTGAGATAAGGATAAAACTATTTATTTCACAGTTGAGGAATAATTGATTCCCAAAGGGCTTGTTCTATCCACAATGAAAAAAACACTTTAAGAATCATTTCTGTTATCTAATACAAAGACTAAGAATATAAAGTCGTTGGTTCCATTTAAAACTCTACTGATAAACTTTTGGGTAAATTACTCTGTACCTAAAATTTGTATTTAAAGACTTCCAAACTAGGGCATTAAAAGCTAAAAATGAATATCCTGCATATAGCAAACGCTGAGCTTTAAAAAAATGTATTAAAGCATGATTTCAAATTACTTGTGTAATTAATAAATGATCAGTGAATACTTGTTTAGCTGCATTTTTGTGGATGCAGGGGGCTTTGAAATATAATGAATAGTATTTTTAAAAAATAATGCATAGTCCCTGACTTCACAAATTTTACAATTTATATGGCAAAGCCAAGTTTTCAGTGGTTTCATTCTTATTTCCAGAATCATTTATAGATTGACTGCAAACAATTTTATAACAACCTATAGCCAGCCATCCCTTATACTTGGTGAACACAAACTTACCACAAGGGGCTGTATGACTTCTAAGGAATCTCAGCATAACTTGGCATATTTCTTGAGAAAGATGATATTAGGCAGATAGTTCCCTTTTTCACATCTCTATCCCTCAAACTCTTTTAAGCTCTTACATAGAAACTGTATTGGTTAACTAAAAGCTATAAGAAAACTATTACTCTAATTGTAATATAAAACCTGGAAATATTTCTTAACACTAAAGTCAGTCAATGTATCCCCCAACTCATGAATCTATCTTGAGTCTCCTGAGACCACTGTGGTGTACCTTATTGCCAGGAATGAAAATAACACACTAGTGATGCCTGGCCCCCATCAGTTCCTCAGCCACATTACATTTCCAGCTATGTTTATAAGCATCAACACTTTTTCATCTGAGGACTCCTTTCATATTTACTGTAAAAAACAAAGCATATATATATATATATATATATATATATATGTGTGTGTGTGTGTGTGTATGTATATGTATATGTATGTATATGTATATATGTGTATAAAATCATTCCCAAAGCAACTACTACAAAGAGACACCATTAAATTCTACCTTCTAGAACTCATTCATGAAATCTGGCTCTGTATCTGACTAGTGGGTAGAATTTTGAATTCCCTATTATTACAATTGGTGGCAAATTAGAAACTAACTCTACCTAAAAAGAGGGGGGGGGGAGCAAATATCTGTCTGATGTCTTAAACTTTTTCTCCTGAGAAAAATCATTTAGGTGTGGGTCATTTAAAAAATGTAAAAAGGAATAATTAGAAAGAAAATTGGAGGTGTTAGGAAAATACTTAGGTGAATATAACATTTTCCAAGAGCATTTTTTTTCCCCAAGAGCATTTATATAAGACTGGAAGGAGTGCCAGATAAGTAGCCTTTGTTTTTGGCAACTTCTTCATTATCAATCACCAAATCTTATAAAGTCCCTATGTATCTAAGTAACCTAAGCCATGAGATAGAACATGATACATAAGATATAATAGGAAATGTAAGAATTTATACATCTCAATGAAGGGATTATATTCCCTGTGAAGAAGAGACTGATAGAGTGTGGGAAAGGTGCCTTCACAGAGGAGTCTTATGGTCTTGATGAAGAAAGGAAATTTCTATCAGGTTTAACAGTAGCTGCAAAGAAGAATGCTACTTGATTGGATATTCTCTTTAACCAAAAGCTGAACCACAGGACAGACATCTCATTCACTCTCATTATTTCAAAGGCCATCTATATTTTGAGGTTCAAAGTTCTATTTTTACACCAATTCATCATCTGAGCTTCATAAAATATCTAATAAGGTCTACTAGACATCCCCAAAAGAATATCAAAAGGCAACTCACACACAGAGGCTCTAAAGACTGAACGTTATGTATTTTACTATTGACCCATTCTTACTCATTTAGGCAGTCAATCAGTCACCCAACCATTTATCCAATATTTATTCAGTAGCCACGATGTGTTTGGCATTGTTCTAGAAGTCAGGGATACAACAGAGAACAAAACTCTCACAAATACTTTCTCGCAAGGAGTTTACAGGGTAGTGGCAATGTAAAAAGTCAGAAAAAATAAAATATAACACGTATTTTTAAGTTCTAAAAACAAATAGAGCAGGAAATGGGAAGGATTTGTAGATAAGGGAGCTGCCTCATAGAATGTCATCATCCTTCTGTGTTTTTTTTATCTCAGAGAATGTCACTAACACACACTCAACTGCCAATCCAAAGACAAAGGTTGATTCATGAAGTTAGTAATTATGCTATGTCCATAATAACCCTCCAATTCATTCAATTATTTTCTTCCCAGTGCTATCACATGAGGTCAACCTGACATTGTCTCTTACCAAAATAATTACAACAGATCTCTATAAGGTCTCCCTAGCTGTTGTACAGCTTCAATCCATTTTTCAAATTGTAGCCAGAGAGCTATTACTAACGTATAATCTTTACAGCCGCTTGGTTTCCACATTGATAAAATCCAAGAGTTTTCCTGTCTTGCCCCTTCTCCATCACCATCCCTCTCTATTTCACATTGTACTCTCAAGCCATGGATTGAATTACTGAATCCTTTGACTCCTTCATACTTTTCACTTGTTTCTACATGTGCCATTTCCTTTCTCTGGAAAGGAATATTTCTCATTCTCTCCCTTCCTCGGCTTCTCCCTCCCTCTTTTATTTTCAACCAGATAGATTCAACTAACTTCTCAGTTTAGACATCACCTTTTGCAGGAAGTTACCACTGAGACCCCCCTGGAACCAATTCCTAGGACCTCCCATAGCACACTGTGCATATACATATCAGAAACCTTACAACATTATATTGAAAACCAATCACTAATGTGGCAGTATGACACTGTGATGTTAACTTGTATTTTCTTCTCCCTCCCTTCTATTCAAATAGGGAATTGGTGCTGTAAATGTTGCCTTATGGAGAGGTGCATCAGAAAAAATAGTCCATAAATCTTTCTGCTTCCAAAGGATGGAGAGGATTTTTAGACATAGGCAAAATGACGAGGTTTACAACATGAAAGAAAGCCAATTTCCTTGCTTTTAGAAAGAATGTATGAGAACAGCAGTCTGTGGGTCCAGGAGCAATGGGAACCTGCGCTTGACTCCCAGAGCTGAGACCAGTGGGGAGAATGACTGTGTGGTGCATCAGTGCAGATGGACCCAACAGCAGTTTATAAGAAAAGATGTCCCAGCCTCCAAAGTCACATGTGAGAAGTAGATTGCTACTAGACATGAAGCAGCTGTGTGAACCAGGGTGGTGGGTGACACACTGATATTCTGGAGCACTGGGGACTGATTCCATACCTTTGCAGCATGTAAGAGTTCATGTTCTTGGCATAATCGAGGGGGAGAGATCCTCAAAAAAATGAAGGGTAAGTATAGGAGACATGCCTAGCTCCCAGTCAATATCTATCTGTTCTTCCACCTTATTAAGAACCACCAATTTTCTTCAGAGTGTCAATATACCTAACAGTAACAACAACAACAACAACAACAACAACAACAACAAACTGTGATTTCCAGCCTTCCTCATAACTAAGAGTGGTAAATAAGATGTAAGCCTAAGGCTTTACAGGAACATCCTGGAAAGCGCTGGAAAATGTGCCAACTTAGTTGACATACATACTTTGCCCTTGGCTATTCCTCAAATTCATGCCTTTAAGTTAAATCATGACATCGAAGACTGTCTTTGTCACTGTATTATCCCCAACTAAGTGCATATTGCATAGTAATCATTTAGTAACTATCATTCAAAGAGCAAAGACAAAGAAAAGTGTTACTTTCTGTAGATGTAAATGATCATTACATTTGAGCTCTGGATTTCCCAAAGCACCCAAAATAAAAAGGTAGCATTTAGGTCACATGTTCCTAAAGAGCGAGGACCTACCTATTATCTGTATTAGGTACATTGGGTACACAGAGCCTGATGTCATTTTTTAAATTACCTCTAAAGCATTAAAAAACAGTAAGTGAGAATTTTGAGAAAGTATTCTGAATCATCTTTTATTCTAATAGCATGGGGACTTTCCCTTAGCTCTCAGTGTAATGAGCCCCTAAAATTGTCTTCCCATGCCAGTATAAACCAGGACAGGTTAGTTTATGCAAGAGTAGTAACCAGCCTTTAAGTCTCAGGGATTTATCACTAAAAAAAAAAAAAACCTTTTTCCTAGTTCATGCCAGGTCTACAGCCAGCCCAGGTGGTCTTCCAGAGCTGCTCTTCCTCCTAAGGTTGGCTCAGTATCCCAGGCTGCTTTAATCTTTGGCACATTCATGTCAACACATGCCTCCATGGTCACAATGGCAGGAAAACAGAGTTCTGAAAAATATCGTATCGACCATCAAATGTTCTGACAGACAGTGACACATAGATATCGCTGCTACCACAATGCATTCTAGAACTAGTCACATAGGTCTGCTTAGTCATAGGGATGTGAGGAAAGATACTCTTCCCATGTTTCCAAAAGAAGAGAAATGAACATTAGTGATCATGCCAAATCTCCACCATACATAAGCAGTTTTTAGAAGAAACATTCTCATATCCCTAAAGACAAAGGTCCTGAAACATTTTGGATTTAAAATCTCTCTATACTTTAAAAACATATGGAGGGTGCTAAGGGGTTTTGTGGATGTTTATTTTATCTACCAATATTTATCATATCTGAAATTAAAGCTAAGAAATTTAAAAAATATTTACTAATTTATTTTAGGAAAATAGTAACATATCCATCATACACTAACATAAATAATATTTTTAGTAAAAATAACTGGATTTCTAAATGAAATAAAAAAATAGAGGAGTGGCACTCTTATATTTTTTGGAAATCTCTTTAGTATCTCTACTAAATAGAAGACATCTATATTCAAAAATCTGTATTCAATCTGTTGTGATATCACACTTTATGTAGCCTCTGGAAAAATTTTATTATGTATCCATGGGAGAATAAAACTGGTAAAGGCAAATAACACCTCAGTATTACTATGAAGATAGTTTTGACTTCACAGAACACTGAACGGGTCTCACAACACCACTAGACACTTTAAGAAATGCTGCCTTAAGATGGCTAATGTCATTGCTCAATGGCATTGCAAACTATACAAAGGTAAAATGCTTGCTGCCTCTAATGTCTTCTATTTTGCTTTACTTTTGCTCTGAAAACTTTTATTGGGTCAACTCATTGTGCTCTGATTGAAAAGTATTCAGTGCCTCAATCAGGGGATAAACTTGCCTGCTGGTTTTCCCAGAAACGATCTGTGAAGGATGTCTCCATTATCTTAAATAATAGTACTGTTTTCTTCTTCTGGTGTGCCTTTTCAACTTTCTCAGTGAATCCATCTGTCATTTTCTGATCAGCAGCTGAATAGGCACATTTGCTTTCACGTCCTCTTAAATCCACTTTCTCTATCCGTCAGGACCCTAAATCTTATAGTATGAGGGTCGTTATCCTTAGCACACCCTTTCCTTCTACCTGTGGGGCTTATTATCTTACTCTTTCTTGAACAGCCCTTTGGTTGAAATCCCTTTATCAATAGGACTCATAGATTGTCTAAAATGGTACGAAGATACTCCTTTCCATTTGCCTTCTAATTAAAATATTCAAATAAACAGTCACTGAATAGCTACCACATATAAAAGACTCCTAGTACATATAGAAGATTTCTACATTTATTCAAATAAAAAACTACAGATTCTTAATAGTGATTTAAAGTTACCAAAACAAACAATATGTTGGAGTAGAAAATAAGACATAAAATATTAGAGGACAAAAATATAAATGTTTTGGGTCCCTTCCCCTCTTTTGAATCTCAGTTTGCATATCTGTAAAACAGGACTAAGAGAGAAGTTTCAGAGGTCTGAGAATTGTTTTTTCAGTCAGTCAGGCCAGACAGTATATACCCCCGCCTTATTCTCCCTCGGCTTCCAGAAAGCTGAAGGGTTGTGGGTGTCCTGGGGCCAATTACTTGGTGCTAGTGGGACAAAGTGGGACGCCCCCTCAGATACAGGTTTCTGACCCAGGACTTCAGGGTCACCTCTCCTTTTCCTCAACCCCCATAGAACATTCTTGGAACCCCTGGGACAGTGCTGGGAGGGCACACACAGAAACCCACCAAGAGTGGGGATCCTGGCTCAGGTATAGGGAGGGTATTGGGAGATGGCATTCTTCTATCCGGAGTGAAACTCAAGAGGCTAGAGATGCAGGGCCACCCCCTTTCACACTCTCTGCAGGTGGTTGTTCTCTGCCATTTTGCCCCTGCTCAGAGATCCCCTGGCCTCTTTGTCTCTGCACCCATCTTTGTCATTGTCTTTGGGGCCCAACCCCCTGATGTCATGTCTGATGTCAGCAGGGAGTCAGTAGCAGGCCTGCATCTTGGGCCACTGAGCTGCACCAAGGGAGATGTTCTTGGCGTGGAGTCTATGCTTTCTTGAAGTGACTAACACTGTAGGTCAGGATGCTACCCTGCAAATGCCCACACTGCCAGGAAGCCCTCCAAGCAGATGATGTCCTACAAGTTGAAATGCTTCAGTGTTCAGCAACTTCCCCTCCCACAGTAGGAACTACATCTCTGGAGATATGAACTCAAATCCCACTCTGCCACTCCTGGGCCTGTGGTCTTGCACAAGCCCCTTAACTCTCTAAGCCACAGAACATGCTATATTACTCGGCATATAGTAAGTGCTCAACACATGTTACTTCAGTTTTATTAGTATTATTATTACTATTTTTATATTTCCACTTATTAACTGTATGACCTTCATCAAATAACTGTCCTAAGCCCCATTTTCCTCAGAATGAAGATAATTGCACCTGTTCTCCCAGTAAAGATGTGAGAATTAAACAGCAAGGCAATCCATAATGGTTAGCTCCTTTTACTTCCACTCCTACTTAGCAGCCATGTGGCTTCCACATGTTACCTCGCTTTTCTAGGCCTCAGTTTCTTCATCTGCAAAATTGGGAAATAGTATCTACTTTCTTGGGGAGCCTGGTTGGCTCTGTTGGTTAAGTGTCTGACTTTGGCCCAGGTCATGATCCGCGCTTTGTGGGTTTGAACCCTACATCAGGCTCTGTGCTGACATCTCAGAGCTCAGAGCCTAGAGCCTGCTTCAGATTCTATGTCTGCCTCTCTCTTTCTGCCCCTCCCCTGTTTGCATTCTGTCTGCCTCCCAAAAATAAATAAATATTTTTTTAAAAATAGCATCTACTTTCCTAGAACTGTGAGCATTCAGTGAGATTATTTTTGACATATGGAACCTATCGAACATGTTACCTTATTAGTATTATTATTCCTGTTGGTATTATAAGCCCTCCTTACCAGCTGTGTGACCCTGAACAAGTTCCTTAGGCTCTCTGAGTCTCAGCTTCCTCATGGGGTAAGATGGGAAAAATCAATCCTTCTACTAGTTTTGCTGTGAAGAAGAAGCATCTACATCAGTACTTTGTTCTCACCAGCTCTGTTTCCTGGCTCTGTGATGCAGGCAAGTCCCTTCCCCTCTATTTACCTCAGTCTTCTCAACTGCCCTGTGAATCTAGCAATCTCCACCTTATCAAAAGCTGTTGGATAAGGAGGAAATACTCCCACAAGCCTGATTAGGAATGGCATGGATGATGTTGGGGCCTTGGTAACTCCTGGGGCTCACCAGGGAGGAGGAATTTGCATCTGTCTGTGTAGAGCTTCAGAAGGCTTGCACAATAATCCTGGACTGGCTGCCCCACCCAGAAATCCTGCAGCAGCAACACAAACTGCTTCATAGGGCGGGGGCAGGGGCAGAGTGGTGGCAGCTTACTCTGCAACTGTGGGGACATCAATCCCAGAGAGCAACCCATACTCAACCTCGCCTAAAAGACTCAGAACTCACTGGAAGGAAATATATGACCCAGTTCTCCTCTAAAAACCCTTCTATTGCCTACTCAGGGAACATCCAGAGCTCTTGGACCACATGGAAGGATAGGATGGGAACTCAAGCAGCTGGACTTTAAATCATGCTCCTTCATTGATCAGCTCTATAAAGGAACAGGTTTTTGTCTTGGCTTTACTATCAATTAATTATTCCTTTAGACTTCATTCACCTCAACTAAAAGAAGAATATGTTACCTTTTACACTCATTGACCTCTATCATTCTATGATACAAGTGAGGGTTTGATTAAGCCACCTATGTATTAGCAAATCTCTTGATGTATGTTCTTTTTCATCATTTGTATTACATACCCTGTGGAAATACTACAAATATTAATGTTTATTTCACTGTCGATTATTACCTGAGATTCAGAACAAATTCTACACCAACATGATTACATGGGTCCCTGAGAGAAAGAGCAAAGTGACCAAGGCATCCAACAAAACAAAAACAAAAACAACAACAACAACAAAAGCTAATTACTTTTACTCCTTACAAGTGGTAGAATTTGTTGGTTAGAAACTTCTTCTGGAACTTTCTGATGTAATCTGAAACCAGCCCCCATACATGGAGGATAGAGAGAGACTGATGAGGCAGATGACTCCAGATTGGTAGATGGCAGGTTTAATAATCAAGGGAACATACATAAGAGGCTTGTCTTGGGCAGCCTCAAAACACGTAGATTACACTCACCAGCCAACTCTTAGAAGTTTATATAGAGGTCCTACCTGGGTTTAGTCTCATACTCAGTCAAGATAGCCTCAACACATTCCTATCTCAAATCTAAATATCCTTAGAGTAGCTTCTGGGAACACAGAAAACAAACAGAACACACATTCCAAGGACAGGGGAGGGGGTGGGGAGCCTCCAATTGCTCAGATCCAGCTCATGGGTCAACCGCCAGTTATATCTTCTTGATGACCTCCTCAAATAGAAGTAAATTGAATAGTTAAATTGTTAGTAAAATGTTTAAAATATTAATAACCACATAAGATATGATTGATACCTGAGAATCTAAGGTTCTCTCATTACTCTCTCCAAATACCATGAGAGAGAGTTGCACATGACGGAAGAAAAGCTTGAATTTTGAAATGCATGAATGTTGAGTCTCTTATCTCAAATTCTAAGTTTCATCCAAACTAGTTCTATTACTGAATTATTAAAAAATTCAGTTGAAGAGGAGGAAAAATTTTGACAATGGAAACCTTAAAATCTAAGATTCAGCTTGTATCCCTAGTTTTACTACCAAAGAGTCTAAGAGAACCCCTTTAGCATTAGAGGTAAGGAAAATAAACATGAAAGAAACTAATCAAATAATTCAGTAGATCATGGTCTTTGGAATCAGAGACACAAATTTGACTCACACTTCTGTCACTCATAAGTCAAGTTATTATATAGACCATAACTAGTCATGTTATTCAACCTTGCTAAGCATCAGTATCCTCAACTGCTCGGAATTGTCCTCATCTGTATGAGTGAAATGACAAAGTGCTTGTACCTAGCATACTGTAGGAATCCAAAGTAATTGCTGGACAACATCTTTCTCTTGACCAAATTATAAGATTGATAGGGATTTGAGGTCTAAATTACATGAATAGGCAATTTAAAAATACCCAAACTTTCTGGAAAATATACTTTGGCATATTCATTTTCAGGTGATTCACTGTAATCACTACAGAGAAACCTGAATCATTCAAATAAGGAGACTTTTTTTTAAGTTGATTTATTTTGAGGGTGGGGGCAGTGGCAGAGAGAGGAGAAGAGAGAGAATCCCAAGATGTGCTGACAGCACAAAGCCTGATGCTGGGCTAGATCTCCCTGTGAGATCATGACCTGAGCCAAAATCAAGAGTTAAACACTTGAGGCACCTGGGTGGCTCAGTCGGCTAAGCATCTGACTTCGGCTAAGGTCATGATCTCGCTGTCCAGGAGTTCAAGCCCTGTATCGGGCTCTGTGCTGACAACTCAGAGCCTGGAGCCTGTTTCAGATTATGTCTCCCTCTCTCTCTCTGCCCCTACCCTGCTCATGCTCTGTCTCTGAGAAATGAATAAACCTTTAAAAAAATTAAAAAGAGTTAGATGCTTAACTAAGCCCACCAGCTGCCCCAAATAAAGGGGCATCTAAGAAGAGAATCAAAGCCCTGACTTTCACTTTGCCTACTGAACTGGTTTGACATAAAGGAAAGGGGACCTTGAAACACTTTTTTTTTTTTTTTGAGAGAGAGAGAGTGTGCACGGAGAAGCCAGAGGGAGAGAGACTCCTCACCCACCACCAAGCCTGATGCAGAGCTTGATCTCATGACTCTAAGATCATGACCTGAGCCAAAATCAGGAGTAGGATACTTAACCAGTCAAGCTTCCCAGGTGCCCTGAAACACTCTTTTATTATAGTATTAATCACAAGATTTAGAAATATGATTCTTAAAGGATACAGTTAATATAAACTGAATATAAGTTTTAATCAGCTTTACAAATTAAGTTCTTGAGAAAAAAAGTCATAGCTAAATGCCTGCAATATTAATACCAATAGTGGTAGTAGTAGTAGTAGTAAGAAGAAGAAGAATTTGCCTATCATGTCATTTACTATTTCAACAAAATAGTACTTTTCTATCTTAATTTCATGTTGGAGAAGCAAAGTGTACTGCTAATAACAACACAAGACTGGGTTAGGCATGCAAATTAGAATCCAGTGCCTTTTGAGTCCTTTTGAAAGGTAAAATGAATAAAGATTGACAGCTTTTATCAAAATGATTGAAAATGATTTGTGAAGGATTGAAGAAAAAAAGTACAATGATCTACTGCTTAATACAATGGCTCATATGGTCAAAGAGGGTAAGCGTGGATAAGGTAGATGTGACCAGAACGCATGTCTTTAACTGGGTTGCCAAAATGCATAAGGTATATTTTTACTTTAGAAACAACCTCATATATGAATGGAAAATAAATCCAGAGGAATGAACTCAGTATGTAGTTCAAGAAATAAATCTAACCTTTCAAATATGTGAAAACTTGAAGAAATCTGCACATGAAGAATGATAGGAAGTTCTCAAATAAAAAATAAAATAGAATATTCCCCCATTCCTAAGTAAATGGAATAATCAATAAATCTTTACCAACCACCCAATAACAAACACACAGATACAATAAAAATCCCCACTGTGATAATTCCCCTGAGTAAACATTTGTGTAATCAAAACTCTAACATATTTCTAAGTCTACATTTATAGATATAGAAATTATTCTGGTAATACCTCTATCCAGTATGCTATATAATTTATACGCTATTTTCAAGCTGTCACATACTTGTCTCTAGGCACTTCCATATTTACATTTATGGGAGTAGAAATTGTTTTGTTAATATCTGTATCTGGTAAATATTACTATGTCATTTTCCAGTCTTAAATATATCCTACAAATAAGGCAATGCCCAGGAAAGCTTTACTGAACATATTACATTTTGCCCATGAAGGTGGCCCATCCCCCCCCCCAAAAAAAAAGTCATTTGGGGCGTGGTGACAAGGTGTGATTGTGTTCGTTGTTTGACTTAAATCAAATCATTTCTGACACAGTTCAAATCCTTTAGGAACCTATCTATGGCCAATTCAAACAAATAAACACTCGAATAAGAAAAGTAGAATGAAGTCCTGCTGTCATACATTTCACTTAATAGTTGTTTTCCTGATGTATCCGAGAGGAGTATTTGAAAGGACAGTATGTATTTTCCTGTGATGTCAAAATGTCAATTCAAAATCCATCTGTTTTAGCAGAAAAATAATACTTTGTCATAAATGCGAGCTAACAGCCAGTCCTCTACCTGGAACCCAGAGGATATTGAGAAAATCCTCTATTGTCCTAGCACAATGTTAGTTATTATTTATAAGGCCTTATAGAAAAAAACAGTTGCCTGACATTCATATAGTTTTCTTAGGAGAAATGTTCCCTTTCCTCAGCAGTGTTTAAAACACACCCAGGCAGCCAGGAATATGGTTATTTACCTTGATACTGAATTATTTTTCTAAAGCTTGTCATTTTAAAGAAGAGATGCTAAATATTGATAAGGTTTGGTTAGTTCCACAGCTTCGACACCAAGAAGCCTAGCGAAAACCAGGGATAAAATAAAATGTTTCTCCCACTGTGCTGTAAATACATTTCATTCAAACCTGGTGTGAATGCCCTTCAAGTCTCAAGTCCTTAGAATTTTAAGACTGAGAGCATATCAAAGCTAAGATTGCCAAATTAGTACCAATTTAGTGCAATTTAAAATTGTGTGATTTTGTATAAGAGAATACAAGCTGAGACTCTTATTTGTCTAGTGACATGTATGGTTGTCTCAGTGGTCTTTACTGCTTCACTATTGATGGTATAGCAAACATCTTTCCAAAATATCATGTAGCTTTCTGTCTAACATGGGGAAAAAATACCTATAGAGGCCAATTGTTGGTTTGATGGGTGTTCATCTTTCAAAATACAACCCACAAAATTTAAGAAGGTAGCCAAGGAGACCAACTTGCTGTTGATAAATAAAAGTGTGATATTCTAGCCATAACACCTTATATGAGATGCAAAACAGGTATAACCAATGATTCTTTTAAGAGCGTGTTTTGCCAATAGGCATAAACATAATATACACAAAAAAATGATGGGACAGTAGAAGGTGGGGTAATGATTTCTTAAACTAGATGATATTCTTAAATTTATTTTGAGTATCTTGAAGGATTGGAGAAAATTTTGCTCCATTCTCTTCCCGAGTTACAATAAAACACCTTTGGTTATAGTTCAGCATATCTGGAAAACTCAGACTCATCACTCTCTACATCTTCATGTAAAATGAGAGAATTGGATCATACATTCACTCATTCACTTGCTCACTCCTTGAATATTAATGAGTTCCATGCCAGGCCTGTGCTATATACTGGGATGTCAGCAAAAAGATAGGCATGGTCTCTGAACCACTTGAGTCCACATCCTGTAAGGGAAGTCCTACGTTATCCATGACAAAACAAAAACCTATTTCAGTTACGATAACTTCTATAAAGGAGCAACACAAAGTGATATGGAAGCCATTAACAAAGAAACGACCTGTGGTTGCAGGGGGGAAATCTTCTAAGCAGAGAGAATTATATCTGAAAAGGCCTGAAGTGGGAAAGTTCAGGTCAAGTTTAAAAAGCCAAAAAGAATGTGTGGTTGGAACAAGGAGAGTGATGGGGCCAACAGAACAAGATGGGGCTATGGAGCTGGCAAGGAGCAAGATCTCATGGGTCTCTCAGGCTTCATAAAGGATGTGGGGCTTTATGCAGAAAACAACGAAAAGTGTTCAAAGACTATAAGAAGAGAGATGACATGACTTGATTATCCCTGAAGCTGATTTCTACTCTGAATTTCAATAGGAATATATTTGTTTCTACTAATTAAAATTGAAATAAGTAGGGCTGGCATTATTATTATCATTGTGTTACTATAGATGTTATGAATTGACATAGGCACAGAACTCAAGTTAATAAACTGTAACTTAATTATTATATTGTTAAACTTAATTTAACTCATTTAGCCTTGATTCCTCAATTCCCAGTGATTAGATGATAACTCAGTCTTTGCAATTCAAGTTAAGCAGAATCACTTCTACTCTAAACTTTGATCTCTGTTACTACCACTCAGCCAAGTGCAGTCATTCCTTAGGATTCTTTCTCCACTCCCATCCATTCTGACTTCCCTTTCTTCATTTTCTTGAGGTAATCTAAGTTCTCAAAGGACATTTGTACTGTTGGGCATCTGGCCCGGTACTCTTCACTGTGTTGTGTATAAGTCATTTCATCTAGTCTCCTTCATAAGATGATTATTTTCTTTTTTTTTAATTTTTTCAATGTTTATTTATTTTTGAGAGACAGAGAGACAGAGCATGAGCAGGGGAGGGTCAGAGAGAGAGGGAGACACAGAATTGGAAGCAGGCTCCAGGCTGTGAGCCATCAGCCCAGAGCTCGACGCGGGGCTCGAACTCACAGACTGTGAGATCATGACCTGACCCGAAGTCGGACACTTAACCAACTGAGCCATCCAGGTGCCCCAGATGCTGATTATTTTCTACTGATGGTCTCCATCCTACCTTTTCAATTCCCTCCCCAAACCTAATGAAGTACAATCTGCATTTTAACAAAATGGGTCCCCGTGCCGTGTCTATACAAAGTTTGAGAAACCCCAGGTCTAAAGTATTTTTCTGTTGATTTCTTTTCAAAAAAAAAGAAAAAGAAAAAGAATGGAACATTTTATTAAAGATGAAGATGTAACCAATGTAGCAATTAAGAGCTCCTTTCTGAAAATAAAAGGTAACTTTACGGTTATTTGCATAGCATTCAAGGCTGATGTATGTAGTTACCTAACAAGGTACACTAATGTTGCTAATGAGCCAAGCACAATATATGAGTGAGTCCAAACTGTCCATTCTTAATCTATTCTTTCCAAGCTGACATGAATTATATCAAGTCCACTGGCAAAACAGACTTTAGAGTTTCACTTGGTAGATTACTCATTAGTACTCACTCTATCTGTTCTAAGCTATCTTGCCGTAGCCCGAAATAAATTTGGGATCTTTACATATTTTTCTGAGGGAATTCCCCCAAGGTTTCGTGTGTGCATGCACGCGCAGTGTGTGAGCGGTGTAGTTGCAAAGCTAACTAAAAACTGAATAGTGTCAACTGATACGAAAACAACATCAAATAAATGTTGTTTTCAAGTCTTTTTATTTTTTAAAGCTTATTTACTTATTTTGAGGGGATGCAGTGAGAGGGGAAGAGAAAGAGAATCCCAAGCAGGCTCCACACTGACAGGGCAGAGCCTGATGCAAGGCTTGAACTCACAAACTGCAAGATCATGACCCGAGCTGAAATAAAGAGCTAGACACTTAACCAACTAAGACACTCAGGTGTCCCTTGTTTTCAAGTCTTTTAAAAATTTCATTAGGACAGCTCGCACATTAAATAAAGTCATATTGATGAATATGTCATATTTGAACATAATCATAGTTTCAGTTGCTCCAACAAAATTCTGAAACCATGTGTGGCATGATTTTCAGTAGTCATTATAAAATCTTACTGTGATCATTTCTCATCATGAATACTCCCTTATGCACCAATGTAAGACCATGTCTCCATTACTAAAGTGAAAGTTAGAGTTAAGCCATTATTCAGTAATTTCTAGTGCCAGGTAAGGCCTTGGCCCTCCTGGATGCTTACAACTGTTTATTGATGAAAACTGTATTATAAAGCCACCCCTATTTGCTATGAATTACCTACATTGCCTTTTTAGAATTGTGAGTGTTCTCTAAATAACTCCATGCTCCACTTGTATTCTTCAACCTTGGCATGTATGTCTATCTTGAATAAGTTCTTCCAAAATGCCCCGGAATACCAAATTTTGAAGACTTAGCCATTCCTCTTTCAGCCTTCTAATTTTGCCTATTGAAATGATAGAATATTGATGAATTGTGAAGACTGAACCCCAAAATTCACTCTAAATTATTCTCAGGCAGAAGGAATGACTCATTCCAGACCATCTGTAATCTCTTTCCTCTTCTGGCCCACAGCACATAATGGTGAGGCAGCTGGTTGGGCTGGAAATAAAATAGATGGCACTTCTACCACCATCACCACCCCTTTCATGAAGTTTACTGATCTAGAAAGAATTACAGCAATAATAATCTACTGGCTATTTATGGTTTAGTGTGTTTCAAGTCGTGTGCTAGGTACTTTTCATTTGTTATCTCACTTAATCTTAAAAACATCCTATGAGGCAGGTGCTATTATCATCACTATTCACCTTTTACAAGTGAAGAAACTAGGTGTTAAAGCCAAATAGCTAGTAAGCATTATAAATAGGATTCAAGTCCAAGTTGTCCTGTTCCAAAGACCTCCTCTCCTGTAAGATTTGCATTACCATGATGTTCACCTAATATAGTTGCCTGACTTAAGCCATCCCATCCAAAGGAGAATACCACTGTTCAGGTGAATATAATTAACTTTTATATTCTTAAAATAGAAACCTACAAACACATATATACTCACAAATACAGGCTTGAAATGGAGCTGTTTCTGGGTCATAAGTGAACACATGAAGTGACACACACCTGGTACAAACCTATAAAATGTAAATGAAATGACCATCACTATGCTATTTCTACTAAGTAATACCCAATCTCACAGACATCAACACAAATAGCCAAATCTACATAAGAATGAGAATTTGTATTTTCTAAATATGGCATACATGTGCATTCCAATTTGCACATATAAATGAACCTACATATATGGACCTCCACTGGCAAGAAGCACAAAGGACCACTTTTACTTAAGAAAATCCTGAGAACCTACTGAATTCAGAAGTCCACTTCAGGAATTTGTTCATTTCATGTGCATGGACATCATTACAGGCTGAAAGCTTATTAAGTATAATCAAGAAGGTCCTTTTGGAATTATCTTCCTTAGCCTACTTCCAAGGGAAATCATTTGTAGGTTTCTTCAGGGCAATGGTTATCAACCAAGTGCTCAGGCTCATTTTCAAATGTTCCAAACCAAATTTACTGTAATAATGATAACTGCTCTTTCAGTATCCTGATCTTTTTAACTGCTATACATCTTTTCATCTATTTCCATATCCCTTAGGTAGAGTGCAGACTAAGAAATCATCAGACCCATTTTTCAATACTATACATCATCAGAAACAATTTTGATAATCATATTATTAGTGTGCATAACCCCATCCTTCAGAACTCTACGAAAAGAGTCACCTAAATGTCCTGCTCTTGTTCAGATACTCTATTTATATCTACAAATGTCAAAAATTCTAAATGAAGTGTATGAGCCTTGATTGATAAAGAGATATGGTTCTCTTTCCTAGCCAAGTAACAAATAGTTAATAAAATCCTAGCACCTGCCTAAAATTGATTTTTAAATTCTTCAAAATTGTTCTTTAGTTAATTCAGGTGACACACATTTCTATCCCAGTTCAGGAATAGTTTTTTAATGCATGATTATTTGGGAGAGAATATTAGATTTATTACCTTTGCTAATGAACACTTAGATAAAAGAGGTATTCTCAAGATAAGTATTCTCATGACATGAACTCTGATTACCATATATTAATTTTCATTTCAAGTCTGAATTATATAAAGAGTGAACCCAGTGGCTTTTACATATAGAAAATGGGACCTCTCCAAAGTACACTCTGCTATAATTCTCAAGTGTCCCCTGTCACATTTGTAATGTTGCATATCAGTAGTACCAGAATTCATCATCATGAATGCACTTCCAAAAGTTTAAAGAAGCAGTGGATAAACCTTAAAGACACAGAGTTTAACCTCACACTTTAAAATAATGTGTTAGCCCTGTTTCAGAGGGACTGAGGGGACTGACTTCAAGAATGGCCAGTGAATTGGTTGAGATGCCCCTTTCCCTATGCTCTACACCCAAGAGAGTCCCTTATTTATGTGCTCCTTTTTCACAGCAGCATTTATCACGGAGTCACTAAGAAAATGCAACTCCTTAGTAACAGCAAGGTGCATCTGCATCTCCAATATTTGAGGCAATGCCGCAACTTTTCAGTACCAAACAGTGCCACCAGGGCCACGGAACTCATTCCCTGCAGGATATGCCCTTGTCCTGGGGAATCTTAGCCTGATGAATATATCATGAAACCAATGTAACTAGAATTTTAAGAAAACAATGATTTTATCTTCTCCCTGGAATTGAGCAAGGGAAAAAATTAATGGCCTCATGAAATCTAAGAACTAGAAGTGACTTATGAGGCCAGTATCCCCTGGATACCAAAACCAGATAAAAACACCACAAAAAAGGAGAAGTACAGGTCAATATCTCTCATGAATATAAAAAATCCTCAACAAAATATCAGCAAACTGAATGCAACAATATATTTTTAAAAAATCATACACCACAATCAAGTGGAATTTACAGGATGCAAGGGCAGTTTAACATTCACAAAACAATCAACATGATACGTCACATCAATAAAAGAAAGGATAAAAACCACATAATCATTTCAATAGATGTAGAAAAAAAAGCATTTAACAAAGTATAGCATCCATTCATGATAAAAACCCTCTGTAAAGTAGGTGTAGAGGGAACATACCTCAACATAATAAAAGCCTTATATCAATATATAAGCCATAGCCAACATTATACTGAACGGTGAAAAACTGAGAATTTTTACCCTAAGGTCAGGAACAAGACAAGGAGGTCCATTCTCACCACTTTTATTCAACATAGTACAAGAATTCCTAGCCACAGCATTTAGACAACATAAGTAAATAAAAGGCATTCAAATTAGTAAGGAAGAAGTAAAACTTTCACTACTTGCAGATGATATGATACTATAAATAGAAAACCCTGAGGACTCCACCAAAAAACTAGTACACTGATAAATGAATTCAGTAAAGTCATAGGATAAAAAAATCAATGTATAAAAATCTGTGGCATTCCTATACACTAATAATGAAGCAGCAGAAAGTGAAAGTAAGAAAACGATCCCATTTACAATTGCACCAAAAAGAATAAAATATCTAGGAATAAACTTAACCAAAGAAGTGAAAGACCTGCATTCTGAAAACTATAAAACACTAATGAATAAAATTCAAGATTGCACAAAGAAATGGAAAGATATTCCATGCTCGTGGATTGGAAGAATATTGTTAAAATGTCTATACTATCCAAAGCAATCTACACATTTAATGCAATTCCTGTCAAAATACTGCCAGCATTTTTCACAGAAGTAGAACAGACAATCCTAAAATTTGTATGAAACTACAAAAGACCCAAAATAGTCAAAGCAATCTTGAAAAAGAAAAACAAAACTGGAGGTATCACAATTCCACAATACAAGTTATATTACAAGGTGATATTACAAGGTGGTAGTAATTAAAACACTACGGTAATGGCATAAAAATAAACAGATAGATCAATGGAATAGAAGAGAAAACCCAGAAATAAAACCACAATTATATGGTCAATTAATCTTTAATAAAGGAGAAATGAATACACAATACAAAAAAGTCTCTTCGACAAATAGTGCTGAAACTGGACAGCCAAATGCAAATGAATGAAACTGGACCACTTTCTTTTACCACACACAAAAAATAAACTCAAAATGGATTAAAGACCTGAATGTGAGACCTGAAACCATAAAAATCCTAGAAGAGAGCACAGGTAGTCATCTCTGATGTTGGCTCTAGCAACAGTTTGCTAGATATGTCTCCTGAGGCAAGAGAAATAAAAGCAAAAATAGAATATTTTGACAACATCAAAATAAAAAGCTTTTGCACAGTGAAGGGAACCATCAACAGAACTAAAAGGCAACCATGTAATGGGAGAAGACATTTGAAAATGACATATCTGATAAAGGGTTAGTATCCAAAATATACAAAGAACTGATACAACTTAACACCCAAAAAACAAATAATCCATTTAAAAATGGCAGAACACATGAACAGACATTTCTCCAAAAAAGACATACAGATGGCCAATAGATACATGCAAACATGCTCAACATCACTCATCATGAGGGAAATGCAAATCAAAACTACAATACCAGGTATTTACCCAAAAAATGCAAAAATTCTAATTCAAAGAGACAAATGCATCCCTATGTTTATTGCAGCATTATTCACAATAGCTAAACTATGGAAGCAGTTCAAGTATCCATCCACAGAGAAGTGGATAAAGAACAGCACTATAGGGGGAGAGAGGGAAGATGGCGGCGTAGGAGGACGCTGGGCTCACCGCGCGTCCTGCTAATCACTTAGATTCCACCTACACCTGCCTAAATAACCCAGAAAACCACCAGAGGATTAGCAGAACGGAGTCGCCGGAGCCAAGCGCAGACGAGAGGCCCACGGAAGAGGGTAGGAAGGGCGGCGAGGCGGTGCGCGCTCCACGGACTGGCGGGAGGGAGCCGGGGCGGAGGGGCGGCTCGCTGGCCAACCAGAGCCCCCGAGTCTGGCTTGCAAAAAGCGGAGGGGCCTGACGGACTGTGTTCCAACAGCAAGCACGACTTAGCGGCTGGGAGGTCATAAGTTAACAGCTCTGCTCAGAAAGCGGGAAGGCTGGAGGACAAAGGGAAGGAGAGCTGCTGAGCCCCCTGACCACAGAGCTCAGTTTGGTGGGGAACAAAGGCGCTCGCCAGCGCCATCTCCCCCGCCCATCCCCCAGCCAAAATCCCAAAGAGAACCAGTTCCTGCCAGGGAACTTGCTCCCTCCGCGCAAACACCCAACCCTGCGCTTCTGCGGAGCCAAACCTCCGGCAGCGGATCTGACTCCCTCCTGCTGCCACAGGGCCCCTCCTGAAGTGGATCACCTAAGGAGAAGCAAGCTAAGCCTGCCCCTCCTGCCCCTGTGCACCTTGCCTACCCAACCCAGCTAAGACGCCAGATCCCCAGCATCACAAGCCTGGCAGGGTGCAAGTAGCCCAGACAGGCCACCCCACCCCACAGTGAATCCCGCCCCTAGGAGAGGGGAAGAGAAGGCACACACCAGTCTGACTGTGGCCCCAGCGGTGGGCTGGGGGCAGACATCAGGTCTGACTGTGGCTCCGCCCACCAACTCCAGTTATACACCACACACAGGGGAAGTGCCCTGCAGGTCCTCACCACGCCAGGGACTATCCAAAATGACCAAGCGGAAGAATTCCCCTCAGAAGAATCTCCAGGAAATAACAACAGCTAATGACCTGATCAAAAAGGATTTAAATAATATAACAGAAGTGAATTTAGAATAATAGTCATAAAATTAATCGCTGGGCTTGAAAACAGTATAGCTGACAGCAGAGAATCTCTTGCTACAGAGATCAAGGGACTAAGGAACAGTCACGAGGAGCTGAAAAACGCTTTAAACGAAATGCATAACAAAATGGAAACCACCACACCTCGGATTTAAAAGGCAGAGGAGAGAATAGGTGAACTAGTAGATAAAGTTATAGAAAAAGAGGAAGCTGAGAAAAAGAGAGATAAAAAAACCCAGCAGTATGAGGGGAAAATTAGAGAACTAAGTGATACACTAAAAAGAAATAATATACGCATAATTGGTATCCCAGAGGAGGAAGAGAGAGGGAAAGGTGCTGAAGGGGTACTGGAAGAAATAATAGCTGAGAACTTCCCTAAAGTGGGGAAGGAAAAAGGCATTGAAATCCAAGAGGCACAGAGAACTCCCTTCAGACGTAACTTGAATCGATCTTCTGCATGACATATCATAGTGAAACTGGCAAAATACAAGGATAAAGAGAAAATTCTGAAAGCAGCAAGGGGTAAACGTGCCCTCACATATAAAGGGAGACCTATAAGACTCGTGACTGATCTCTCTTTTGAAACTTGGCAGGCCAGAAAGAATTGGCACGAGATTTTCGGTGTGCTAGACAGAAAAAATATGAAGCCGAGAATCCTTTATCCAGCAAGTCTGTCATTTAGAATAGAAGGAGAGATAAAGGTCTTCCCAAACAAACAAAAGCTGAAGGAATTTGTCACCACTAAACCAGCTCTCCAAGAGATCCTAAGGGGGACCCCGTGAGACAAAGTACCAGAGACGTCACTACAAGCATAAAACATACAGACATCACAATGACTCTAAACCCATATCTTTCTATAATAACACTGAATGTAAATGGATTAAATGCGCCAACCAAAGACATAGGGTATCAGAATGGATAAAAAAACAAGACCCATCTATTTGCTGTCTACAAGAGACTCATTTCAGACCTGAGGACACCTTTAGATTGAGAGTGAGGGGATGGAGAACTATTTATCATGCTACTGGAAGCCAAAAGAAAGCTGGAGTAGCCATACTTCTATCAGACAAACTAGACTTTAAATTAAAGGCTGTAACAAGAGATGAAGAAGGACATTATATAATAGTGACAGGGTCTATCCATCAGGAAGAGCTAACAATTATAAATGTCTATGCGCCGAATACCGGAGCGCCCAAATATATAAAACAATTACTCATAAACATAAGCAACCTTATTGATAAGAATGTGGTAATTGCAGGGGACTTTAACACCCCACTTACAGAAATGGATGGATCATCTAGACACACGGTCAATAAAGAAACAAGGGCCCTGAACGAGACATTGGATCAGATGGACTTGACAGATCTATTTAGAACTCTGCATCCCAAAGCAACAGAATAGACTTTCTTCTCGAGTGCACATGGAACATTCTCCAAGATAGATCATATACTGGGTCACAAAACAGCCCTTCATAAGTTTACAAGAATTGAAATCATACCATGCATACTTTCAGACCACAAGGCTATGAAGCTTGAAATCAACCACAGAAAAAAGTCTGGAAAACCTCCCAAAGCATGGAGGTTAAAGAACACCCTACTAACGAATGAGTGGGTCAACCAGGCAATTCGAGAAGAAATTAAAAAACATATGGAAACAAACGAAAATGAAAATACAACAATCCAAACGCTTTGGGACGGAGCGAAGGCAGTCCTGAGAGGAAAATACATTGCAATCCAGGCCTATCTCAAGAAACAAGAAAAATCCCAAATACAAAATCTACCAGCACACCTAAAGGAAATAGAAGCAGAACAGCAAAGGCAGCCTAAACCCAGCAGAAGAAGAGAAATAATAAAGATCAGAGCAGAAATAAACAATATAGAATCTAAAAAAACTGTAGAGCAGATCAACGAAACCAAGAGTTGGTTTTTTGAAAAAATAAACAAAATGGACAAACCTCTAGCCAGGCTTCTCCAAAAGAAAAGGGAGATGACCCAAATAGATAAAATCATGAATGAAAATGGAATGATTACAACCAATCCCTCAGAGATACAAACAATTATCAGGGAATACTATGAAAAATTATATGCCAACAAATTGGACAACCTGGAAGAAATGGACAAATTCCTGAACACCCACACTCTTCCAAAACTCAATCAGGAGGAAATGGAAAGCTTGAACAGACCCATAACCAGCGAAGAAATTGAATCGGTTATCAAAAATCTCCCAACAAATAAGAGTCCAGGACCAGATGGCTTCCCAGGGGAGTTCTACCAGACGTTTAAAGCAGAGATAATACCTATCCTTCTCAAGCTATTCCAAGAAATAGAAAGGGAAGGAAAACTTCCAGACTCATTCTATGAAGCCAGTATGACTTTGATTCCTAAACCAGACAGAGACCCAGTAAAAAAAGAGAACTACAGGCCAATATCCCTGATGAATATGGATGCAAAAATTCTCAATAAGATACTAGCAAATCGATTTCAACGGCAAATAAAAAGAATTATTCACCATGATCAAGTGGGATTCATTCCTGGGATGCAGGGCTGGTTCAACATTCGCAAATCAATCAACGCCATACATCACATTAACAAAAAAAAAGAGAAAAACCATATGATCCTGTCAATCGATGCAGAAAAGGCCTCTGACAAAATCCAGCACCCTTTCTTAATAAAAACCCTTGAGAAAGTCGGGATAGAAGGAACATACTTAAAGATCATAAAAGCCATTTATGAAAAGCCCACAGCTAACATCATCGTCAACGGGGAAAAACTGAGAGCTTTTTCCCTGAGATCAGGAACACGACAGGGATGCCCACTCTCACCGCTGTTGTTTAACATAGTGCTGGAAGTTCTAGCATCAGCAATCAGACAACAAAAGGAAATCAAAGGCATCAAAATTGGCAAAGATGAAGTCAAGCTTTCGCTGTTTGCAGATGACATGATATTATACATGGAAAATCCAATAGACTCCACCAAAAGTCTGCTAGAACTGATACATGAATTCAGCAGAGTCGCAGGATACAAAATCAATGTACAGAAATCAGTTGCATTCTTATACACTAACAATGAAGCAACAGAAAGACAAATAAAGAAACTGATCCCATCCACAATTGCACCAAGAAGCATAAAATACCTAGGAATAAATCTAACCAAAGATGTAAAGGATCTGTATGCTGAAAACTATAGAAAGCTTATGAAGGTAATTGAAGAAGATTTAAAGAAATGGAAAGACATTCCCTGCTCATGGATTGGAAGAATAAATATTGTCAAAATGTCAATACTACCCAAAGCTATCTACACATTCAATGCAATCCCAATCAAAATGGCACCAGCATTCTTCTCGAAACTAAAACAAGCAATCCTAAAATTCATATGGAACCACAAAAGGCCCCGAATAGCCAAAGTAATTTTGAAGAAGAAGACCAAAGCAGGAGGCATCCCAATCCCAGATTTTAGCCTCTACTACAAAGCTGTCATCATCAAGACAGCATGGTATTGGCACAAAAACAGACACGTAGACCAATGGAATAGAATAGAAACCCCAGAACTAGACCCACAAACGTATGGCCAACTCATCTTTGACAAAGCAGGAAAGAACATCCAATGGAAAAAAGACAGTCTCTTTAACAAATGGTGCTGGGAGAACTGGACAGCAACATGCAGAAGGTTGAAACTAGACCACTTTCTCACACCATTCACAAAAATAAACTCAAAATGGATCAAGGACCTGAATGTGAGACAGGAAACCATCAAAACCTTAGAGGAGAAAGCAGGAAAAGACCTCTCTGACCTCAGCCGTAGCAATCTCTTACTCGACACATCCCCAAAGGCAAGGGAATTAAAAGCAAAAGTGAATTACTGGGACCTTATGAAGATAAAAAGCTTCTGCACAGCAAAGGAAACAACCAACAAAACTAAAAGGCAACCAACGGAATGGGAAAAGATATTTGCAAATGACATATCGGACAAAGGGCTAGTATCCAAAATCTATAAAGAGCTCACCAAACTCCACACCTGAAAAGCAAATAACCCAGTGAAGAAATGGGCAGAAAACATGAATAGACACTTCTCTAAAGAAGACATCCGGATGGCCAACAGGCACATGAAAAGATGTTCAGCGTCGCTCCTTATCAGGGAAATACAAATCAAAACCACACTCAGGTATCACCTCACGCCAGTCAGAGTGGCCAAAATGAACAAATCAGGAGACTATAGATGCTGGAGAGGATGTGGAGAAACGGGAACCCTCTTGCACTGTTGGTGGGAATGCAAATTGGTGCAGCCGCTCTGGAAAGCAGTGTGGAGGTTCCTCAGAGAATTAAAAATAGACCTACCCTATGACCCAGCAATAGCACTGCTAGGAATTTATCCAAGGGACACAGGAGTGCTGATGCATAGGGGCACTTGTACCCCAATGTTCATAGCAGCACTCTCAACAATAGCCAAATTATGGAAAGAGCCTAAATGTCCATCAACGGATGAATGGATAAAGAAATTGTGGTTTATATACACTATGGAATACTACGTGGCAATGAGAAAAAATGAAATATGGCCTTCTGTAGCAACGTGGATGGAACTGGAGCGTGTGATGCTAAGTGAAATAAGCCATACAGAGAAAGACAGATACCATATGGTTTCACTCTTATGTGGATCCTGAGAAACTTAACAGGAACCCATGGGGGAGGGGAAGGAAAAAAAAAAAAGAGGTTAGAGTGGGAGAGAGCCAAAGCATAAGAGACTGTTGAGAACTGAGAGCAAACTGAGGGTTGATGGGGGGTGGGAGGGAGGAGAGGGTGGGTGATGGGTATTGAGGAGGGCACCTTTTGGGATGAGCACTGGGTGTTGTATGGAAACCAATTTGACAATAAATTTCATATATTAAAAAAAAAAAGAAGAGCAGTATATATATACAATGGAATATTATTCAGCCATAAAAAAGAATAAATCTTGCCATTTGCAACAACATGGAAAGAGCTAGAGAGTATAATGGTGTCAAGGCAGAGAAAGACAAATATGATATGATTTCACTCACATGTGAAATTTAAGAAACAAAACAAACGGGCAAAGGAAAAAGACAGAGAGAGAGAGACAATCCAAGAAACAGATGCTTAACTATAGAGAACAAACTGATGGTTACCAGAGGGGAGTTGGGTGGGAGGATGGGGGAAATAGGAGATGAGAATTAAAGAGTACACTTACCATGACGAAAAATAAAATGCTAAAAAAAAAGCATTTTGAACCGTCCCTTGAACCATCATATATTGTGATATGTCAGGATATTTTAGTGTCCTAGTAGACATAGGAAATATCAATTTATGGTACAACATTTGCTAAAACAGAAAAAGGGATCATCTACATGATTAATTACCCTGTTTATACTTCCAATATTTTTTTATTCTGTGTATTTACTAAAAGCATTTCTTCAAATAGCTACTTGTTTTAGTGAAAAATAAACTTAGCATTAAACATTTTAACTCTTCAATTGTAACAAAGCATGCAATCAGAAAAATTCACGAAGTCTAGAGCACAGTGAATTACCACAAAGGAAACATACCAATGTAAGCAATACTTAATTAAGAAAGAGTATCCTACCAGTTCCTCACTTCATGTTCCCTCCCAGTAACTACCTCCTCCCTTCTCTCCAAAGGTAATTAGTTTTAAAATATGTCTATAAATGCTTTATAATCCTACCTTCAAAAGATAGATCCCAATTCTCTTCCCCTTGATGTGAACTAAAGTAAATGACTTGCTTCTAACAAATGGGATAGAGTTGAATTGGCAGTGTGTGCTTTGGGAAATAGATTATAGAAGGCATCATGCTTCCTCCTTACAAGGACTCTTAAATCACTCACTCAGGAGGAAGCCAACTGCCATGTCATTTGAACACTTAAACAGCGCAACGGAGAGTCCCAAATGGGGAAGAATGAAGGGACTGTTAGTAAAGTCAATAAGGAACAAAGGTATGGCATGTGACTGAGCCATTTTTTAAGTTTATTTATTTTGATAGAGAGACAGATATATAGAGAGATAGTGCGAACAGGGGTGGGGCAGAAAGAAAGAAGAGAGAGAATCCCAAGCAGGCTCCACACACTCAGCACAGAGCATGAAGTGGGGCTCGATCTCATGAACCACGAGATCACGACCTGAGCCAAGATCAAGAGTCTGATGCTTAACCTACTGAGACACCCAGATGCCCCATGAGTGAGCCATTTTGGAGTGTGTAGACCAGTGCCAGTCAAGTATTCAAATTACCAAAACTCTGGCATTTAGACTGACACTTCATCAGAGTTCTTAAGCCAAAACCACCCAAACTGCTCCAGAATTCTTGACTCACATACAGTATGAGATAATAAATGTTTATTATTGTTTTAAGGCTCTAAGTTTTAAGGTATTTTGTTTTGCAGCAATACAAAAAATTAACCACTCTCTTTACTACTAATACCATAGTTTAGCTTAGCATGTTTTTAATCTTCTAGTAGTAGAATCATTATTATTTATTATTCTGTATTCAGTTTATTTCACTCAACATTATGTTCGTTAAATTCATTCATATTGTCATGTGTAGCTATGATTCATTTCTTTTCATTATTGTATAATGTTCCAATGTATGAATGTACCACAATTTCTTTATCCTTTCTAGTAATGATGTTTGGTCTGTATTTAATTTTTTTACTTCTATAAGTAATATTTCTATAAACATTCTTGTACATGTCTTTTGCTGCATAAGCAAGCATATTTTTATTAAATGTATACCTAAAACTAAAATGCCAGGTCATACAATTTGCAAATAGTCAAATTTAGTCCTCTGTAACAATAGATTTCCAAAGTGGTTGGAGAAATTTACACTTCCATTAACTGTAAATGAGAATTTCTATTGCTATATATCCTTGACAACAATTGGTATAATCAGGGATAACATTTCATTACTTTTTCTAACTTAAAACTGATCTAATAAAGACATATGCAGACTGTAAGGAGATATATGCAACTCAGATATCTGACAAAGGAATTGTATCATGAGCATATAAAGAATTCCTTTAGATCAATGTAGGAATATAAATGAAAACAACTCAATTTTTTAAATGGGCAAAAGACTTGAAAAGGCATTTTAAAAAAGAGCGTATCAAATAACCAGAGACAATATGGAAAAATGCTTAACATCAATAGTATCAGGAGGGGAATGCAAATTCAAATCACAATGATACACCTACCTATAAATACACAGCCACCAGATATGCTAAAATTCAAAAGACTGATAAGACCACTGATAAGACACTTTGGCAAGAATGTGGAAAAACTAGATTTCTTACACATTGTCAGTGAGTGTGAGGTGGTACAACTTTGAAAAATTGCTTATCAATCTATTTGAAGGTAAAACACATACTTACCTTAGGTATTCTATACCTATATGTTTACAATATAGAAATAAAAACATGTCCATGAGAAATATATATTTATATTCTTTTTCATTGCAGATTTATTTATAATTGTCCAAAACTTAACAAAAATAATTCCAAATTTACATTGCAAGAGAGATGATAAATAAATTGTGGCTTATTTATTTAGTGAAATATTACTCGACCATCAAAATGGCCATATGACAAATATTAAGAATCTACTATGTGTTACATATTGGGATATAAATATAAAAAGCAGTTTCAACAAGTTTTGTATATTTTATCTTGAAGGATTTAGAACTTCGGGAATATTTTATTTCCATTCTTCCAAAGCCACACTACTCTAACCTCTTAAAAGAGAAACAAAAATAATACAAATTCATCAAACAGAAAACAATAGTTTATGTCTTTTAATAAATTTGGAGGGTTGCCTGGGTGGCTCAATCGGTTAAACATCTAGCTTCAGGGGCGCCTGGGTGGCGCAGTCGGTTAAGCGTCCGACTTCAGGCAGGTCACGATCTCGCGGTCCGTGAGTTCGAGCCCCACGTCAGGCTCTTGGCTGATGGCTCAGAGCCTGGAGCCTGTTTCCGATTCTGTGTCTCCCTCTCTCTCTGCCCCTCCCCCGTTCATGCTCTGTCTCTCTCTGTCCCAAAAAAATAAATAAACGTTGAAAAAAAAAATTAAAAACATCTAGCTTCAGCTTAGGTCATGATCTCGTGGTCCATGGATTCAAGCCCTGCATCCAGCTCCATGCTGACAGCTCGGAGCCTGGAGCCTGCTTCAGATTCTGTGTCTCCCTCTCTCTCTGCACCACCCCCACTCATGCTCTGTCTTTCCCTCCCTTTTTCTCCCTCTCTCAAAAATAAATAAATATTAAAAAAACATCTGTCATCATTCCAAAGACTGTTCCCAAAACAAGAAGAGAAATATTACATAAACCTTTTTTTTAAATAATGTATTTATTTGTTTACATAATAATTTAATCTTTCTGGATTTAAAGAAATAATGTCATGTTTTAAACACACTTTGGAATCTATGTAATTAATGGTGTCCATGCAAGTTTTTATTCTAATGACAGGTTGAAAGGATCCCCAAATCTGGACTTTGCCTACAGTTATCATTTCTGACATTTTAATAAATAGGACCCAATAAGGTACTAGTAAATTATAACATAAAAAATACATGGTATATAATAAAGCCTTCTTATGATGCTTTCCCACACATATATTCCTGTTTCAAAGGCACAAGACAAGTCCAACAGACTCCAGTCATGTTTAACATCTTAGCAAACAGGAAAGGCAAAATAGCTTAAGTCCAAAATGCTTTGGCCCACTACTTCTTACATAAAAACACAGATATCCAGAAAAAAAATAATAAATTAGCATGACTGTGAACTCTAGGACTTCAAGACACATGATTTGGGCAGACTCTATCTCTGCTCTGTAAATATTACTTCACCAAAACATGAACAAGAATCCATATTTAACAGAAGAACAGATAATTAATTAATCATTACAAGTAATCTCCTTAATACATAATTTCTTGTTTTCATCTACTCATTAATGGTTCCTATGCACCAGTAAAACTGCTAAAGGCAAGCCCTTCACACACACACACACACACACACACACACACACACACACACACGAAAACAAAGACAAGACAAGACAAGACAAGACAAGACAAGACAAGCAAGAAGGAATGAATAGCAGAACCTAGAATGGGTAACAATCCTTTTAGTTAAACACTCACAGTAAATGCGCTTATTACTTTTGAGGAACTGCCAGAAAGATAGAAGACTGGAACAGAAATTACAAGTGAGGAAACAATGAAGGCAGTAAGATATCAAAGGGGCAGATTATGAAGGATCTTTTTTGGAATTTATTCTCAGTGTGATGGGAGGCCATTAGTGTTTCTGACAAAATTTAACTAATGCTTTTAAAATATAACTCTGTTTATAGTGAGTAGAGTAGAAGAAAGAAGTGGGAGTTGGAGCCTCAAGTTAAGTAGGATGTTATTATAGAAATGAGGTGCTGGTAGCTTTAGGAGAGGAAGAGTAGTGGAGGGAGGAGAAGGCAGGAGACATAATGAATATTGAGCCAAACAAATTTGAAGTGGGAGGAAAAGCAAGCACTCAAGGATGACTTCAAAATGTTTATGCACAGCAACTGGGTGAAATTTTACTGGTAGGAAAGAGTAGAAGTGAAAACAGTGGACAGGGAATGGAAATCGAGAGTGTGATTTAAGACATGCTACGTTGTAAGGGCCTATTAGACATCCAAGTAGAGGTGTTGCGTACACAAACTCAACAAACTGCACAAAAAAAATGGAGCTAAGAGGAATGTCCCAAACTGGAAATTACATATATATGTGTGTGTGTGTGTGTGTGTGTGTGTGTGTGTGTGTGTGTGTATCCAGAGAGAGAAAGAAGGGGAGGGAATTGGTCTAACTGGTGATTATACATTATGTAAAATAATATATATAATAGAGTCACTGCTGTCTGATTAAATTCAAAGACCCAGGACAATGGAGGATCGACTAGAAATTGAGTATAGCGTGCAGATTCCTGTTAGTGAATCATATCTCCTCCATTTGGGGCCAGGCATTTGGGGTAGTATTGAACCCTAACTGAAATTCCTTGGCTTAAGCAAATCAGAAAGAAATTCCATCTGCTTGGCTAAACACTGATTTCAGGTTTGGGTCAAGTCTAATTTGGGCTGTGAGAAAATATGAGCTTCTAGGAAAACGTTTTTCCTGATCTCCCATGAAAGCTATCAGAAAAGAGGTGGTCTTTAGAGGAAATCCTGAGTTAAGATGAAGCTGTCCTTGTAGAAGGTAAAGTACACAAATGGAAAGAAACTAACTACTTGGGCACTCTCTGATCAACTATCAGTTGAAGCCAGCCTATCTCTGAACTTCTAATTTAAGAAAACCAATAAGCATCTTAACTCAGGCAAATGTTTTGGCTGTTTCTATTGATTTTAATAAGCATCTGAGACCAAAAATGGAAGTAAAGGTAAAAAGGAAGCACTGAAGGGAGGGAGAAAAGGACAGAAAAAATTCTTTGGTCTGAGAAGTACAAAAGAAAAATGAACCAGAGAAATTTATTCGTTCACTCCCTAAAAGGAGCTTTTACAGCGATTTTCTTGCAAAATCTACAAATATTACCAGATTTAGAGTAAGAATGAACCATCAGAGATTTGGTCCTCTCAGGTGGTTAAGATACCTGCCAAAAAGGACCTTACTCCTCTCCGTTTTACAAACTGAAATTGACCCCAGAGAAACCTGGATGCTGGATCAATGTTACATTACCCTACTGCTATCAGGTACCACACTGTTAGAAAGAGAATACTCTTGCTCCTGAAAATTTGCGTCCTCAAGGCACTCTGAAAAGAGTCATCAAGGAACCCTGATGCTTCTGAGAACACCATAGCCCACTTGAGGGAAGATTTGTCACCACAGTGTTCTTAAATCTCAATGGATAAGATCAGGATTTTATGGTGTATGTGTGGGGTGGGGGCAGTGCTTAGGGCATGGTACTCAGCTGTTACTTTGAAGACATCAATAACAATACCATTTAAAGTATTTTTAAAATCCAGTTTCACACAAAACATAACAACTGACATTTTCTATTGCCTGAATTTTCAAGAAATACCCTGAACAAAATGAAACCACTTCAATTAGCATGGCATTAATTCTGCTTTGCAGGAACAGGGAAGGGGATGCAGGGCTCTTTTCCCCTTGGTTCTGTATGCTATTCACCTGGACTTGGCCTGAGTGCTTGGCAGATGCAGGGGGAGTAATTGAGGATTATGTTTATCCTTTCTTTTGACATCTGGAAAAAACCCCAGGCAAAAGTCAGCAGCCGTTAATTCAAATAAGTATAGTTTCTTTGACAATGCAATTGAACATCTTTCTTTTTTAAAGATGTAAAGCCTCTTTCTAATCCATCATGTTTTTACCACATCTAAGCTTTGCCACATAACTTACATGTTGGGAAGCTGTTCAAATAACAATGTAAGTACTTCCTGCATTTCTAATAAAGATGTAGTCATAAAAGAATAATATGTTTCAACAGCCCAATTTTGGTAGCTTCATACATACCAGAAACACCTGCCAACTACCTCTACAGACACCTTGCTTCCTAACATTGTATAGTTTAAATATTCATATGAATTATTCATGAAGTATTCCTAATTGATATTTGTTATTCAGATGAACTGCAAAGCTATGGATCTTCCCATCCTTAAATAGCATGTAGTCTGGCTTATATGAGATTAGAAACAAATTTAAATATTTTATTTATTCATTCATTCATTCATTCATTTATTGTTATTTAGTTTGTTAGTTTTGGCAAGCAATGTTCACTTGTGTTTGTGACTGGCAACTTACAATTTCTGTCTCCTAAAAAGGTGAAAAAGATGCTAGCCACCAAGACTGTCCTAACATATTCAAAGTGCTTTTGACAAAGTTCTTGTATCTCAGCTGCCGGCTGTGTCAAAGAGCAGAGTATTCCGAAGAGAGAGAGAATATAAAATATAGATGAAATAATTACCACAGTAGCTACTTAATTGCATTTGAGTAGTTACACTCTGCTAGGACTATTCAAAACACTATTTTAAGTCATTATTCCTTTGTCTTAAGTGTTTATACTCCAGTCATTTTTAATGAAAATATCCTGTTTTTAATCTTCTAATGGGAGGGGTAGTCAAACACAAACCGCTTCTATGGTACCGACAGAATTTGCAAAACTTGCTCATATGCCTTCATTGCAATGTTTTAATGTAGGGCAAATGGCTACAAGCTCTCAGCATGCTCGAGAAATCTCTGGTGACATAATTAAACATGCCATGACCAAGATTTCTTGAGAAACTCCAGACTGGTAAACCCAGTCCCACCAAAAAATACTAGAGCACCATCACTAAATCCCAAATAACAACTGAGAAAAGCTATCCACGGCTCCCAGGAGCTTCACAGCTCAGTGTAAATGTTCACTCATCGTATATTACATACATGTATATATATTTTAAGTCATCTTGAAATGTTCCTAACTAGATATGCTGGCAAGTAACTTGATCAACCAGTTTTCTCTTCATTGTCATTTTGGCACAGGTGGTGTCTTTCTGTTTTAAAGTAGATTTTTTAAAAGGCGTCAACACCCAGTAGTCTATCAGTAACACTCTATCGTACCACATCAAAGACATTTTTTCCATAAACAGAGAGGAAAGTGCCTTGGAGGTAAAAAAAAAAAAAAAAAAAAAAAAAAAAAAGCACCATCCTAGAATCATGGTTTGACACTGATTCTGTTAAATGTATAAAATTGCCGAAGTTTAGAGTTAGGAGTCCTCGGATACCTAAAGGGGTCCTCTTTAACCTGAATGATGAGACAGACACAGTAACAACCGATGTCATTTACCTATTTGCCATGTTCTCATCATTACTGAAGGCACTGCATCCTGAGGTGGAATAAAGGAAAACAAAATAAATCTGAATTTCAAGTGAAGAAAATAATAAAATCTTATGATAGTAAGGCTTCAGTCATAAAGTTCACCTGAACAAAACTAAATGCCTGATATTAATTTAAAAGCAAATTCATACTAGAAAAAGAACAGTAAATTTTAGGGTACACATTGTAGTAATGAAAGTTATTTCTTCAGAAGAGTTATTATGAAAAAAATGTACCTGAAAGACTTTGATCCTGAAGCACTATGGAGAATTTGACAAATTAGCTTCACTTATTGTGTCTTATTCCTTCAAAAATGTTGATGTTATGTTTTATGTTATATTTAAAATATCATGATATCTATTTTTAAAACAAAATGATATATCTTTGTTTTCTCTATTCCATGAAGGTTATTATTTTCCTATATGATTTGAACAACATAGCTACAGGTTTTGATTTAGATTTGACACATTTAGAGGATGTTATATTTAATTCCTAGAGGGAAGTGCCATGTGATGAACAGGACTAGAAAGCTGAAACCTTAAACTGTGGTGCTGGCAAGGCCTAGACTGATAATGCATTTTCCTTTAGAAGTTTCCTCTGTCTCAAGTAAAATCCGAATAACGATTTTGATTTTAATGCACTGTTTCATTAATGGGAAAATACTCTTAAGGGCTAAGTATATTACACATACACATGCGCACAAATGTGGCAAATAATGAGTCTATATTTAGAAATACTTTCCAAATCACCCATTCCCAATCACAAAAAAATATTTTGAAATGGCTTAAATTCAACATATAAAAAATACAACATATAAAAAACCAGATGCAGTAATTTTTAACAATTTAACTCTGAAATCAGACTGCTTAAATGCAAATCCCATCTCTGGGATTTTTTATTATTATATGGTGACCTTGCACAAATTACTTAACTTTTCTGCACTTTCATTTCCATATATGAAAATAATCTATCTCCCTCATAATTTGTTTTGACGACAATTGTTATAATGTATGTGAAAATACTAGAACAATTCCCAGCTTGTATGAAAAACTAGGTAGAAATTTTAGCTATGATTATCATTGCACTAATGTAAACAGAACAACGTAGTTTATACCACTAGAATAAAAACTCAAGCAAACAGGCAATCAACATGAAAAATGAAAATTTAAAGAGCAAAAGAAGTAAGATTTTATGCTTGTCTTTACCTAAAAAAACAGAATGCAAACTTCTGTTTATTATTTTCATTATTCTAATATCTTCTATAAATGCTCTTAAGTCCATCAAATTATACCATTTCATGCTTTCCCTACTGTTTTACTTCAATCAGAGCTCCCTCCTTCTGAAAAATATAAAACAAAATCAAGTGCTAAGAAGCTTAGTCATTATTATCTAAATGGTTTTTTTGTTAATGTTGATGTATTTATTCTGAGAGACAGACAGAGAGCATGAGCGAAGGAGGGGCTCTGTGCTGACAGGTCAGAGCCCGGAACCTGCTTCAGATTCTCTGCCTCCCTCTTTCTGCCCCTCCCCTCTTTGTGTCTCTGTCTCTCTCTTTCTCTCTCTCAAAAATAAACATTAAAAAAAAAAATCTAACCCCATAAAAAGCACATTTGGACATTTGAAACTTTACTTCAACAGAGTGTCTTTCAGAGGTTTGCCTTATATTCTAACGACAGTGTTACACATGTGCTTACTGGTTTATTAGGACTTCTCTGGGAAGCCCTTCTCAGTGTGCTTATGAATTCTGTTTGATTATTATTATTTTGGACGAGAGCCTACATCTGCAAGGATGGAAAGATAAGACCAACTTTTTTTTTCCTAAACAAGGTTAAAGAAACTTTTTTAAAGAGATTTCTCCGGCATCTTAGCATTTAGTTTAAATTCAAATTAGATTTTTATGTCAACATATATATTGGAATTAGAATGTTTAGTTATTTGTTTGGATAACTTTAAAAATAAGAAATTTATGGACCCATTTCTTAAATATTTCCTTAGTTATAAATATTGTGTCTATTTTTCCTATTGGAATAAATATGTTTACCACATCTAAATAGAGAACAGCTGTTTCTTTTCCTAATTTTTTAAATTTATATTCATCACCATGTCTATCTTCACTAATTACTTAGTACCAAGAAAATATACACCCATATCTTTCTACTCCCAGTTAATTTGCTCCAAAGGAATGTATCATGTGTTGAAGGTCCACCTGGTGATGAGGGGACCAAATTTCCCTAAAAAACACAGTGCCTGATGTACAACGATATGACCTCTACAATATAAACTATCAAGGGATACCAAACTCAAATACACTGAAATCATAAGCAGAAGCCTGACTTTATTGGCAAAACATTCTTTTTAATTATACTAGCCATCTCCTACTTTATGATAAAATTCAGTGTCAACATCATCTTCCAATCCAAATTCATAATAATAAATACCCCAAAACTTGGATTAATATCCTGCCTTTCATTTGAGTAGCTCAGAAAACTTTTACATTTACAACTCTTTCCTCTCTTTATAAATTTTAATCTGGAGGGGCGCCTGGGTGGCGCAGTCGGTTAAGCGGCCGACTTCAGCCAGGTCACGATCTCGCGGTCCGTGAGTTCGAGCCCCGCGTCAGGCTCTGGGCTGATGGCTCGGAGCCTGGAGCCTGTTTCCGATTCTGTGTCTCCCTCTCTCTCTGCCCCTCCCCCATTCATGCTCTGTCTCTCTCTGTCCCAAAAATAAATAAATGTTGAAAAAAAAATTTAAAAAAAAATAAAATAAATAAATTTTAATCTGGAGAAATTATGTTCCTCAATGACAATGCAGGAAATAGGTTACTCTTAACAAACTTAAGAGGTGTTAAGGTAGAGGTGCCTGGGTGGCTCAGTCAGTTAAGCATCTGGCTCTTGATTTCAGCTCAGGTCATGACCTCACAGTTCATGGAATCGAGCCCCACACTGCTGTCAGCACAGAGACTGCTTGGAATTCTCTCTCTCTCTGTCTCTCTCTTTCTCCCTCTGCCCCTACTCTGCTCATGAGCTCTCTCTCTCTCTCTTAAAATTCATACATAAACATTAAACAAACCTAAATGTATATTATATCCTTTATTGTGTTTGTCATAGTTTTTAATCTATTTACCTTAAACTAGTCAGATATAAAAAAACTTGTTACAAAAATATGTATTTCCATGATACCATGGAAATAAAAGCATCTTCCCACATAAAAAGTTGGACAAGAATGTTCATAGCAGCATTATTCATAATAGTAAAAAAAACTAGAAACTACCCAAACATCTGACAACTGAAGAATGAATAAACAAAATGCATCATATCGATATAAAAAGGAATGATGTACTGATACATGCTTAAAAAATGGGTGAACATTGAAAATATTTTGCTAGGTGAAAGAAGCTGGTAACAAAAGGCCATTTATCATAAGATTCTATTTATGTGAAATGTCCAAAATAAGCAAATCAATAGATAATAGTGGTGGCCCAGGGATGGCCTTGAAATGAAGGTTACTGGTAAATGGGGATCATTGTTAATAGGTATGGTGTTTCTTTTTGTAAAATGTTCTAAAACTGAATGTGGGGATGGTCGCCTAAATCTGTGACTATACTAAAATTATCAAATTATATCATTTAAATTGGTGAATTGTACGATGTATGGATTATTTGTTAACAAAACTGTTTTTAAGATGTAACAGCGAACGTTAGCAGTACTTCTGCTATATTTTCCTCCTGTCCTCCCTCCTTTTGGAGGCCATTATTTCAATATGAAGCTTTCTAAACAAATATTTGCAGTTAGTGATCCTCTTGCCCTCTCCCCCTTAGGGATGACTCAAAGGGATGAAGGGACGTGCTCATGATTACACAGCTAGGTGGCAATAACCAGAACAAAAATATTCCGTCCCCTCATCAGGCTTTAGCCAATACCAGGAAGGTTTCTTGTTTGCTTCTTATGAAATGGATTTTTACCTATTGTAAGTACCTCTGACAATACTTTTGTTATGATGATCTTCTCTTTAAAATATGTATTACTTATGTTTTAAATACTTTGTCTCAAGATAGAAAGTAACTATCTTCCTCCTTGGTCCTTTTCTTTTAGAATGGAATAGTCTCACTCTCTATGTGGTAGTTAAGTCCTACATGTTCAAAACCTGACCATTTAAAAAAAAATTAGACAACTTTTAAAATTTTAATATCTTTATAACAACTGAAGGATGACTAGAAATTATTTAATGAACATATGTAACATTTTTTATTTCCTTCTTGGCTTACGTAGGAGTAGTCCTTCTGATCACTGGTGCTTAAAAACATGTTTCCAGGTATCGATTTGAAAGTAATAATTCATGTCATTTTGAGTAAAGCAATGGTTGGTATGGTATGGTGTTTGGTATTTAGATCACTGAAAACAATTCTTCCACGATCATCCTCTTGACTTCATAATTAAAATTCCAAAACATAATACCTATATGGGAATTCATAGATCCCTCATTGGTGATATCCTGATGAATTGCCCATTGAAAGATGGGACCTGTTCTCTGCCCCTAAGAAACTCTAAGTTTTCACTTTCCTCTTTAATTCTTCTGGGAAGACCTCTCTCTGTGTCTACTCCATCCCTTTGTTTTAATCATCTTATTTCCCTTCCATCCATTTCCTAAACAATCTCCCTTGGCAGACTTGCTCTCCGTGTGAATAATCATGTTAGCTTTTACTTAGAGAGTGTCACAATTTTGTCTCTGAAGTATTGAGGACTAACTGTATCCCACATTTAGAAATAAAATAACTGAGCCATAAGGTCATTATCAAAGTTATCATGATTAGTTAACATCAAGTATGAACATAGAACCCAGTTCTTATTTGTGGACCTCCAAGTTTCATTGATTAATATACACTTAAAAAAACAGGCTCAGATTTCATGAAATCAGACAGAAACACTGAAAAGCACCTGAAGAGACAACTACAGTCTTTGAAATCTATTATAATGTCATATACTATGTACAATATTTTTTCTGTTAAGCCCACCCATAATTAGGGTGCACATATTTTAAATATTTATTGAAGGCTGTCCACTAACCGAGGTATATTTTGCAAAATCATCTCAGGTAGAAGACATGTCTTCTTCCTCTGACACAGTAGTATGTTATCTATAATGGCGCCTAGCATTTTTCTGCCTCATATTCAGATCCACATCTGAATCTTCTTTTTCCAACAAATGATAATAAGAATGCATTTTCACCCAGTAAAGCTCAGTATTTGTTGCAGGAGGATATGTTCCTAGCCTCTTTATAGCCTATGGAGTTGTTGCAGAGCTGTGAAGTAGGTTTCAAAGTTGTCATTAGTTTTGGAGCTATGAGCACTTGAGTTATTTTCCCTCTTAACTAAACTATATAAGAATAATTGTTATTGTCAGAATTAGGGGAGAAACACTCCCTGCAGTCTTTAGATGAAACCCAATTACTACAGAGGGTATATTTTAAAAATGCATAAATTACCACATGCTACTGTTTTTCAATGCTTTCCATATCAAACTTGTCCTTTGGAGACCACATTGAACAAAATGGATCCATGCATTTCTCTTGAATGACAGACCGCAAGCATCACAAGTGAAAGGTGAACAAACTGTCTGATAGGAGCTCCACTAATTTAAATGAAATCTAGATCCCTGAAAAACTTAGAAATCCATGAGAAAAAATAACTTTGTCAACATAATACTAGCCTTTCCTTAAAGACATATTTTTGCTTTAAGAACTCCATAGACATTTCATACCAAATAGTTCCACTGAAAATGTGTGAGAGATGAGACTATGTAAGGGCCTGACTACCAGCATAGAAAGAGCAAATACAAATTTCAAGCAAAGAAATTAACAAAGCTCATTTTTCGTAATTTTTAATTTTCTTAATTTTTTCACAGAAATACATTTAAAGATATTTAAGTGAAGGATTATTAGCTATTATTAGCTGTTCTAATTCTTGCAAACATTTGGCTAAAGTAGAGCAAGGATATATTACATTGATTAATAGAATGACCTCTGATATCAAACCTACATTTTAATTCATGCCCTACTACCTATCAGTTGTGAGACAGCAGGCAAGGTGGGCAACCTCTCTCTGTTATAGTTTTCTCATGTGAAAAAAAGAATAATTAATTGTACCCACCTAATATGGTTATGTGACTTAAAGGAGATAGAGCTTCTAAAGGGTTTAGTAAAATACTGGTACACACTTAAAAGTGCTAGACATCTTTATTATAGAAATATCATACAAGAACATAGATAACTAAAGTTTCTAAGTTTTCCTTATTTCAATTTCCTTTTGAAGTTTCAAAACAAAAATATATTATTTACAAAAGTAATCTCAAGAACCCTTAGTAATTTAGAAAATAAGCTCATTGTACAAACACATTTAAGTTTTCATTTTTAGGAAACATGACTCAAATAAGATCAAAAGTTTTAATGTTATCATAGGAAAGGGGGCTACTTCCATAACCTTGGGCAAAGAACAATTTCCTATATCAAAGGACATTATCTTCATCTATTTTACTCTATTAAATAGGTTGGTGGAGGGAGGCAGAAGTAAGGGGTCCTTAAGAAAGGAAAGGGACACTCTCCCAGCTAGCCAGATTAACATATGAAACCCTTGTAGTTGGTTTGGTCACCAAAGTGAAGCTATATTGTCCATCCATCTGAACTAACTTTGGATGTACTCATAGAACTTGTATTTCAACCAGCAGAAGATTCAGAAGGTTATCAGCCACTGGAAGGCAGGCAACTGCTTTGCCAAGGTGTCAAAATAAAGTTGAAAAATAAAACTCTAGTCTTCTGGAGTTGAAGGTAGAAGGGAAAATGGAGACTGCCAAGAATCTAACCCTTCAGGGAAACTTCATGAGGTCCAAAGTAGAAATGCAGGCATGGAGGAAACAGAATTTGGGTAAAAACTGGGTCTTGGAAGGCGCACCTGGGTGGCTCAGTTGGTTAAACGTCTGACTCTTGGTTTCAGCTCATGTCTTGAGGTCATGATTTCATGAGTTTGAGCCCCACATCAGCTCTGTGCTGTCGGCATGGAGCCTGCTTGGGATTCTCTCTCTCTCTCTCTCTCTCTCTCTCTGCCCCTTCCCCACTCACACTGTCTCTGTCTCTCTCAAAATAAATAAATAAACTTTAAAAGAATTTAAAAAAAAATCCTGCATCTTGGGATAATATCCTATAAGGTCATTCGACAATAAGTCTCAAAAATTGGACCTTCTTAAATTCATCCTGCCTAAACTAAGGAATAGTTTGAAGATAGCAACCAAGCTACTCCTAGAGGCAGGAAGCTAAATGGCTCCAATTTGAGAAGACAGACTTCGGGGCGCCTGGGTGGCTCAGTCGGTTAAGCGGCTGACTTCGGCTCAGGTCATGATCTCACGGTCCGTGAGTTCGAGCCCCACGTCGGGCTCTGTGCTGACAGCTCGGAGCCTGGAGCCTGCTTCAGATTCTGTGTCTCCCTCTCTCTCTGCCCCTCCCCTGTTCATGCTCTGTCTCTCTCTGTCTCAAAAATAAATGAACGTTTAAAAAAAAAAAAAATGAGAAGACAGACTTCAATGTCTGATGACTCTCATCCTAGAAGGGAGAGTCTTTCACAGAATACTGAGCAATGGAAAGGATACTAGCAGCATCTAGTGGCCTACCTATGTAAGTGCCCCCGTACCTAGGTCCTAGGGTTGAAAAAGTGAGTGAAATAAACATGGTGAACTCCTGATGGACTTTAATGGACTTCTCATTTCTGGGAGAATAACAGTGGAAATAAGGGAAACTGTCTGGACTACCATGTTCAAAGCATGTTCAAAGCATTGTGGGGGGAACGTAAAGAAGCGTAAGATATCCAAATAACTTAGTTTAAATGTATTCTTCCTGCACCATTCCCAGTTAAACCAAAATCAGTAAAATACCACTGAATATATAGACCTTTTCATATTTTTGATCAATCAATATATAGAGCATTAAAGTAATTAAGAATTAGTTTCAAGAGAACACATGACATATTTCCTGCCCATAAGGTAGATAAGGTTATAGAGACTGCTTAGACTCTACTTCGACATCTATACCTGGAATTTTTAACCATCTTCTTGCAGGAGACTTCTATATTGGAACATTAAATGGAAAGACAATTTTCTACTACTTGCTATTTATCGACCTGTCTAAATCATTTACCCTATGTCTGTGGTGATCAAAATATAGTTTATTCTAAATATATCTGAGGAGCTGTTGAAATAAATCATTTGGAAGAATTATCTATTGAGGAGACAACTCTATTTACAATTTTGCCAAATATCTGTGCATTATAGGCCATCAGTGTATTTTTTAAAGGAATGCACATTTAACAAAATTGTCAAAATCATCTTAAAGAGATGGAAGCAGCTTTCTAGAAAAATAAGTGTCTGATAACCAAAAAAAAAAAAAAAAAAATCAATTAACTAAGCTCCTCTTTAAAGGTAGGAAAGAAATGGACATTACCTGAATTCTCATTCACGTGACTGCTTTTCAAATATTAAGGAGTTAGCTAAATCTTGCCTGTAACTGCTATATTAGAATTTAGCTTTGATAACTAAAGATCATCCCCTTTTTCAATGCAGCACAGTTTCAAGTTTCTCTTTAAAGCCTTTTAAAAGGCAGTTCTTTTTATTCACAGCTCACTTCTCTTCTTTTTCTAATTAGTAGCTTGAAAGCAATTTTCCTTTTTTTTTTTTTTTTTTTTTTTTAAATTGAGCAGGCTGTGTAGCTAAATGGTGTTTTTAACATCCCTGCACTGGGGACAGATTCAAAACGAAGGCAGAAGACAATAGAGATTGACTACATACTTCATGGACACAAATCAAGGGAAATGCTGGTAATTACAGGAATTCGGCAACACTTTGTCTCTTGGCATCTGTACTTGGAAAAACAATGAAATAATCATGGACAAATATGATGTGAAATGTGTTTATGGAGCAGCATGTTTTATTAACACTGAGCACTGCAGAGAGATAAGCACCACTTGCTAATTTTAAAATTTCTATGAACTGTGGCAATTAAGCCTAATAATTATTTAAAGACTATAATAAAGATGAGTCCATTTTGTACTGCATTTTTAAGAAAAAAATAAGTACAGTGCTAAAGTTCAGTTTAAATGATGTACCACCTGTACAATGTTGTACTTTTCCTACCTCATATGATTTGAAACTGGAAACATCTCTTGACACATTAGTCACAAACTTAAGGATTTCCTCAGTTCACATTTTGCCTCTTTGCTAATTTGGGGGGTTTTGTTGTTGTCGTGAAAACTACTTGTTGGCTGTCTTTTGTGCTTTAGATGTTAAATTTATAGAGTGTTGCTGAAAACCATGGTGGCCATCAAGAAAGAGTAGGTCTACTTGAACAAAGCACTGAATATATTAACTGTTTCTTCCAGAATAGTCATTTTTCCCACTACAGATTCTTTCTAAATAACAACAAAAAAAGCTGCTGATTGTTTTTAGTCCTTTGATGGAAAACTAGGGAGGCTTGTTAGATCCTTAGGCAGAATGCAACTTCTCCCACTGAATTAGCTCAGTGATAACAGATTCAAACTGGGTATCAAACCACTGGAACTTGCATTGACTACTGAAAACAGAAACACTGAATTATTGGTCATTAATACAGATTTATGTTATGGAAAAAATCTATTATATTTTAGCTTGATTTCCTACCAGGGAGACAAGACATTTCTATTAATTAGTATATCCTCTATTTTCTCTCTCCATACTCTTGTGCTATCTTTTGCAATTCATTGTCATTTCCTGAGTAATTTTATTTTTTCCCTGAGTAATTTTAAGAGATAAACTTGCATACTTTACTTTGTAGCATGAGAATAAAACACAATGAATAGCTAGTCTCTGAGTATAAACCAGGGAACACGAAGCTTCATTCATCTCTGTTCTTTCCTAACAGAGCAAGTTTATTATGGCATTTATACTGAAAAAAAAAAAATTCATTGTATTTGGTATAGAAAAGAGATGTTGCCAATATTTATTTCTGAGCCAGAGTTCTGTCAGCAGGAATGGAGTATGATTGCCTCCCCCGCCATAACAAAAAATTCGGATGGGTTGATTTGCAACACTCAGTATATTGCTTGTGTTCTTCCTGCATCCTCAGCAAGATTATTCCAAAACATTGGTACACATTCCACACTTGCAAAGAGGCAATTTCTCATTAGAACTGTAACTTGATAGAGAACCGTATTACAAAGGATTATGAAAAAGTAGATTGTGCCAGTAGCATATTTTCAGTGCCTCTCTTTTTTTATTTGCATCCACATAGTTGAAGAGGAACAGAGCTGGCCTTGAGCAAAAAGAAGTTGGAAATCTAAGCCAGCTTCTTTCTGAGGTCTCTAATCCTCCTGAGTTGTGAATTCCCACCCCCCCCCAGCTTCCAAGACCTTACCCCACTTCACCCCCCACACACAGACACATGTACCTCAAATCCTCTCCTGTTTGTTTCAGGTCAAAGACTTAAAGCAACTTTTGACTTTCAGAACAAATGATTTTAAGTCAAAGAGCTGACTTTCCATGAGATATCTGCATTTTCTGAATTTTTGTTTGTGAGATAGAAAAACTATCCCCACTTAGAAAGAAAGATAAAAGGTATTGTTCAAGGGCAAAAGGTAAGGCTGAGGGTAGAACAAGATAGATTTTTATGGAAGAAAGTCAGTCAAATATTTTTGTTTTGCCAAAATTGTACCAGCCACCTCTCATAATCAGTTCCGAAGGCAAGCTTGATTCAGTGCATCACAGGAATGGAAGGAAAATGTATATAGAAATAATCAACCTGAGAAGGTCCCACACTTATTCTCAGGGTCCACAACCCTGATGCAGCCCTTTCCGTCTAAAAAAGAAAAGAAAAAAGAAGTAAGGAATGAGGTCAGGGAGGGAAGAAGGGAGACAGGGAGGGAGAGAGGCAGGAAGGGGAAAAGACATTTCCTACTAGGGATAATTGGGCGTAAGGAAGCAATATGCAAGCATTATCTGTTACTTCTGATCCCAGGGGACCAGAACTCCCCATATCTTACTCAGAACATGGGTTCTAAAGTCTGTTTATATGGCAAAAATCACGTAGAATCAACCATCAACAATTTTGCTTGATAATATCTTTTCAGTAAGTTCAGCAGTGCCCCAGCACTGCCCCCTTCAGACTTAGAAGCAGACCACTGTCTCTTAGTTAAGTACTAGAGGAAGTATGGGAGGTATGTTGTGTGAACAATAAATATTTTCTTGGCTCCTTCTCAGTGTTGTGACATGCCTGCGCTGTGAGAGGCATGCAGCCACAGGACCTGACAGAAGTGGAATCTCATCTCACGTCATGCTGTGCTCAACACCACTGGCAGATGGAGTGGCCGGCACAATCATTTGGATTTAGAGCCATGCAGTCCGGAAGCTGCCCCGCTAAGAACTGGTTTATCAGCCCCAAACTAGCACGATTGAACTATTACCCCAACAGGAGTACCCATAGGTTCTTGACCCAGAGACTTGACTTTAAGTTGGTTCTAAACCTCAGTCCTCTAAAACTGTTACTTCTGGGAAAGGAGCCCCTGGTTATAACCCTTAAAGAATCTCTGAGATAAAAAGCAGGGAATAAACGAGACTGGCAGGAAGAGATGAGCGTGAAGAAACATTGGCGTTGGGTTTTAGCTAACGCGTTGAAGACAAATGCATGGGGGCCTGGGGTATGGCGATGGTCAAATGTAGGACTTTTTCTTTTAAAATGTGTTCGTTCACATCTCCGTGTGGAATATATGTAATTAAACAGCAGGTGGTATTAGGAGGAACTGTGAATATTACCACATTTTTGAGACACTGGTGAAATGATAAAAAAAGAAACTACAAATTTGATTCCAGCGTGAAGAGAAATATTAGTTATAGAAATTCACATAAATTTCATAGTGTTGTGATTTTTTGCTGTGCAGAATAAGAAGTATTATACTTATTACAAATTACACTACATTACTGTTACTTCGCTTAACCTCATGCGTTCTTGCATACTTAATATGTGCTATTCTGCGTGCTCTGCTCACTATTGTTTTTAGTCCAAATAATTTGAAATGTAATTTGTTTTGCTTTCCATGAAAAAATATTATTTGAGAAGAATGTAGATTTATATTTCAGTATTTCTCAAAGTATTATACGAATGCCTTACCAAATAACTACAAGAAGCCTCTTTAAATAGTAAGTACTGGGGCGCCTGGGTGGCTCAGTCAGTTGAGCGTCTGACCTCGGCTCAGGTCATGATCTCACCGCCCTGACTTCGGCTCAGGTCATGACCTCACCGCTCGTGAGTTTGAGCCCCCGGTGGAGCTCTGTGCTGACAGCTCAGACAGAGCCTGGAGCCTGCTTCCGATTCTGTGTCTCCCTCTCTCTCTGACCCTAACCACTCGCATTCTATCTCTGTCTCTCTTTAAATGTTTAAATAAAAACATTTAAAAAATTTTAAAATAAATAAATAGTAAGTACTTATGCCAAACTGAATTTTCTTTTTATAAGAAAATAGAAGACATATGCACATATGAATTATGGTTCAGAGATTGCCATTTTATAGCATGTAATGTAACAAATTAGTGTAGATATCATTTGGAATACTACTACCATACCCTCCAATTGCCATTAGCTTATAATGGAGGTTTCACATTTACACTGTTGTTCAATGCAGATATTCCAGAAAGCTGTTTTCCTCCATGTAGTGATTCAGGGACCCAGGACCTATCTATCTGGTAGGACTTCTATCCCCTCAGCCTGCCTAGTCCTCTGCACCCCGCTGATAAAACATGAAAGAAGATGGAAAGGGCATATCTGTTTTCTAAAGGGCTTGCCTCAGAAGTGACACACATTACTTCCACCACTATTCCACTGCATTTTGCTGTACTACTAACAACTAAGGATTTGCTGCCATCATCATTTCTCCCAGGTCTCTTAGTTTTACAAGTTATTCTTTTGTCCCGTTTCCAATCAGGAAATTAAGAAGACAAGCAATGAGGTTGGAGCAGAAGAGTGAGAAAAAGGCAAATGGAGGTCACTTCTTAAATCCAGGAATTAAATTACTGGAGATCTAACGTCAGTACAATTGTGAAACAGAGGGTAAGTTAGGAGCCACTCGTCTTAATTCCACTGGCATCTCTGCCCTTGTTGGGTGAACTGAGAAAAATAATTCTACTCTCTGGGCCTGTGTTTTTGCAGTTATAAAATAAGGGAGTTGCACTAAGGAAAACCTCATAAAACCGTAATCTGAGATTAAATTACCACATAATTAATTAATATAATTAATAGCCTACACAGCTTTTCCACAGGTACATGTATGGCTTTATTTATTATTCTTAAACTATTAAAAGAATCAAAGACTTCATTAGCAGCAGTACTAAGGCCACCACACCTGTTATTACTACAATTAGAATTAAGCTGACCCTTTATTGAGTGCTTACTACATTCCATACATTCTGCTAAGTGAAATGAATTTATATATCAAGCTCAACCAGCCAGACGTTGCACAAATGAAGACAAAACCTATGCCAACTCTCCTCAAAACTCCTCATGGCTGTATTACACTAGATTCACTGGCCACTGTAGGGAACCCCTGGACGAGATGAACTATCAGTAGGCAGTTCTATCACATCTGTGTATCTGTGAACTCAGACCAAAGAGTGAAAAATTGCTCTAACCCATGATCCCACCAAGCGCCCTTTTCCAGTTTGAATATTCTGTGTCTCTGATTCCATATTTGAAAAGTGAAGTTTATGTAGCTTACCCATAGCTCCCTCAAATGCCTTAAGTATCCATTAAGTCACTGCTCCAAAGCAATAAAAAACCCAACTTCTGAGAATTAACTATATGAACATAAGGTAATGAAGCCAACTCAATTATCCATGGTAAAAGATGACAAGGCAAGGCAAGACTAAATTGAATATGCAGGTGTCCCAAAACCATATTTTTGCCATTCACCTAAGCTCTTAACTAGCGCTAATAAGCTGCAGAAGAGATAGATTTGAATTTTATCACTTTCTCTCTCCACCCCCTACTTTGGTCTGGTTCAAGTCCTAACGGGCAGTCAACCACCCTTTAAAAGGCAGGAAAAGCAAAGGCTGGACTTTGCAATCAATAGACTGGATAATTAGCCCCTGAGTAATTGAGAGTTAACGGTCTTATATTAACTTCACCCCATTACTCCCAGAATATGAACAAGCCAGAGCAAGTTGGACATGAATACGAGAGAGCAGAAGAAAAAAAGAAGGGTGGCAAAAGAACTGGGTTATTTGCCTTGGGGTTATCATATGATGTGAACTGTAATGACACAAAGCCAGATAACAACGGCAGCCTAGCAGAGTGACTCCAAACATGACAAGATGGTCCACAAGAGCTGTAAGAGAGTTGTTTCCCCTTAGCACCAAATTATTTTTCTCTTTTCTTCCTACAACAAAAGACTCACTCTAGGCTTTGGCTGTGTTCCCAAAAGATTGGGTAATTAAGCAGGTAAGATTTCCAAGGAGAAATAAATATTTTTCAGTTACTAGACAGTGTCATTGGGCTTTGATTCAAATGTGCATAATTTTTGAACAGGAAACATAATGAAAGGAATGTTTCACAAATTAATATAAAGCCCAAAGGCATACCTGGCACTCTCTTACATGAAATCATTGTCTTTCATAAGCCAGGAATGTCGACCAAGTATCTTTCTTGGAAAACGCTTTCTCCTTGTAATATTAGCACTGGTTTTACAGAAGGAAAGCTCAACTTCAAGAAAACTGCTCATAAAATACGACCTGAGCCTGTTTTTTCTAGGTTTGATGGCATTTTAAATTAGAAGGACATTGGTTTCAGCATTATCAGGAAAAACAGTGCCTCTTCCTCAGAAGTTGAAAAGCTAAAGAGAAGGGTTAAATGACCTGCATAATTTTACAGAGTGACTAATTCAAATTAGAGGTTTGGATATAGAGCACTGGGCTCTAGGCCCAGAACCCCAAACTACTATTTTCTAAAAATAATGTGAAACTCTGAAAGGTAAAATGGCTTAAGAAGCTGAAGAAATTTCCCCAAAGTATAATTTCAACCGTGTAAGTGGGAAATAGTCAAGCACAGGTTGAATGACAATTTTAGAGTGTTGAAAAATGCCCGAGTCATCACTGGGGAGATGGAACAACTTGTTTCCCTTATAGTGATGAGAGGTTTAGGATAATCGTTCCACACTCTGTCTGTTCTTCCAACAGCAACGAGTAAGATAATGGTTTAACAATGTGATGGAGAATATCCTTAACTAAATCACATTTTCTATGAACGTGACCTTGGAAATTTAAAGTATTATGCTAAAATATATTTATGAATCTCATTTTATGCAAAACATAAAATAACACAAATATCGAAAAATTAAACATATCAAGAATTGCCTAATTTCTAAAATGATGACTGAAATTTAAATTACAAATTCCTTTGAATTGGTAAATATTCCTATTATCTGAGCAACACATTTTGTGTGCTTAAACATTTCTATGAATGATTTGACTGCATATCATACCATTATTTTAATGTTCACCCTCAGTGTAATATAAAGTTTTTTATAGTCTTTTTATTTTTCAAGCGATTAAGTTATATTATTCGCTTTCAAGCGAAAGTCACCATTTTTCAAGCCATAATGGTGCTTGGTGGTAGGGGAAAAAAATCTGGAAATCAATAATTTTGTGGTAAAATTTAGAGGCAATCAAATGTTAAGATAAAGACTGTGCCTGTTACCAACTCATTGTCTGTTGGCTCCAAATACATTTTTCATTGCCTGCGCAATAAAAAAAAAAAAAAAAAAAAAAAAAAAAAAAAAAAAAAAAAA
>NW_024412377.1:75244635-75251803 GCF_014898765.1 Herpailurus yagouaroundi
AAGTAGAAGAACCCTTAAAGTGTTTTTTTTTTTCCTTTCCTTGCTGGAATGATGTTAAGCTTTGTCAAGAGGGTGCTAGAAGGACATTGCATGAGAAAAGCGTTTTCCTGGCTGGTTGAGGTGTGCTTCTGGACAGGCTCCCACACTGCAGGCGGCTTCTTTTAGTACCAAGCACCAGCACCCAGAGCACAGCAGTTTCCAAAGCACCTGGCTCAGGCAGTCTCATAGTTGAGGACCTTCTGGAGAGCCACCTCATGGTGAAGAGATTTCCCTAGCACTCTCACAGGTGGGTTTCTGGCAAGCTCTAGAGGGCAGATTGCTAGCAAGTTCTAGCAGTGCAACAGTGCAATGATTTTTCTGCCATCTAGTCAGCCTCAGCTCTGCCATCTCCTTCAAAGGCTGCCTCTCAGTCATAGAGAGGCAACTCCTCCTTGTGTGCTGTGTTTCAGCCCTAAGTATTGGTGCTGCTCTGTCTCTAGTAATACTAGAATCTTTAGAATCCTAGCTACCCAATCCTACTAACTACAATCTATACTGAGTAATTCTTTAACACAACTTTCCTTGTTGAAATCATTTCACAGGTTCTGTCTTCTGAATGGACACTGCCTGATACAAACTAAGACTGAGTGACTCTCATTCTCCATAACGTTACTATCACAGAGATTACTGAACGTTACTATCAGAGAGATTACTGTGAATATTTTAGAGAAAATAAAAAGAATATTTGAAGTATGCTAGTAACTTGAATATTTATGCATTCAAAGGAGGCAACCACTGTTTACATTTATTCTTCTAAGAAAATTTTCTTTTTTTTTTTTTTTCAACGTTTATTTTATTTTTGGGACAGAGAGAGACAGAGCATGAAGGGGGGGAGGGGCAGAGAGAGAGGGAGTCACAGAATCGGAAGCAGGCTCCAGGCTCTGAGCCATCAGCCCAGAGCCTGACGCGGGGCTCGAACTCACGGACCGCGAGATCGTGACCTGGCTGAAGTCGGACGCTCAACCGACTGCGCCACCCAGGCGCCCCAAGAAAATTTTCTTGAAATATGATAACTTTGAATTATGCTTAATTTTGGGGAACTCATCCCTTATATGTGGCTGTCTTACATACAAACACATAAGCTCTCTAAAATGTTGTCAATGTTTTATGCCAGCCAATAGTTCACTAAATGTTGAGTCTGCAATTTATGTGTAAATATAATTCTTTATAACTGCAAATATGAAACCACACACTGACCACAATTACAGAATGTTTAAAAATATTTTGAAATTGAAATGAGGTATGACTTTGCTCTCCAAGCGACATTCTTTTATGCATTTTCTACCAGTACTTGCATCATGCTGATCCTGTCTGCTCAGTCAAGTATCTTTTCCTTTACACTGAAAAGCAGTCACAGGGGGAATAAACTACTAGGCAGAATGGATCAGCATCCAGCTTGCAAACCATTGTGAATATTTATAGAGCATTTGAGCATTATTAGCTGAATCTTTTCCTCAAAGCACTGCTTTTTTAATATGTGACCAGAATGATAACTGAGAAAAGAAAATTCTGTGTGTGTATGTGGTATGTGTGTATATGCGCACATATGATCAAGTGCTCACATTTGTGTAACTTTCCCACTGACATTTTTCCTGTGGCATTTTTATCATCCTCCTCAAACCCAGTTCTGTATTAGCATCTCTCCTTTTACATATCTTGCAAAGTCAAGACCAGACCTTCTTTCTCTTGAAACAATGAAAAACAGAAGCAAAGTTCACTTTATCAAAGCAATGCAGGCTCATTCAACAGAAATCAAGATATAAAAGTCTATAACTAATACCCATAATTCTTCTAACTTATCCAGAGTCAACTTCTGTTACCACCTTGTATACACATACATATGTATGGACATTCACATATACAAGTCATGTTCTTCAGGATATTTTTCTAAATATGCAATATGTGTATTGATTGTTTTCTAACAGATTTTTTTCAACTCGTACACTTATATATTACATTTAAGTACTACAACATTTTAATATTGAAAGAGCACAAGGTAAAATTAAATGACTAATAAGAAGAATATGAAACAAGAAAGAATAAGAAAAGTCTGAAAAAACCCTGGAAGTAGGAATATTTATTTTCTAACAAAGCATTGTGTTGACCAAACAAATTGATTTTGTCTAAGTCCCCTTTAATGGGAGAAAAATAGCATTGTTTATAATAATTAGAATTATTGAAATGCAACCAAGAATGCATGAAGTATGTTCGGAGATATCAGAAATAGCAGTCAGGTCAAAGGTTTAAGGTTCAAAGGACTGAGATCTACAGTAGGAAACATCAAAGCAGATAGGTCCAGTTGACTCTCACTGAATTTTATATCTTACTTCAATGCCAGAAAAGAAAGAGTTGATAAAGCTATCTCAAAGTCAGTTAAGAAACATCACTTTCCTTCGTTCACAGAGTGGTCATAATGAACTTTACCAAAAAAGTAACTTAGTAAATTATAAGTTTGTCATAGGATCAATATATATTTTCTGATGTTGTATGTGTGTGTATGTCTAACTTTTAGTAAAAAGGCACTGTCTCAAATATCTCAAGTAAAGGCTGTTCCTTATTATACAATCTTATCTCAGAAAAGTAACTTAACTAATGTGTAAATTCCAGGATAGATTTTTTTTTCCCTTCTGCCAAGAAAACTAAAAGGATCAGATTTGTGTCAGCATTATCTAGCAATGAGATGACATTCTACATTATTCCAACCTCACAGAATAAAGAATTTCTTAGTTTGTAATGCTTTATTTTTGATGTTGAACAAGTCACTTCTAGACATATGTAACTCAATTTAATAAATGTTCTTAAAACATTATGTTGCCATCAATAAATAGAACCCTCTATCAAAATTAAATTATTGACTTACGAGCAATAAATCAACTTTATATTAAAGAAAAAAAATTTACCTTACTAAAACTTTAGCCAGAAATAAAAAACACAACACTTTTTATAGCTTTCACTCACAAGAAATTTCCAATATGATTCCAAAAGGATTTCAATATAAAAGAATTTTCATTCTAGCTTTTAGTACTAATGTATTGCTACTCGTCGTATTTCCAACCTAAGAAGATGGCCTAAAGAATCACATATTGGGAAGTTCAGTTCTTTAAAGATGAAGCTAGAAAAGTTCCCAGATGATAGTAAGTTATTCTGAGGTTTAGAATGATCAAGGAGACAAAGAAGAACCAATAATTAAACTTATTCCCCATGGATAGACTGTTCCCCTAGGCATATATATATATATACATACGGTTACTACTGCCTGGCTACTTTAGAAGGCATGAGGTCATTACAAGTAATCTTACAATATCCTAACATTTATACTTGGCAATTTCAAATGCCCTACCAAAATATATGTATCATGATTTAGGAAATCTTCAGAGTCAATAGAAAAATGGAGTTTTACTTTGGCAATTGAATGCCTACTACTGTATATACATTCAACATGCACAAATAAGATCTCTACTCTTTAGGAATTAAAATGTAATCCAGAGGAGAAGACATAAATATGAAAATTACAAAAGAGACAGCATTCACAAAGTAAAACCCCTAACCTTGTATATTTACTCAAGTATGGTTTCAACCCTAGCCATTAATGTATTCTTGAATTGCCAGATCCAAAATTCTTCATATTCAATGAACTTCCTCAGTAACCAAGTACAATGTTTTGCTGGTTTAGGCAGAAAAAGTTCATCAGTAATTTCAGACTGTTTTCCTACTGTAACCAAAATGTTGACTGTTATAAAACCCAAACTTTAGATATAATATCTCCTTCATCTACCTTATAAACTAATGTTGAGATTAAATTATTAAACAAGATGAACACTACAGATCATCACACACTCAATTATAAATAACTAAAATTGTGAATCCTGTGAACAAATGTGGGAACTTACACAAGAGGTTAAATATCTGATGTATAAACTCAAGAGAACAGCTTCAGTAAATACTTACAGAGTATATTCAGAATGTAAAGTATATACAGAATAGAGGACTTACAAGTCTTCCAGAGCTATTTTAGATGGTGGGAGATAGATTACTTCATTTTTATGCTTCACAAAGACACAAAAAAATCATAGAGTCACAATGATTCTCAAGTCTCACTGATATTAAAAACAGAGCTAATTGAGCGTTAAATATTAATAGTTATTCATCTATTTCTCTAGTATGCAGTCAAATTTTTTTCAACATAAACAAAAGTTGTAGACTACATACCATATTGGCTCTAAAAGTTGAAGACAATAGTTTATAAGCACCCTTAAAATTTGCTTTGTAATTAGGAAAAGTTGGATTCCAAACTTTCCAAAGTTTGGGAAATTTCTATTTGATTCTTAAGTGTCCTGTGAGTTTACCTTCACTGCTTCTCAAAGAAAAGCACCAGACTTTTCCCACTTCAGAAGCCTGACTTCCCCATGATAAATTCTGAATTGAACCATGGTTGACAGTTTTATTACAAATATGTTGCACTTGTAATTGTTACACCAAAGGAAGTGATTGAAAAAATTTGCAAAGTTATAAAATTGGACTTCGGTTCTGCGGAGAATGAAGAAATAAATGTTAGTTTTAAAAAATAATATCCTCAGAGATGTATATATCAAGACAAAAGGATTCAAATTTGATTTATTATTCACTTTGGGCATAGCACTTTCTGATCCGGAAAAAAAAAAGACTGTCTGAAATTATTCCACTTTACATAAGTGGTGACAAATCACTACTTATAGATTTCTTTCCAAAAGCCTCACTGTCCATGGCATAAAAATTGCTCGAAAGGGTTCCGTGTGTTGCTATTTTAACATCTCCCACCACACTATACAAATGCCAGTCTGACCAGTCTGCCTTTAGGGCTTTCAGAAGCAGCTTTCTTTAAAGGTTACAGGGGATGTTATGTCTTCTAAGAATGTCAGCTCTCTTGACAGTTCTCCATGATATCAACATGGCTGATACTAAAATTTAGGTAAATGGATGTAATTTAAAAGGGGATTCTATTCATGAGTCCATTTTTATGTTTGCTAATTATTTCATACATCAGTTTTATTTTTAACAAAAGACATCCTGTTTTATTTTCATAGCTTTTAGCTTTAATTATTTCATTTTTACTTTTAATTAGGTAAACCCATACCTTTAGACCTTTTCAGACCTCTAGACCCTTAGACGCTGGAGGGGAGGTGTTTTCTTTTAGAAACAGTACTCCGTTCCACCTAGGGAAATCAACTTTGTCACACTCTTCATTAAAAATCCTCATGTACAAAAGGATAAAACTATAAAAATGTCTATAATACACTTACAGGCAGAATGGATTTGAGTTTATAACATTTAAAAATTATTTTGGTGTTATTTCAACTTTAAAAGTTAAAAAATATATCATAGACTTTAGTGTCTTCTTCCACAACTCAAAAATTAACTCACTTAAGAAAAATACGTGTGACAAACGTCTAGATCATCAGCTGAGCTAATTACTACATCTTTTTGAATTAAAAGAAAAGTTGCATATAAATTCAGTTGGCACAAAAACAGAATTCTAATGCAAATATTCACCATTCTATTCTATGAAAGGTTTACTTTCAATACCTGAGTAACAGCTCACAGACTAAGCTAATTAATGTTCTAAATTTCATCAAATATGCATTAATATGTTCTCCCTCCTGACTTCCTCAATTTGGAGATTATTACAAATTAGTTATTTTTTTTTTTCCTATTAGGAAAACAAACTGAATTGTTACTCCCTTGAACATTTTGAGTAAGAACTGGGATGGCAGTTTGGTAATGCATTTGACAATGATTTAATGTGAACCAATAGTATACCTTACAAACTCAAAATGTAACTTGCAAAGATGCAGAGAAAATACATCATGTAAAAGTTGACAACATTGCTAAAAATAAATATCTAGCAGAAGTAGTATTAACATCACAAAAAAATCAAATGATCCTATACCAAAGTTTACTTCAGGCAAAACTGAAGGCAAAATAATAAAATATCAAGGTTTCAAAGATTTATAAACCAAATTGAAATAAAAGCATAACTTCAGCTTATTAATTCTATCACATGAGCTCTGTGTCAAATTACACTTACGGTTCATAAGAATCGGGAGATAAAGTTGGATTGCTCCTGTCCAACACTACTGTAGGGTAGTAGCCTCACTGGATCCCCGCACTTCCCCCCAAAAAACACATCCTGGGCTTACCACTGTGCCTCAAGCTGAACAATTCTTAAAGCATTTTTGAACCATTTCAGGAATGAATTTCTGAGACCTGTAGTCATTCATCTCTGCTATTGGGCAAAGTTTAAGAACCAACATGGATTCTGAGTTGCTGTTTACATAATGGTCTATGTTAATGTAGGACTGTTTTTAGACTACATTCCTAATAGCTAAGACCTTCCATCCTTAAGTTTGTGCAGACAGCTCTGCTAACCTCCTTCAGACTGAGGTGTGATAACCATGGCATATTGCCATCTCACATGCTACCATCACTGTATGTTTACCATCAATACATAATGTTGTCTGAATTGTACATTTCTTTGTAATTTTTGTAATGTTTATTTATTTTTGAGAGAGAGAAAGACAGAGCATGAGTAGAGAGAGTGGCAGACAGAGAAGGAGGCACAGAATCTGAAGCAGGCTCCAGGCTCTGAGTGGTCAACACAGAACCTGAGGTGGGGCTTGAACCCACAAACCGTGAGATCATGACCTGAGCCAAAGTCAGACACTTAACCAACTAAGACACCTGCATTGAACATTTCTAATCAAGGATCTGTTTTATCTTCTACTACTGAATGCCAGGATTCCATCTGAGTTTATTTGACACTCGTCTTACTGGAGGTGTGCAGTCATCTAGCTGGAAGCCGTATAGTGACCCTTTCCCACCCTCAGATCCCCACCTCTGCCTATCTGTGACCAAGCTCCAAATCATGTTGCTATTTCTATGGGTTCACCAAACTTGTAGCAATTTCATTAAGGGTTCATTAAAGTAGGTGTTCAGATTTTAATGTTAAATGTAGCATATTTCCCTGTTGCAAGTATAAGCCATCCCAACATACTCTACGTTCTAAAAGAAAAAGACAGAAGGAGTGAGGGAGAGAAATAATGAAAGAAGGAAGGAAGGAAGGAAGGAAGGAAGGAAGGAAGGAAGGAAGGAA
>NW_024412377.1:75251813-75321172 GCF_014898765.1 Herpailurus yagouaroundi
GAAGGAAGGAAGGAAGGAAGGAAGGAAGGAAGGAAGGAAGGAAGGAAAGGAAAGGAAAGGAGGTAGGGACGGAAGTGGAGAGGAAGATGAAAGAAAGTTCTGCTTTTCACTAACTGGTTGATTATGGGGAAAAAACTTAACCAGCCTGGGTGTCATTTTTTTTTTTTAGTTGTAATGTATAAATCACTGTTTTGTACAATTTTAATTTTTGCAACCATAAATTTAATTAAGTCTGAGGTCAAAGTCCAAAATACTAAACAAACGCTTGGCTCTTCAGTCCTCTGCTCTCTAACCCCAAAAGAACATAGTACCAATATCCCTGGAATAAGAAAATAATTATATTTAATGACAGCTTACCACATGTCAGACATTCTACTAGGATAGTCACATACACTATCATTTTTCTGGCAAACAAGCTAGGAGTATGGACAGGGAACAGTATGGCGTGTTGGTTTAAAGGCTAGGATGCAAAGTCTGTCTGTAGGGGTTGAAATGTCAAGGCTAACACTTGTTTATATCATTTGGACAAGTTACTTAATTTATCTGTGCCTCAGTTTCTGTATCTGTAAGACAGAAATAATATTACTTTCTTTATGGGCTTAATGATGTAGGCTTTAAATAAGATAACGTATTCAAGCACATAATAAGCTCTTAAGACACATCAACCATTCTCACTATCTCCAATTTATCTATTAGGAAAGTGGGGCTCAGAGAATTTAAGTAATAATCTAAATTACATGGCAATCAAAAGAAATAGCTAAAAATCAGTCTATCTACAGTCCCTAAGTCACACTCCTATGTGCTGCATTATGCAGAGGTCAAGGGCAGGCTGCCCCCAAATATGCCACTTTGGCATATTGTTTTAGATAAAAGTTAATTAAGAAACAGCCTGTGCAAGAAGGTCACTGAGACCCTTCTCTGTCCTCATGGAAGCAGGAAATAAATTTCTCATGTGAAAAGTACCCTCTCTGTGCCAGGAGGCAAAGAGGCATCCTCATCATCAAAGAGAAGAAATTTGGAGCCAAGAATGCTGCATACAAACCCCTTATTACTTTTTACTAATACACTACCTCAGCCCAATTCTGTTTAGAATTCCTTACTAAGTAAATCTTCCAAAAGTAAATTTTCTTTGCCCTGCCAATTCCTCACAGATTTATTGCCTCCTGGTCTTAAAAGTATTAAAACTACCCTCCTTGGTCATTTCTTTTTTTTTTTTTTTTATAAAGTTTACTTATTTATTTATTTTAAGAGAGAGACAGCTACAATGAGCAGGGGAGGGGCAGAGAGAGAGGGAGAGAGAGAATCCCAAGCAGGCTCTGTGCTGTCAGCACAGAGCCCGACATGGGGCTTGATCTCATGAGCCTCTCACTAACCATGAGATCATGACCTGAGCTACAATCCAGAGTAGGACACTTAACCGATTGACCACCCAGGCACCCTTGTCTTGGTCATTTCTTTAGGACTCAATTTCTTTTTCTTTTTTTTTAATTTTTTTTAACGTTTATTTATTTTTTTTGAGACAGAGAGAGACAGAGCATGAACAGGGGAGGAGCAGAGAGAGAGGGAGACACAGAATCCAAAATAGGCTCCAGGCTCCGAGCCGTCAGCACAGAGCCCGACGCGGGGCTCAAACTCACGGACCGTGAGATCATGACCTGAGCCGAAGTCGGACGCTTAACCAACCAAGCCACCCAGGCGCCCCACTCAATTTCATTATTGAGCCTCCATGTGCACATAATAAAACTGTTTTTTACTCCTGTTAATCTTTCTCATGTTAATTCAATTCTTTGTCCAGCTGGAAGAACCTTGGACTAAGGAAAATTTCTTCCTCTCCTTCAACTAAATGATTTCTTAGATCCTAACCTGGAGAATATTTGTGATCCTGTGATATAAGCATCAAAAGTTAAGTCATCACACTGCTGGTTCTTAATAACCTTAAAATACAAAATGTAACTTCTTTGGTAGTCCTACTAGCATTTTTTAAATCATTGTTATGTACATATGAAAATAAAAACCTGTTTTTAAAGTTGATTTATTTGTTTTTTTGGGGGGGGAGGGGGAGGAGGGAGCAGAGAAAGGACAGAAAGAATCCCAAGCAGCTCCACACTGTCCACTCAAACTCATGAACCATGAAATCATGACCTGAGTCAAAGTCAAGAGTTGGATGCTTAACTCACTGAGCCATCCAGGTGCCCCCAAAATAAAAACCTTTTAAAAGTAACACTATACTACTCTATTGTTGTGCAGCTTGCTTACTTGTGTCTTAAGCACCTTTTCATGTCAGAACTTACAGCACTACTTCTTTTCTTTTTTCTTAACTGATTCATATTCTTAAATCATATCATGCCCCATAATAATTTTTAATTATTCTTGGTCATTAGATTTTCTTCCAGATTTGGGGTGGGGTTGTTTTGTTTTGTCTGTTACTAAAATCATCCTGAAATAAATACTCATTTACAAAAATCCTTGTGCACTGGCACAACTATAGTTATAAAAATTTCTAACATTGACTTCTGTTAAGTTTCTCATGATCCACATAAGAGTGAAAACATATGGTATCTGTCTTTCTCTGTATGACTTATTTCACTTAGCATAACACTCTCCAGTTCCATCCGTGTTGTTACAAAAGGCCATATTTCATTCTTTCTCATTGCCAAGCAGTATTCCATTGTATATATAAACCACAACTTTTTTATCCATTCATCAGTTGATGGACATTTAGGCTCTTTCTATAATTTGGCTATTGTTGAAAGTGCTGCTATAAATCTTGGGGTACCCCTATGCATTAGCACTCCTATCCCTTGGGGAAATTCCTAACAGAAGACCATGGGGGAGGGGAAGGAGAAAAAAAAAGTTACAGAGAGGGAAGGAGGCAAACCATAAGAGACTCTTAAAAACTGAGAATAAACTGAGGGTTGATGGGGATGGGAGAGAGGGGAAAGTGGGTGATGGGCACTGAGGAGGGCGCCTGTTGGGATGAGCACTTGGTGTTGTATGGAAACCAATTTGACAATAAATTTCGTATTAAATAAATAAATAAATAAATAAATAAATAAATAAATAAAACAAAAGAATTTCTAACATTGATATCATGACATCACTATGTCAGAAGGTGTGTGCATTTTATATTGTGTTAGAAACTGCCAAATTGCCCTTCATAAAGTTATACCAATTCACATGTTCACCAACAGTGCATGAGTATCTATTCCCTGTCTCTCTTGATGCATTTTTTTAAAAAAAAACAACATAATTTAAGAAAATTCTAACCAGGGGTACCTGGGTGGCTCAGTCTGTTAAGAATCCAACTCTTGATTTCAGCTCAGGTCATGATTTCATGGGTTTGTGAGTCTGAGACCCATATCAGGCTCTGTGCAGACAGTGCGGAGATTGCTTGGGATTCTCTCTCTCCCCCTTTCCCTCTGTTCCCCCCTACCCGCTTATGCATGCTCTTTCTCTCTCAAAATAAATAAATAAACTTTAAAAATTTTTTTAAAAAGACAGTTCAAACCATATCTGCAAGTACATTATACTGATTGGTTTCTTATTATTTATTTGTACTGTACATTTAAAGAGATATGAGGTAGCTTATAATATTAACATACATATAAATGAGACTGTTCAACTTAAAATACAAATATTTATCCACACCAATAAAAAGAAGGCCAAATATATCAGAAAGTTTGGAAGGATTTAATACTGAATGCCTGGAACTATTCTAGACAACAGCAACATGACAGAGAATAAAACAGACAAGTCCCTGTTTTGCTTATATTTTCATAGAATAAACACAAATAAATTAAAATATAAAATAGGATTTCAGCTAGTAAGAAAGGCTATCATTAAATAAAACAGTATAACAGTGGGTAGGTTTACTTTAACACAGATCAATTTTAAACAGACAGATCAGAGGACTACACTTCTATACCATAAGATGATTCTAGTGAAAGCAATCAGGTTTTTAATTACCAACTGGAAGAAAAACTATTCCATTCCCAAATGGAGAGATGAGCTGCTTGGCAGACCCATGTCTTTGGTAAAAGGGGAAACAGGCAGAGGGATGTAGTTGGCTTACGGTAAATCAATCATTACACGTAAAAAAAATGTTCACACCTCCAGATGATGTTTGTCCTGTCATTTTCCACAATTGATGAGAATCACTGATGCCTAATCATTTACCATATGCTGTGAGGAGACAGAGGGAATTAAATCTCATATCCAACAAAGGTCAATAGAAAGTCAAAAGAGTAGAAAACAATCAGATATACTTTACTTCCATAACTGGCTAATACAAAGAATTCCCCCATCTTTCAATGAAATTGTTTTCCAGCTTCTCAGAAGACCTCCACGTTTTCATTCCAAAGTAAAGATACGAAAGTTAAGTATGATTTCCTGAAAGTCAGTGATGAGTCAAGACAACCAGGGTATTTATGAGTCTCTTATACTGTCATACTTGAAACTGTAGAATGTTAAGCAGACTATTCATTCACTGGAGAAATACTCCCAGTCATCCCAGGTTTGTTTACAACAACAGACAAAGAAGAGACATCGCTCATAGATCAGCATGTCATAAAACAGAGACAGCTCACTGCCAAGGGCAAATTTAGAACTCTGAAGAAAAGACTCTGTGCCCACAGAGCACCCAGACACAGAAATTCAAGTGACATGATAAGGGTGTCAAAGTTATAACTGCCATCTATAGTACAAGAAAGCTTATAAAAAGAAATTTAATTCCACTGTTGTAATTAGAAATTAATGGAAAAATCTCAGCAAAACCTTCAGAGTGAACTACAGCTCAGGGGGATCCACCTGAAATAGTTTACCAAATTAATGATCAATTGTCACAGGACCTATGAAAGCAACAACAGACAAGATTTTTAAATTATGTATGCACAATTCCGTGATGATAAATTTAAAAATGTCAATGAGACATACACCTTTCTGGGAAAACAGTTACAAAATCCAGCTCAAATAGAAGTAGAACACCTAAAAAAAAACTAAAGGCCATAGGGGGGAAAAATGGAATTATGAAAAGAATTACAAAATGTCTCAAAAGAAAGTTTAATCAGTAACTTCTTTCATGTTCCCAAGGAAAAGATAATTGGTATATACATCATTAAAGAAAGAAGCTAGGAAAAAGCGACTTTGGATGGAAGAATCTTAAGAGAATTTACTGATGGTCTGATCAAACTCCCTCAGCAGAATCAGTGTGAAGGAATGCCTTTCCCTAGAACTTTGTTGCCAGCAATATTGACTTTTTCCTGGTTCCTTCTTGATTCCTTTCTAATCAGAAAGGACATTAACCGAAGGAGTGGTGGGAGGAGAAGTTTTTGAGGTTATGTTTCTTCAGAGACTTGGGCCTTGCTCTTTGATGTTCCAGGATGTATACTAACAGTATCAAGTCCCTGATTCTAACTTTGAAGAGCCTTATTTACCTAAATGTTACCTGTGGGAAGAATTTGGGAAATAACTTTCTAAAGCAATTAGTTTGGTACAACTCAAAGAACAAAGGAACAACAGCAAAGACATTATGCAAATGTGTGGCTTTTCAAAACTACACTGCCTGGAAAAAAGCATGGTCAGATGCCTCACAGAGAGTGGCTTAAAAAGTTTGAACGTGTCCTGCTATTCTACATTCACTTACATTCTGTGTTAATATTAAACTTCACTTTGATTAATATTATACATTTGAGCCATAAAACTAACCTTAAAGGAAATTCACTTATGAATACAGATATGAATATTTCTAAATGAGATACAAGCATATTGAATTCAACAGTACATCTACCATGACCAACTCTGTTTTAATTCAGGAATCCAAATCATAGGAAATCTTTTTTAACAGCAATATGTTCAAATAAGAGAACACTTTTCATAACCTCAATAGACTCCACAAAGATACGTGATAATATTCAGTACTAAATTTTGAGACATATTTTAAGAAATGAACAAGTCACCACTATATCTCTTAAAGTCAGACCAAAATCATTTTAGTGATCAAAATACTGAATTTCCTAACATTATTTAACATTTTTCTAAATGTTCTAACAAATACACAAAGATGTGAAACAGGAAGAAAAATACAGCAGTTAGAAAGGAGGAAAACAATATTCTCATTGGTATAATTCTGTATTGAGAAAACTCCAAATAATCTACCATAATATTTTATAGTTAATAATGGCTTTAAGTAGTGTAGCCTCTTATAAGAAAAAAATAATAAAAGCAAATAATTTAAATTAGCTTCTATGAAATATAATAAAAAATTCCTTTCAGATAGCAAGCAAAATTTAGGTAGGATCTTCATGAAAGACCTATAAAATTTTAAGATTTGAGTAATTCATAAACCATTTCATTATTATAAATCAGAAAATTGATATATTTAGGAGATCACATTCTTTCAAACTCATATAGAGATTTAATGCTATTGCCTATAAGATTTAGATGGACTGTTTTCGAAGTTAGCATAGTGATTCTCAAGTTTACATATAGGAATTAACTGGTCAATAGTTAATATATCTTTGACAAAGAAAAATAATGGAGGAAAATTTGTTATGCTAAACATAAAAGTGAATTAAAAATCTACAATAATAAGATAGTGTGATAGTGGCATGAAAATTTACAGACATAAAGAAAACCACAGATACCCTGAAATAGACCTCCATATACAAAAGAATTTAATATGTGATATAAAGGATCATGGATACCAATAATAAAGGAGTAAATTATTCAATAGATGATATGAAATAATTATTTTTTAAAGAGTCAGACTTATACTTCCTAGCATACTTCAATACAAATCTCAGATGATTCTAATTAAAGAAAAAAAGTGTATCAAAAAAATAAAGATATTATTATAGAACTGATTCAGAAATAGCAAGAACTTAAAAAATAGTAAATAGCTCAGAAAAGTGTTACAGCAAATTCTCGGCGCCCAGGAAGAGACAAGCAACACACACTCGAGGAAACAGAAAACACTGTTTATTGGCGGAGCAGCGAGCCTTGGCACTGGCCTTATTTAATGCCTGGATAGCTTCTGGGTACTTGGAAACTTTCTATTGGCCGCATGGTGGCGGGGCGGGGGAATATTGGTTGTGCTGCGCAGGCAGTTGGCTGATGCAAGAGGCAAGCAAGACTATAGAAGCCAAAGGCATGCAACGGAGGTATGTGGCCTTGGACATCTGGCTGGCCGTTTTTTTATATATGCTTTTGCTGGCTTTGCTTCTCAAAGGAATAGAAATATATTTATGTGTATGTGTCTTTAACAGCATGCGTGTCAAAAAATTGAAAATGAATTAGAAAGCAAAATAAAATTTGGAAAAATGTGTCACACATAGTAACTTTTATGTGATTTAGAGACATCAAACTAATGTCATTCCAACAGGGCTTTTCATGTATAGGGAGAAGAGCAAAAGGGACACCTGGGTGGCTTGGTCAGTTAACCGTCCTACTTCAGTTCAGGTCATGATCTCATGGTTTGTGGGTTCAAGCGCTACATTGGGCTCTCTGCTCTGTCTCCCTCTCTCTGCCCCTCACCCCCCTCTCTCTCAAAAATAAATACACATTAAAAACCAAAAAGGAAGAAGAGCAAAAACACAAGTCGGTTTTCTGCCATTATGCTTAGAAGCATAAGAAACAGCCCAGAAATCAGAAATTCATGTTCATTAGGCTCAACTGTCTGACTCCTGATGTGGCCAGTTTCACATTTACCTACCTTCCATATGCCAATCTTTTTTCAGAAAAACACCTAAAGAGGCAACAAATAACCAAAATGAAGGGAATTTAAAAATGCAAATGGAAGAATTTCTATTTTTGTTAATGATATTAATTATTTTGGTTATTCTGCTTCCAGATTAAGTAAGAAAAGCAAAACAATGTGGTGACTCATCAGAGAGAGAGAGAGAGAGAGAGAGAGAGAGACAGAGAGAGAGACAGAGGTGATAGACTTTGAATTTCCAATGCAATTAATGAAAAATACATTGAGAGGAAGGAAAAATAATTCTTCCTCTACCCTTCTAGATTCTTGGCTGACACCCCTCTGTATTACAAGAGAGATTAACATGAGAAAAACAAACAGAAGTTTAATATCATATGTATCTCCTATATATATCAGAAATACGCAGGAAAACTGAGTAACTCCCCAAAATGGCCAAAGCTACCACCTTACATACCATTTCCAGCTAAAGACAAAAGAAGATGTGTGTGGGAGGGAAACCAATTGTGGGAGGTTATCAGGCAAAGCAGAGTAAATAAAGGTCAGGTTGTTTGCAGATTTAAGCCAGTTGCCTGCTCCACTGATGAGGGTAGATTTAGCCATCCTCCTCCTTCTGATACAGAGAGAGAGACACCCTTACAAATGGAGATTTAAATGTCTCTTACAAAAGGTTAACTTCTACTCGGTTTTCAGAGCTTCTACCCTGTGTCTGCTGTTTCTTAAAAATAACCCTCTCACGATAATCCTTATGCCAAAGAAACATTTTGGAGTGGCAAATTCTGCTCCCTTTCCATATTAAGGATAGATGACTAACAGCAAGAGATCACTTAATGCTACATATAATTTTTAGGAGTTGAGTTTCCCAAATTCTATTCCCACCTCCCACGATGTCATCTCTCAGGTCATATAAGCACTACCTCCAAGTAAGACACATTCCTTACCATCCTTTTCTCTCCTTTCTTTCACCAATGTATCATCCCCTGCCTCTTGTTCACTCAAGTCCTTGCTCATAACTGGCTATCTTACGTAATAAACTAAATTCCCCCAAAGCGCAAATAGACACAATAGGGCCACGTACCCTATTTTAGAGGATAAAACATGACTGTGCCTTTGCTACCTGTATAGGCTGAAAATGTGGTCACCAAAAACAATTTCAATAAATAAACATCCTTTTAAACATATGTGTGTAGATGTGTGTGTGCGTGGACAGTTGCATTTTTGTTTTGCACAGAAGCGCAACGTGCAAAATAATTCTCTTTGGGGATAACGCATGCCACAGTCATGGGCAACTTTAAATTTCTGTGGTTAAATGAAATTTCAAAAATTCTGTCCAAGTTTGATGTAAAGGGCTTACTGATCTAGGTCCTTTGAGAAGTAAAACTTTTCAAAAATACAAAGCAGGAAATTGTGATCACTAAGCAGAGTTACCACTGTGATGTTCCCTGTGTATGGCTTATTCAGAGCCCTACAAAAAAGAACACAAGGTAAGCTGGGGGCTTCTGAAGCTCCAGCCCCATGCTTCTTCAAGGCTGCAATCCTGTGAGCTATTCTTGCAATGGCGTTTGATGTAAAATAGTGAAAACATCAGATTATCCTAAGAATACCATTTTAAAAGGAGGAATTTCTGGGATTGCTTTTTTTCTGCTGTGACCCAGAAAGACCCACCAATCCATGGGCAAGCAAATTGCGAGTGTGACAGGACCAGCACAAATTGCTCAGTTATAATGAAGGACCTGGAGCCACCTGTTCCACAGCAGGGATAAATCACAGTCCCTGTTTCTATAAGGCAGGGATCTGCTAGGGAAGGGAAACTGAATATGGGGAAGATTCTAGAGCCAATTTGCTATTCCAGTACTCTTGGGTTCCTTTTTTTTTTTACTAAAGAACAGGGAAAGAATTCTTTTCTACCACTAATTACTCATAACTACCCATAAAAAAATGTGTCCATAAATACCATTTTTGAAATATAGATGTTCTGATCAAAGGTCTGGCCTACATTAGCTCAATTAATTTACACATGTGTTCTCTCCTAGAGCTGTGGGCAACATAACGTCTTCATCATCACCTCTGAAAGTTTTCCAATTTAATCTCACTCAATTACAATCACTGCCTTGGGTTATTCATTCTAATGTAGTTTGCATTCTGTCCACAATGCTCCCAGTCACCTGGTCTCCACTCACCCATAATATGCTGGTTTCATTACTCCAACAGCCATCTCCTGGACTTTTCTTTAATAGTCACAGCAAACAAAGTGAAAACTGAGTATTGCTTTCTGTCCGCCCTTGGGATGTGACCGCCGAATGCTGCTTCACATCTCTGGGAGGCAACCAAGCTGCTTGAACTGATTTTTCTAGTCAGCCCTTTGCCCCATGTGGTCTATTTTGATTCTATCAGCTTATGCCGAGGACAGAGGATACATGCCCTTGAGTGAACACCCAATGCCAATTTGAGTCCATTTTCTTCCCTTGTTTTAGCCAAGCGTGGCTCCTGTCTCAGACTCTCATTGCCTTTCCTTCTGCCACCACAGCTGGTTGCTGTCCTAGAGTTTTATCTCCCCCACTGACTAAAGTACAGGATTGATTTCTGCACTGGGAGGAAAGAATTTAATTGGTGAATAACAGTCACTTTTATTCCCTTGCATTCAGCGAATTTACAAGCTATCTCAGTATTTCAAAAAATAGGGCCTTCAGGCAGGAGTAGCATTGGAATCTGAGCATCAGCCATCTATCTACCTCAAGCACTCAGAGCCCAGTGAAGTTCAGTTGTTACTTAGAAAACCTTAATAGGCACCATGGGACCCTAACACAATCTCTCTTTCACACACAGAAGCAGTCTGCCAACTTTCTAAAGAACAAAGACCCAGTACAGCAGCTCAGCTCTCCACTTTCCTTTCAAGCTCCGTTCCTGTTCATCTAATTTTTGTGGGATCCCAAATTAAATTACTTAAGGCATATTCCCCACTAAAATTACAACTAAACTAATGCCATAGAAAAGAGAAATATTTGTCGGTCTTTCTCAGAAATATAGGAATTGATTTAAGTATCAATACTTCTTTTTAAAAGAATATATTGGGGCCCATTGTATCCCAAGATTCAAATAGCAAGCACAGCCCCTACACTAAGGGGAACAGAGGGAGCCCCTAAAGGCTGTGCCTTCCTGCATGAAAATCCACAAGTTATCACCAGGTCATTCGATATGTCGGCTTAGCCACAGGGCCACCTCAGTTCTGTGCTAGAGAACCAAACAATATCAAACTGCCCTGCATGCTGGTATTGAAAAAAGCCAGCTGTGAATACTAACATACAAAAATAAATACAATGCCATAGGACATGGATCCACTGAATGAAGTAACAGAAGGATTTATTTTGTTCCTTTGATATAGGACGGAGAAAACTCACACTGAAAATCACATAGGAGAGAAGGTGAGTAGTATGAATGTGACATAAACTGAATGGGAATCTTGGAACCTGTGAATGGGAATCAAGGATGAATTAATATCTTTATAAACCTAACGGTCTCATTCCTACCCCTCACTTCCACTCTCACCCCCATTCGTATGTAATTTACAAATAATACTAAATTATACATTTGGTATAAAAATTATCCAGAGATGGATTTCCCCCCATAATGACAACTTATATTACTTCTTGAAATTTCAGTTAATAAATTTTCTCTAATATATTCTTCTGCTGGTGTGCTAGGCATCTGCTAAAAATGCCAACAGGCTATTTGTTATTTCCACATCAACAGAAATAATAATTAAGAGTATGTGTGGGGCGCCTGGGTGGCGCAGTCGGTTAAGCGTCCGACTACGGCCAGGTCACGATCTCGCGGTCCCTGAGTTTGAGCCCCGCGTCGGGCTCTGGGCTGATGGCTCAGAGCCTGGAGCCTGTTTCCGATTCTGTGTCTCCCTCTCTCTCTGCCCCTCGCCCGTTCATGCTCTGTCTCTCTCTGTCCCAAAAATAAATAAACGTTCAAAAAAAAAATTGTATAAAGAGTATGTGAAGATAAGAACGAAGTCACGCAGAGGTGGTAATTTTTATTGTGGTGGCACTCACGTTGTTGTTGTTGTTGTTGTTGTTGTTGTTGTTGTTTTGAGATGTTGTTAAGGATGAAACAGTAAGATAAAATTTTTGGAAGACACCAAGGCTACTCTTAAAAGACAGAAAAGAGACTTTTATAAATAACTAATAATTAATCAACTATGAACGGTTAGGTACAGCCCCCCCCCACCCCAAGAATGTGCACTTTGGCATGTAGATTATTTTGAGCTGAAGGCACTTGAGACCCTGCAGGCTCAAGAGAAACTTTTGTCCCTCCTTTAACCACACACAAGAATCTAAATTGAGGGTCTTTCTCAGAATGAGGGTTTTTAGCAGAGATAAACTTTATCTGGGTGACCCATCTATACGACAGGGCAAACATCTAATTACCAAATACTGCTCTTCTTATTGCCTAGTTGAGTGCATTCCTTTCCTCTTAAATCCCAGACCCCTACCCCATCTCCTTAATTCAGAATGACATATACACCTCATTTTGCCTGTCATTGGAATTTCCATGTTTATGTTGATTCCCCATATGTACACCTATTAAATTCTATTTTCTGCTGTTAAGTTACCTCATGTTAATGTGACTCCTAGTCCAGTTAGAAGGACCTTTGAGGGGACAGGAATTATTGCTTCTCAATAACTATAATTTAGAACTGTGCTATATGAGCCAGGCAACATGTTACAGGAAAACAGAAACTAGATTCTTCCTTTATTTGGGGAAGGAGGAAAGGTATTAGGGAAAGCTTGGGAAAAAGAAAGCATTTGAACCAGGTCTTTGGTGTTGAGTGGGATTTTGACAATTGAGTGGTTAGAGTAGGAGGACAGGGCCAGGATTAAATTCTAGTAGGATTAGTAAAGCAGAAAATGGAGAAAGCAGGCAGCATACAGGCTGTATCTGTATCTGTTTGCTATCAATGTTATTAAGGCAACTACTGAATTCTTTTTTTCTGATTTTCTTATAACATAAACTTCTGATCAATAATTTATTCTTCAAAAAGGACCTTTTCACTATAGATTAGCCAGTAGAAAATAAAGATTACATTTTTCTAATGAAGATGACAAAACCGAACCAAAACAAACAAAGAAACAAAACCATTAATAGCATTGAGCCACTTCAAATATCCTGAGACAAGTTTAAGCCTTTGTCAACTTACAATGGAACTTCCTTTTAAAATTTTGCCAGAGTGGGGCACCTGGGTGGTTCAGTTGGTTGAACTTCAGTCTTTGGCTCAGGTCATGATCACACAGTTCATGGGTTTGAGCCCCATGTTGGGCTCTGTGCTGACAGTTCAGAGCCTGGAGTCTGCTTCCCTCTCTCTGCTCCTTTCCTGCTCATACTCACTCTATCTCTCTCTCAAAAATAAAGAAACATTAAAAAAAATTTAAATAAAATACAATTTTGCCAGAGTACAAATAATTGTATCTGTTAAGCAGAAGACACAACAAGAACTAACATTCTAAATTTTATGACATAATTCTGACCAACAGAAATGACAGAATAGTAGAAAAAGAGAAGACTTGTTATGAAGATATAGTTTGGGGCCTGCCAATTAAAAATATGTACTTATGGGCAAACATTCTACATCTCTGTTTTACCATATGTATAATGAAATAAAAATGATCTATGTAGGGGAGGAAAAATAATTTTTCCTCTACCCTTCAAGTTTCTTCACCGAGATGCACCCCCCCCCCAATAATATAAGATACATTAACAGGAGAAAAACAAACAGAAGTTTAATAACACATGCACCTCCAGTATACATGAGAGATACCCTGGAAAACTTAGTAACTACCCAAAATGGCCCAAATTACCACCTTAAATTCCATCTTCAGCTAAAGACAAAAGAATATGTTGGGGTGGTAGGGGCCAGTTATGGGAGATTATCAAGAAAAGCACAGTAAACAAGGGTAAGGTTGCTATGGAGATTTAAGTCCTTGTCTTCTTCATTTTAGCAGTTGCTAGAGATTTGGAGTCATCCTTCACTTCCTGGTACAGAGAGCAATTTCCCCTATATGTATAAACGTCTCTTATGAAAGGGTAACTTCTACTGTTTTCAGTTTTTCCTGTCTGCTGTTCCCTAAAAATAATCAGCCTAAAATAACTCACGTGCCAAAAAGAAATATTTTGAGGTAGATTCTGCACACCTTCATCTACTTTTCAACGGTGTGCATTGGGCAACTTCTGGTTCAAAGTACATATCTCATATATTGTTGGCATTATTATTATTGAATATATAAAGTCACTAAGCCACCTAAAGTTCATAATAAACACCTAAAGTTAGTCCAGACTTCAGAAAAACAATTCAAACCATTCAGAGAAAAGATGCATATGTCTTTACAGCCATAGATTCTGAACAGAAATAAACATTTAGAGAAATAGAATACAGCAAAAAATAAATAAATAAATTCTAACTTTACAATCTTGACTCAATTTGGTCCATATGCCCATGCTATTTTCTTTTGCTGAATTTTCCTTTTTACTTATTCAAATTATATTATTTAACATATCAGGCAGGAATTGCTTCCGTATGGCTAATCTAATCTTTGCTTTCTTCCCGCATGGAGCTGTTATTTTCCTTTATTCATTTTTGCATTGTCTCTCTTTCCTCTTTTTTTTTTTCTTTTCCTGTCTTATTATTAGAAACCAGTGGTTTGCTGAAACATTGGAGAAAGCACAGAATGCTGGTAACTAATACTGCACCCTGCTCCTGAAAGATACCCCCTTACAGATGTCACTGAGCCACACAAACATGGATAAGGGTAAGAAAAGTGCATCACAAATACCTCATTTGAGTTTCTCCACTCCAAGTAAAGCTAACACTAAGACCTATATGTCATGAAGCTACATCAGCAGCAGTTTCAACTCCCTGAGGACAAGGACCAAAATATCCATTATTGAAGTAAGAAGTCTATTTCCATTTTGCACTTCAGCTCTCTATTTCTGTATAAAAAATACATTAAGAATCATGCAAGTATATACTCTGCTTTTCATTCAGATAATTTTGCATGAATTATCTCAGGGCAAAAATATAATAAGTTAAATCCAAATGCATAAAAAAAACCTGCAGTGAATAATAAAATGGCACTTAAAGTATAGACTTAAGCTGTCAACATATCCCTCGGTAGTTTACTTTACTATCAACCTAGTAAAGTATATATTAAAAAAAGTGGTACACTATTTTGCCCTTAAAGGTTAGATTATGACATATACTAAAAGCATGACTGGAGGCGCCTGGGTGGCTCAGTCGGTTAAGCAGCCGACTTCAGCTCAGTTCATGATCTCACGGTCCGTGAGTTCGAGCCCCGCGTCGGGCTCTGTGCTGACAGCTCAGAGCCTGGAGCCCGTTTCAGATTCTGTGTCTCCCTCTCTCTCTGACCCTCCCCTGCTCATGCTCTGTCTCTCTCTGTCTCAAAAATAAACGTTAAAAAAAATTAAAAAAATAAAAGCATGACTGTTCTCGAAGCATAAAGTTGCATGCCAACGTATGTATTCTCTGCCTTCAGTTCTATAAAATGTATATTTAGAGTTGTTATCAGAAATACCAACTGATTGCAATATTCGTAACAATAAAAGAATCATTTCTAAAATAAGGCCCATATCATGGAAACACTAATTTTAGTATTTCCTAAAATTAATGTGGGAGGAAGGGTGTTTCTGTGTGTGTATCTTTAAAGGGTATTACCATGAAAGAGAAAACGTATATACCAAAGTAACAATAAGAAAATGTCTGTATTCAAAAAGAGGTAAAGGTAAAGTAAAAAGGCTCTGTTCTTAGAAAATCATTGACCTCCTTACCTTTCCCACATATGCTCTGATTAGCTCAATAGCAATCTTTATCTAATCCGAAGTCTTCAACCTTGAAAAAGCACTCATCTCTATGCAAAGCAATTAGGGAAAAAGTGTTCCCTGCACAAAGTAGTTTCTCAATAATGATGCTTTGGCCATCCAGAACAACATGGATAGGAGACAGGCATTAATGAGTCAGGTCTGCTGGAAATAGCACACATTTTAGAAATCAAAGGCTTTGCTAGAAAGGGCATAATTCCATCTCTGAAGGTCACAGAGTCCTTCACATTCACTTCATTTCTGGATATTGTATGCTGAAATTACAATCATCCTCCTAAGCCTGGTTTGCATCTGCTGAACCAGGTCAGCAAAAGGAATCCAACTTTAACACAACTGAAATTCTAATTATTTGTACATGGTCATTATTTCTGGGGAAATTATTGCAGGGGCACATATCTGTCTAAATATGTCCATTGAATTTTTATTTTCTGCTCTTTTGCTCTCAAGCATATTGCCAATGCTGGAACAACTTACCAAGGAAAACGAAAAAAAATTCTAAATCCTTCAAAAAAAAAAAATAGTAAAGCCGGAATACTAGTCTGAAATAGACCTACACTCCCAAACCAAGCATTAGTACTACAATTTATGTTAAATTTTATAATCTTATACAATAGTTTAAGTTGAAAGTTCAAGACATGCACTGTAGTTTCTTCCAAAAATGGCCACGATAAGATTTCTGGTCCCATATGCTTTTCCAGAACTTTGCCACTCTCTCACCAAGAGGTGTGGTCTATTTCCCCTCCCTTTGAAATTGAGCAGGACTCTACCACTGCCTTGACAAAGAGAATATACGAAGAGGTGTTGTGTGACTTCTGAGAGTAGGTAAAAAAAAAAAAAAAAAAAGAGAAGGCAATTCAGCCTTTGCTGGTTTCCCTCTCTTTCTCTGGGTATGAGCCTTGGGAGCCTTCTGCCAATTTGTAAGAAGTCCTGCTACCCTAAAGCCACCAAGTTGGCAAGATCACATAGAGTGACAAGAGACAGAGATGCCCAGAGAAACCTTCAAATAATTCCAGTCTCTAGTCTTCAAATCTTCCAGCTGGGTCCTACACATTATGGAGCAGAGACAAACCAGCCCACCATGCATTGAAAATATTTCTGACCCACAGAATCGCTGAAAATAATAAATGATGTTTTGTGTTACTAAAGTTTTACGAAGTTTTATTATACCATTATAATAATTAGAACACTTCCATAAAAGAAATAAAGAGCAGGGGTGCCTGGATGACTCAGTTAGCGTCCCACTCCACTCAAGTCATGATCTTGTGGTTCGTGGGTTTGAGCCCGTGTCAGGCTTCATGCTAACAGCTCAGAGTCTACAGCCTGCTTTGGATTCTGTGTCTCCCCCTCTCTCTGCCCCTCCCTCGCTCGCTCTCTGTCTCCCTCTTTCTCTCAAAAACAAATAAACATTTAAAAAAATTAATAAGAAAATGTATTAATTATTGAAAAAGAAATATAGAGCAAACTTGGGGCAAGTGTTCCATTTACTGCATCTGACTCTTGCCTTCATTTTTACTGCCTTTGAAGAATAGTGTAAACTTTCCAAATCAGTATTCAATTCCTTAATGAAATGGAACTGCATGTCCTATCAAATATACAAATATGAATGATATAATGCCCATTAAATACTTTGAACCTTCATTAAGATCAAAGTATATGTAAAATCTTCCCAAAGGAGACTGAAAGATCTGCCATTTGCCCACATTTTCTGGGACAACACCCATCACACCTCTTCCCATACATATACACACTACCTTTGATATGGCCAACAGATAAAACAAAAGACAAGATAGATACATGTCTCTCTTATTCTTCATTCTTACATCCAAATGTAGGAGCCAAAGGTAGGCTGCCTCTAAATGGGCCACTGTGACATATTGATTATTTCAAATAAAAGTTACTTAAGAGACAGTCTAGGCAAGAAAGACACTCAGGCCCTTCTCTGTACCCCTGGAAACAGGAAATAAAACTCTCATGTGAAAGGTACCCTCCCTGAAGCAAGAAATAAAGAGACATCTTTATCATCAGAGATGGGAAATTTAGAGCTGAGAAGGCTGTATAAACAACCTTTATTTACTTCTTACCAATTTATGCCACAACCCAAATTCTGTTTAAAATTCCTTACTAATTGCAGCTGCCAAAGTTAAGTTTTCTTTGTCTTGTCAAGTCCTCACAGATGTATTGTCTCTTTGTCTAAAAAGTACAAAAACTTCCAGCCTTGGTCATTTCTTTAGGATTTAATTTCATTATTGAGCCCCTGTGCACATGTAATAAAACTTTGGTTCTCTGTTAATCTCTCCCTCTGGAAGATGCTGAGGGTAAAGAAAAAGCTTTCCCTGCCTTCACAACATTCCAGCTTCTTGTCCCTGAGAGTAAAGTCCAAGCAAGAGAAATTAGTAACTTGAGGGGACTGTCAGAAGAAATTGATAACCTTCAATGACAAATCTCTAAACAGAGAGAAGTAACAGTTTAATGAAAGATTTGCTCATTACCTAACTTTCAATTAAAAAATGAAGGTTGACACCAAAGTTTTGCAACTCTTACATATTTGCAATCATCATCATAGTGACAGATTTTTTTTAAGGATGTATTAAGCACAGACACTTCCTCAAAATATTTCAGGGAATAAGAAAAATGATAGTTTTAATTTCTCTGAAACTAATGTTTTATTAATCTTGTAAGTCTGAAAAACTGTTCATCTGAAAACAATCTCATTTATAATAGCATTAAAAAAGAACAAAATACTTAGGAATAAATTTGACCAAGGAGGTAAAAGATCTATCCACTGAAAATTATAAGATCAGTGAAAGAAGTTGAAGAAGAAGCAAATAAATAGAAAGATATGCTATGCTCTAAATTAGAAAAATTCATGTTGTTAAAATGTACACACTATATAAAGTGATCTACAGATTTAATTCAATTCCTATCAAAATTCTAAAGTCATTTTTCACAGAGATAAAAAAAATCCTAAAATTTGTAAGAATCACAAAAGACCCTGAAGAGCCAAAGCAATTGTGAGAAGAGCAAAGCTGTAGGCATCACACTTCCTGACTTCAAACAATATTACAAACTACCGTAATCAAAACAGTATGGTAGCAGCATAGGGGTACACACACAGACCAACAGAACAGAATCAGAACCTAGAAATAAATCCACACATACATGGTTAATTAATTTATGACAAATGAGCCAAGAATATTCAGTAGGGAAAGGATAGTCTTTTTAATAAATGGTGTTAGAAAAACTGGACTGCCACATGCAAAAGAGTGAAACTGGACTGCTATCTTACATGATACATAAAAATCAATTCAAAATGGATTACAGGCTTGAATGCAAGACCTAAAAGTGTAAAACTCCTATACGGAAGCATAGAGATAAGTTTCTCAGACATTGGTCTGGCAATGATTTTTTTGGGTTTGACATCAAAAGCAAAAGCAACCAAACCAAAAATAAACAAGTAAGACTATATAAATCTTAAAAGCTTCTGCTCCGCAAAGGAAACCATCAACAAAATGAAAAGGCAACTTATGGCATGGGAAATGGACAAAATATACACAAACCACACATTCAGTAAGAGGTTAGTACCCAAAATATATAAGGAACCCATACAACTGAACAGCAAAAAAGCAAATAACCAAATTAATAAATGGACAGAGGACCTGAATAGATTATATCTTCCAAAGAAGACATACAAATAGCCAATAGCTGCTCAACATCACTAATCAGGGAAACACAAATCAAAATCACCATGAGGTTATCCTAAACCACTATGTTAGGATTGGTATGAAAAAGATGAGAGAGAACAAATGTTGGCAAGGATGTGGAGAAAAGGAATACCTGACACACTGTTGGTGGGACTATAAACAAGTATAGTCACTATAGAAAATATGATGGAGGTTCCTCAAAAAATTAAAAACAGAATTGCCCTATGATCCAGCAATCCCACTTCTGATATATATCCAAAGAGAACAAAACTGTTATCTTGAAGAGCTATCTGTATTCCCATGTACACTGCAGTATTTTTCACAACAGTCAAGGTGTGGAAACCATCTAAGTGTTCGTCAATGGATGAGTGGATCAAGAAAAAAATATATATATATATATGTGATAAAAATGTGATATATATATATATATTTGTGAAAATATATATAATCAAACAATATGATAGCAGCATAGGGGTACACACATAGACCAATAGAACAGAATCAGAACCTAGAAATAAATCCACACATACATGGTTAATTAATTTATGACAAATGAGCCAAGAATATTCAGTAGGGAAAGGATAGTCTTTTTAATAAATGGTGTTAGAAAAACTGGATTGCCACATGCAAAAGAGTGAAACTGGACATTTTTGTGAAATCACACACACATATATATATTATATATGTATGTCATATATATATATATATACACAAAGATACATATAATGGGATATTATTTAGCCTTAAAAAGAAGGAAATCATGGTATTTGTGACAATATTGATGAAAATGGAGAGCATTATGCTAAGTGAAATAAGGCAAACAAAGAAAGATGAATACTGCATGGTATCACTCATAAGTGAAATTTTTAAACAAAAAGTCAAATTCATAGAAACAAAGTGGAAAAGTAATTGCTAAGGGCTGGAGGAGGTTGGTAGAATGGTACAAACTTTCAATTATAAGATGTATAAGGTTTGAGTATCTAATGTGTGACTATAGTTGATAATATTATATTGTATAATTGAAATTTGCTAAGAGAGTAGAACCTAAATATTCTCACACACACAAACTCACACAGACTCACCCTATGGCACATAAACAAGTCCCCAGAACATGTGCTGAGGCATCCCCAGGGCCAGCGGTACCAGAGAGCTCTGCGTGAATATGAAGAGTGTCAGAAGCAGGGTGTGGAATGTGTGTCTGCCTGCCTCCTTCACAAAAGGAGACCGAGGAAAGACCAGAGGGACAGCTCCAGGCCACCTCGCCTGAGAGAAGCCTTCTGGGAACCTGCATCCAGCAATGACAATGCAACTGTGAGTGACAGTGATGACAGCATGACAGACCTCAAACCACCGGAATTGTTCACCAGAAAGGACCTGGGAGGGACTGAGCATGGTTACAGCACCAATGACTTTTTGACAGAAGAGGAGGACAAGAAGCCATGACACCCAACAGAGAAAGGCCCTGGGGACAGAGAAGAGATGGAAATGGACTAGGAACTGGTCCTCAAGCATGGGAAGAGATAGTTGGGTTCACTGAAAAAGTTCAAAAGTCATCACCATACACCTAAGAGCTTCAGCTCTTTTAAACAGTCATGTTAATAAACGGCTGCTGGAGAAAAACAAAAATTAAATTAATTAATTAGTTAATTTTTATAATGTATATTTATATCAAATCACCACATTGTACATATTGAATATCTTACTACTTTTCAATTATAAATCAAAAACTGAGAAGTTATTTAAAGAAAAACAATAAACTATCTTATGGTTATTCTGCAAATATTATAGAGCAACTAAAATGTGCAGTGGGAAATTCTAGGTATTTTGGGGTATGAGGAATCTTTCAGAGAAGTATAGTACAGGAGATAAGGTCTTCCCATAAATAACATAGAAAATGATGAAATAAAGAAAAACAGATAGGGTTTTTCAGATATTAGAGAGATTGCTTCCATATGTAGGAGAACAGTCATGAAAGGTCTCATCAATGGATAGCAAACTGAATATTTGGGGAAGAAAATTCCGTGAAGAAAAATTAACATGTATAAAAGCTCAGAATTTGGAAAACATCATTGAGATCAAGAGTGGATAAAATGGAAATGGGATTGGAAAGGTAAAATAGGATTAATATTAAGGGGCAATATTAAGGTGGGAGATTGGAGTCTTTGACTGATAGGAAAAGTTTGAATTGATTATTTAAGAAACAGAAAACAATTGAAGATTTCTGAACAAGGGAATGACATAATATGGGTTGTACTTCAAGAACAGTGATGCCTTTTGCTTATATGGCACTTTATCATTAAAAAGCATCCCAATGTATTTTATCTCATGTTTGTATCACAAACCTCTGTGAGGCATGTAGAGATTATTATCAAATAATCCACCCCAAATCATAGTGTTATTTGGTGGCATAAGCCAGACTCAGAGCCAAGCTGTTACTAAGGTACAGCAGCAGGCTCTCTACTAAAATGCAAAGTGAGCTAGTTGGTGGTGTATAAAGACGAACTGACAAGTCAGGGAGGCTGTGAAATAAACCCTGTGAAAGATGATCAAAGTGGGGACAAGATGAGACTTGTCTCCGTGATACAGGAAGCAAAATTATCCAGGTAGAAGAATTTAAACGGCATTCTTCACTGAAAAGCAGCAATTGTAAAACCGTTGAATTTTGTTTCATATGTACTGCCTTCAGTAAATCATCCTATGACTCTCCAGTTTATAAAAAGAGACTTTTATGAAGCTCTTAGTAACTAAATTACCAGCATAGAAAATTAAATGGAAAATATACACATTCCTTCCTACAAAATAAAATCTTAACAAATTCTTATTTCAGGAAGTTTATTTTAACACTGGATTATGAAAATATCATGCTCTGACACTTACAGTGGAATGATATCAAAGCACAGTATTACAAAGGTTTTAAAATATTCAAAACATTCTAACAAGAGTAAAATTCTCCTTTGTATTCACTTCAATCACCATAAGGAAAATCACCACAAAGTAAAAGGATAAAGCGCTTCTTTTTCTTTCTCCTAAACCTTAAAACAATTCAAAAAAGTTCCATCAACAGTTTGGACTTATACATACAGATCTAATTAAAAAGCCTAGAAGTGCAGGCCAAGCTAAGTCTTAAGCATTTGAAATTGTTAAAAATCAATACGAAATTAACATGGTAAACTATGGTTAGTCTTGAAGATCTTTGCAAATTTACAAAATGCTTCCAAATCATGGCAGCTCATCTCAAATGTTCCAAGGAAGCAAGACAGTTTTGCCATATTTCTATTTTCCCATGAATGGTAATGATAATTATTCCCCCTTCCTCCTGAGTGGCTTGTGCTGTGCCTTATTACAAAGGGGGAAAACAATGATTTATAAACATTGGGCCAAAGAGAAACAGGGCCAAATGGATATACCTGAGCACCAAGAGTCCCCAGGGCAGAATAAATGTCCAGGATTTCCACAGAGTATGGGCAGAGTTTCAAGAGCTATTTGAACAGAAAATGAACTAAAACAATTAAAATGTTGATGCATTTTAACTGACACAAAATCACCTTCTCTCCTTCTTAACAACTCTGCCAAAGCTATCTTCACAAGCAAATGTCAGGAGGCACAGTTCATAGTTAAGTCGACAATCAAACAAGAACAGCTGCATGTGTCTGGCACATTGGAGACTCCGAGAGTATTTACTAAACAGACAACCTAGGAGCCACATATGCTAAGTAAGGACAGTACCCACCTTGAAGTTCATGAGAAGATATTCTACCAAAGTCCAAGAGAAAGGGGAAAGAATGTTTACTCCCAGGAATGAAAGCATTCACACTGGCACGCGTGTGAGCCTCATCCTGTGACACTCAGAGCTCTTAGTGCATTCATTTTCAATCTCTCCCAGATGCAACTTTATAGGTCGGAAATGCCTAATGCTGGATATGCTAAGTGGGCCCTTCTGTCTGTAACAAGACCACCAACTGTACTGAAGGAAGTGCCTCAAATAATGAGGGAGAGAAGTACCATCAGTGTTTCTCCCTTTATTGTAATACTATCACAGTCACTTTATCACTCAGATACCATTTTTTAAAAAGAACTCATTGAACACTGCAGAAAATACTCTTCTGCCTACTGAAAAGTATGCTGATTGGAACTGAATTGGCTTAATCTTTTTAGTGTTTTGATCTTAAGGGGTTTTATTCATCTCAGGCTTTTCTATCAAGAAAGATATTCTTGTATGATCCCTGTTCATCAACTAATTGGCTTGACTTGAAAGTCACTACATCTCTGTGTAAGTTCTTCTATTTGCAAGATGTTAAAAGGATTATAAAATCTATAATGTAAACTGCTGAAAAAAATTTTAAACTTCATTGTTAAGACTGTGGTTCATATACATTTTATTTTTTTAATTCCCATTAATTTTCAATACATCCATCATATTCTTTCCCAAGTATATATCAAGTATCAACAAAAGCTTCATGTGTTCAGAGTCAAGAAAGAATTGCAACTTTCCTCCTGAATTCCCTGTCTAGGATGTTGGTTATTTTCACTTATACTTTGACCTTGATAAATGGTCTCAGCACACTAATAATAAACATAATCTCTTCAAAGAGGCATAAATCAGCTGATCAACATGCCAACTACAGTGGATAACAAGGGATAAATGAGCCTGTTGAAAAAATACCCAGAATGATGCCACTAGTGATAAGGAATTGCAGTAAGTGTATTAAAATGAGATGACCACTGTAGGGGGGAACCTGGCTGGCTCAGTCAGGTGGAGCAAGCTCTTGATCTTAGAGTCGTGAGTTCGAACCCTACGTTGGGTGTAAAGATTAAATACAAAATTCTTAAAAACAAATAAAAAATAAAATAAAATGACCACTATAGTGTTTATATCTCATAGCTCTCCCATGTTGATAGGGCACAGATATCTGTCAATATCAATATCACATGCCCCAGTGTTTTGCTGGAGGGTTTCCATACAACAAGTTAAGGTACAACTTCAGCCCAAACTCTCCCCAACCATACTTCTTCTCTTTCCCTTTACCTATTTTCACAGGTAGAATGCTGATGGTAGCTGGCCTCAGAAGCAGTTCCTGAGTATAAATATCAAACATTGCACAGAAGGAATCCCTGTTTGATGTGATGTAGGTACGTCCGATCTGATGACTTCCCTGATGAAAACACTAACAGATTCACAGTTAGTTTTCACAATAAAATCCTGGCTCCTTCCAATGGCTCACAAGCCCTGAGTGGTCTGACTCGGGCCACACCAGCCTTCCTCCTGTACCCCTAGTGGCCATTTATAACTTTGAAATAAAAATAATAGCTACCTCAAAGGATGCTTTAAACATTAATGGAAATTCATATTCATAAAGGACTAGGAAGTATGTCTGATACATACTAAGTGTTTTGCTGATTGTTCCTCCCTCTAGGTTTGTGTATTTTCTGTCTGCTTTATTAGGAATGTAATTATGCTAGCTCTCAGCTAAACTAGCCACTCCTCTGATCAGCCTTCCCAAACGTCTCATCCAAAGAAGCAAAACCACTCACCTTGACAGGTTACCCTTTCTCTCAATGCCTTCATTGCTTTCTGTCATTATCTCCTTCTTATATTTCTTTCCTTTCATTCTGTCATTTCTTATTATGACACAAGCTCCATGAGGGCAGAGACCCTGCTTCCTTTTGAATCTCTCGTTCTTGACATAGAACTTGAACATATATTGGGTATTTGTCTAAATATGTGTTTAGTTAATTAGTTAATGGGATCATGAGATCTGGATCCCAATTTCATTATTTGGAAAGTCTCCTAATTCGTCAGAGTTTCAATTATCTCATTTATAATTAAAGATAATTACTACTTCTCTACCTGTGCTTCAGTTGGAAATGCAAATTGGCTAATCTACATGAAAGTGCTATAGAAACTGTAAATATTGCTCAAATATTAATTGTTACTTTAAAGAAACAAGCTAAAACAGTAGAATAAGTATTAGATCACAAGTCAAAAGCCTAAATGCAACTTCCTTCCAGTCTTTATTCTGAGACTCTGAGTAAACGTACTTCCCTGAGCATCTGATTCTTCATTAAAGAAGGATGGTAATTTGGTTTTATGAGAATTACATGACTCATCTAGACAATCATAAAAGTCGTGTGAATATGTATAAAAGGTTACTTACAAAATAGTGGAATCATACCAAGACAGCCTTCCCATTCCCCTCACCTTGATTATACTTTACACAGGCATCTCTTTGACTATAAACCCTGATTTCCCTTTCTTAGGGCATTTTTTTTTTTTAGAAAACTTGCAATTGTAAATTCTTTCTCTGAGAGAAATCTTCTCTGAGCCTCTTGTAACCCAAAGATATTTTCCTCTAAGACTTGGGAACCATCCACTTGAGAAGTAATCATCAACAAAGATACTACTCCTAACTCTGAGTTCCGTAGGAAGGTAGGAGCCTAATTTTGATGAGCAACAATTAGCAAACACAGATTGTCTAATCACATTGACCAGTGTCCTCAGGTATGTTTCCATGAATTCACTCCAGTGCTTAAAAACTCTTCTACATTTTATTTCAACAGAATTTAGTTCACTGTCACCTTTATTCCAATAACCTCAATTCCTATTACAATAGAATAAAGACTTCCTTGACAGTTTAAACTGTCTGGTGAAATTTTTCTTTAAACAAATTATAGGAGTGTAAACAATGGCTCCTTTGGATTAGATTGAGTTTATCACAAACTCCACCAAAACAATCTGGATCAGACTGAGTCGTGACCATCTCTCTCAAACTTTTCTATCCTCAGGAGTATATTTTTAGAGCAGTTTTAGGTTCACAGTAAAATGGAGAGAAATATATAGAGATTTCTCAAATAATGTCCTGCCCCCACACACGCATAGCATCCCCTGTTATCAACATCCTCTACTAGAGTGATACATTTGTTACAACTGATGAACCTACATGGATACATCATAATCACCCAAAGTCCATAGTTTATCCTAGGATTCACTCTTGGTGTTGTACATTCTATAGACTTGGGCAAATGTATAATGACATGTATACAGCATTATAGAATCATACAGAGTATTATCACTGCCCTAAAAATTCACTGTGTTCTGCCTATTGATTCCTCCTTCCTCCACTCCCTGCCCTAACCCCTGGCAACTTGGGTTTTACTGTTTCCACAGTTTTGCCTTTTCCAGAATGTCATATAATTGGAATCATACAGTGTGTAGCCTTTTCAGATTGGCTCCTTTTACTTACTAATATGCATTTATGCTTCTCTGTGTCTTTTCATGACTTGATAGTTCACTTCTTCTTAGTTTTAAATAATATTCTATTGTGTAAGATATACCAGTTTATTTATCCATTTGCCTAATGAAGGACTTGTGGTTGCTTCCATGTTTTGGCAATTCATGTGCACATTTTTGTATGGACATAAATTTTAACTCCTTAGGGAAAACACCAAGGAGTGAAATTGCTAATCACATGACAAGTGTATGATTAGTGGACTGGAAACTGTCAGAGGCACCTGAGTGGCTCAGTCAGGTAAGCATCTGACTCTTGATTTCGGCTCAGGTCACGATCTCATGGTTCATGAGATCAAGCCCCACATTGGGTTATGCTCTGAGAGTGCAGGGCCTGCTTGGGCTTCTCTCTCTTCCTCTCTCTCTGTCCCTCCCTCACTTTCTCTGTCTCTCAAAATAAATAACTAAACTTTAAAAAAAAGAAAGAAACTGTCAAACTGTCTTCCAAAATGGCTGTACCATTTTGCATTCCCATCAGCAATAAATGAGAGTCTTTGTTGCTCCCTCTTCTTGCCAGCATTTGGTGGTGTTAGTGTCCTGAATTTTGGGCATTCTCACTGTAAACTGATAATTCACTGTTGTTTTAATTTGCATTTTTCTGATGACATACAATGTGAAGCATCTTTTCACATGCTTATTTGTCATATTTGGTCATCCTTCAATCTTTTCTCATCTTCTCATTTCTATGTCAAATACATCTAAAAGACCATCACCTCCAAGTTTCTCCTTAAAATTTATGTTCACGTGCAAATAATTTGATGATAGTGATTGTTCAGTTTGATTGTAAAATCTTTGTAACACTTGTCATTGTTGTCATTCAACATAACTCATTTCAGTGCCTCAGTCTCTGCTCCTGTGAAACGAGTAAGCTGGATCAAACAATTCCTTTCCAGTCGTGTTATTTGGGGAATCTAAAATGTTTTTCAGAGGCTTTCTCAATATCTTGATACTGTATCTATAATCTCTTTGGATGCTTAAGGGAAGATACAGGGATGATAAGCCCTCTATCCAGAACATGCAATGTAACTGCCCTACATAATTTTTTTAAGGTTTGAAATGTATGGATTTTTACAATTTTCTTCCCATCATTACTACTATCCTGAAACTATATTTACTAGCAATATACTTAAACCTCTCTGGGATAAATTCAGCTCTGAATGACACATGGTGAAACCAATTTTAAATACTGGATGTCAAAATTAAATCGACACTTATTTAGCAGGAAATTATGACACTGCTTTAAATTTCCAAAGATTTCTGTTGCTCTTTTTAGAAGTTATCAGTCCTATGAAAAATATCACATTGTTGTCCTGGATTTGTTCTGAATTCAGACTTACTCATCTCATACCTTGCCTGTGGGTCTCCCCAGTTCCTGAACTTCTCTGCTCAGAGTATCCCTAAGTTTAGAACCATTAAAGCATCTGCTTTCAGGAGATACATTCGGAATTTCCAGACAGAAATACCCATGAAAATCAAACCAAAGGTGAGTATCAGAGTAAATCAGATTTATATTTGACTCAGTGACTGATTTTCATTTGATCAACTGCCTGATTTCTTTATCATCGTTTTGCAGGTGAGTCACCGTTAAATGTCATGGTTGCTTTATGTCAAAACAAAGTGAAAATCTGTTACTATCAATCTGTGAACATAAATTCAAATATAGTAAGAACTTCCTTGAGAACCTATGATAAAATCTTAGCTTTTCAAAGAACTAATCAGTACAAACAGAACATAAAGAATGCCCTCCATGTTTCATTTGATTTTCCATTTTGCAACCATTTGATAGTGACTGTCTTTTTGATATCACAAACAGTTAGCAGACGAGTATAGAAGAAACAGTTATTCCTTAGATATAAATATTATGGGTTAAGCTCACTGCAAATCAATGTAATACAAGAATCTTAAGGAAACAAATTACAAAGAGCTCCAAAAGAAGCAGACACTTCATATTGAACCATATAATATAAAGTAACATTTAAATGGTTTCAAATGACTTATTCCTTTTTAAAAAAATAATTCTAGGTAATCTTTTAGATTACCAGGATATATTCCCCAAAAAATAAGTGAATACTTACACTTATTCATTAGGAATCAGAAAAAAGAAAACATATCTAGCATTTACTGAACATATACATTGCTCATTTATTCTTCAAAACAGCCTTACAAGGGAAGAACTGCTACTTTCATTTTATAGATGAGAAAACTAAGGCTTGGAGTGCCTAAATAGAACTTATCCAAGGACATAAAATAGAAATGTTAGAGCCACATTTGAAATTAGTTCCGTTTAACTCAAAACCTATCCTTTTTTCTTTATACTACACTGCCTCTGGCATTAAAAGAATGTTCTACTATCAGGAGAATAGAGGCAATGTTAAAAAGAAAACATCCAATCTTGGTGATACATGTGATCTGTCCTTCAGTTTCAGCAAAATGGGAGGACTGAAGTGAAGCCTAGGTTTGATTTAGAGGCTTTGCTGTGTTGTTTCATTAGACAGGGGAGCTACCAAGCAGTACGTTTTATATGGTTTCTATGAAAAAGGATTTTGGGACTTGATAATGGAGGTAATTGTGCTTAAAAACATTTTGAAGTAGATTAAAGAGATAACAGTGAGAAATCAAACATCTCCGTGCAAATATAATGGCAGCCCATGTTCCTGGCACAGATTTTTCTTAGGAGTTTGCAGACATAACTACAATTCAGGGCCAGAGATAACTCTTTAGTTACAGATGCCATAGAGAAATTTGTTTCTGTAGCCACATTTATGAAACCCAATTGCCACTTTGTCCATACCCCTGGAAGAAAGACCTTCTACAATATTTGGTTGTTTTTCCTAAAGCAATGTTCTAAATTTATTGCTCGCAAACTCAATGACCTTAAAAAGAAACTCTCAGTGCTGCCTGAAATTAGTGAACGTTGGAATTAGATGTTGTTACTTTAAAACTCATCTTGTATTTCCAGACTCATTGCTTACGACTCTCTCACGTGGACTCTTGTCTAGCAAATGGAGGTTAATAACTATCCTAAACCCAATCCATCCTTGAATTTGTTCATGCTGCTCTCCCTACCTGAAATAGTCATTTCCCACTGTAATACTACCACCAGAACTGCCTAAAGAATCCCTAGATTATCACTATTACTTGCAAATAATAGAAAATCCAAATGGGGTGCCTGGGTGGCTCAGTCGGTTGAGTGTCCCACTCTTGATTTTGACTCAGGTCATAATCCCAGGGTTGTGAGATGGAGCCTGGTATCAGGCTCCGCACTGAGCATGGAGCCTACTTAAGATTCATTCTCTCTCTCTCTCTCTCTCTCTCTCTCTCTCTCTCTCTCTCCCTCTGCCCCTCTTCCCCACTTGTGTGCCCTATGTCTAAACTTAAATATATATAATATTTACTTGTCTTAAAAAATTAAAAAAAAAAACCATGACTTAAATAACAAAGATCTTAAAAATACCTAAATTATATAAATGCAGAGGAACTCAGTTTGCATGTTTTGGTTAATTTTCTGTCACAACAGTTTTCAAAGAACGAGTGTTTTCCTTCTTTCATTTGTATTGTCACCAGTCTACTGGGATTCATTACATAGCTAACAGTCAAGACCACAGCTGCTGGAATTAGACTACTTGAGTTCAAACTCTCCTGCTTTATAACCTTCAGAATACATATATAAGTTCTCTGAGCTTTAGTTTTTTCATCTATAACATAGAGATAAAAATAATTTCTAGGATTTAATGACTTAGTACATGTAAAGTGAGGATTTAATATTCTAACAGGAAAAACTAAAAACCTTAAAATAGCACGGGGCACATAGTATTTAGCAACATTTTCTATATGTTTGTGCTCATGGGAAAACGTAGTGTCTGTTTGTCTCTCTCCTTTCTCTTATAATTAGAGATTAAAGATCTCCTAGAAGCTACCAAGTAGCCATATCTTACAGGTCATGTCTGTGCCTAGCTACAAGGAAAGCTGGGAAAGGGAGCTTCTGGTCTGTTGTGGAGTCAGGGCTCTACCATCAAGGACATAGAGAAAAGTCATTGCAGGGAGAGGAGTGACTGTTGTATATTCAACCAAAGATGGCTGTCAAAATCACTCGTTAGCCCTCAAAAAATCACTAGTTATTCAAAGGTCTATCTAAAACGCTCCTCCTTTTATGAGACCCTTCCTGATTTCCAAACCAGGAATCATTTTTTTTTCCTTTTTCAAGACCTCTAAATAGTTATGCAAAGTGTCAAAATCAATCATGTATTATACTTTAAAAATATTTAAGAGAATTTAAGGCTGAATGAAACTATATAACCTAGTTCGATCAACTTTGTGATGATCAAATTACATCTATAAGAAAGCTTATGAAGGTAATTGAAGAAGATTTAAAGAAATGGAAAGACATTCCCTGCTCATGGATTGGAAGAATAAATATTGTCAAAATGTCAATACTACCCAAAGCTATCTACACATTCAATGCAATCCCAATCAAAATTGCACCAGCATTCTTCTCGAAACTAGAACAAGCAATCCTAAAATTCCTATGGAACCACAAAAGGCCCCGAATAGCCAAAGTAATTTTGAAGAAGAAGACCAAAGCAGGAGGCATCACAATCCCGGACTTTAGCCTCTACTACAAAGCTGTCATCATCAAGACAGCATGGTATTGGCACAAAAACAGACACATAGACCAATGGAATAGAATAGAAACCCCAGAACTAGACCCACAAACGTATGGCCAACTCATCTTTGACAAAGCAGGAAAGAACATCCAATGGAAAAAAGACAGTCTCTTTAACAAATGGTGCTGGGAGAACTGGACAGCAACATGCAGAAGGTTGAAACTAGACCACTTTCTCACACCATTCACAAAAATAAACTCAAAATGGATAAAGGACCTGAATGTGAGACAGGAAACCATCAAAACCCTAGAGGAGAAAGCAGGAAAAGACCTCTCTGACCTCAGCCGTAGCAATCTCTTACTCGACACATCCCCAAAGGCAAGGGAATTAAAAGCAAAAGTGAATTACTGGGACCTTATGAAGATAAAAAGCTTCTGCACAGCAAAGGAAACAACCAACAAAACGAAAAGGCAACCAACGGAATGGGAAAAGATATTTGCAAATGACATATCGGACAAAGGGCTAGTCTCCAAAATCTATAAAGAGCTCACCAAACTCCACACCCGAAAAGCAAATAACCCAGTGAAGAAATGGGCAGAAAACATGAATAGACACTTCTCTAAAGAAGACATCCAGATGGCCAACAGGCACATGAAAAGATGTTCAGCGTCGCTCCTTATCAGGGAAATACAAATCAAAACCACACTCAGATATCACCTCACGCCAGTCAGAGTGGCCAAAATGAACAAATCAGGAGACTATAGATGCTGGAGAGGATGTGGAGAAACGGGAACCCTCTTGCACTGTTGGTGGGAATGCAAATTGGTGCAGCCGCTCTGGAAAGCAGTGTGGAGGTTCCTCAGAAAATTAAAAATAGACCTACCCTATGACCCAGCAATAGCACTGCTGGGAATTTATCCAAGGGACACAGGAGTGCTGATGCATAGGGGCACTTGTACCCCAATGTTCATAGCAGCACTCTCAACAATAGCCAAATTATGGAAAGAGCCTAAATGTCCATCAACTGATGAATGGATAAAGAAATTGTGGTTTATATACACTATGGAATACTACGTGGCAATGAGAAAAAATGAAATATGGCCTTTTGTAGCAACGTGGATGGAACTGGAGAGTGTGATGCTAAGTGAAATAAGCCATACAGAGAAAGACAGATACCATATGGTTTCACTCTTATGTGGATCCTGAGAAACTTAACAGGAACCCATGGGGGAGGGGAAGGAAAAAAAAAAAAAAAGAGGTTAGAGTGGGAGAGAGCCAAAGCATAAGAGACTGTTGAGAACTGAGAACAAACTAAGGGTTGAGGGGGGGGGGGAGGGAGGAGAGGGTGGGTGATGGGTATTGAGGAGGGCACCTTTTGGGATGAGCACTGGGTGTTGTATGGAAACCAATTTGACAATAAATTTCATATATAAATAAAAAAAATAAATAAAAAAAAATTACATCTATAACATACAAATCAATTAAAATAACCAAAAAGAGTTAACCATTTAAATGTTTATCCTCTATCAGGTATGATAATAAGTGATTTATCTAAGTATTTTATTTACTCTGCACAACACTCTTACAACATTAGAGTTGCAAATAGACTTGCTTTACAACATATTCCCAGTAAACCTCCTCTCTCTTGACCCCTTAACAAATATAGCTATTTTGCTATCCAATTTAATTCTCACAATGAAATCAAATCTATAAGCATACACACACAATTAAAAAGATTTATTATGGAGAAAATGCCTTAAGAAAGCTGAAACTAATAATTCTCTAACTCCCCATTTTTCACTGGGGATTGATAGCCATTTTGAAAGAAAAATGGTTGAATGCTCAGATATTTGTTTACAGATTTGCTTTTTATTCTTTCATTTAGTACTATTTAGAGTTTGCCAAATTTTAGTATAGAAGAGGTACCGTGAAGCTCTGTATATACAAAATAGTGGTTGCAGTATTTTGTAAGTGATAGGACATTTTCAAGCATAACATTGATTATATGGAATTACCATTTTACCCTTTATTTTAGAAAGTAACTCAAGTATAACATGTGAATCCATTGTACTACTACCATTTTACAGATCAGAAAATAGTTTCAAAGAGAAAACAATTAGTTACCCAGGGACATAGAGCTAGTAATTAGTTTAAGTGTGTAATTATAACCCCTATTTGGTCTGACCCAAAGTCAAAGTGGCTAATAACTACAGTTCCTGCTTATTGACCTCCACCTACAGTGTTAATACCTTCAATGCAGAAATTATCTCTTGGTGTTGCCCTAAGTACATAGCCTAGTGTTTTATGAACAGAAGATACTTAAGGTATATTTGTTGTAATGAGAACTCTGAAAATTAATCACAAAAAAATTCTGATAGTGGTCTTTGCCTTTCAAATGCTCCAAGTCTGGGAGGAGAAACAGGAACCAAAGTTGACTAGAGTTAGCAATAAGAAAGACATTCTACCCTAATACTGGCAGTAAAAATAATAGAGGCTTTACCTATGCCTCTTTTCTTTTTGAGAGAGAGAGAGAGAGAGAGAGAGAAAGAGAGAGCAAGAAGGTGAGGGGCAGAGAGATAGGGAGAGAGAGAGAATCCCAGGCAGACTCCACACTCTTATTGCAAAGCCCATGCAGCGCACCATCCCACAAACCCTGAGATCATGACCTGAGCCAAAATCAAGAGTTGGATGCTTAACTGACTGAGTCACCCAGCCTCCCCTGTCCATTTTTAATTTTTTTTTAATGTTTATTTATTTTTAAAAGAGAGAGAGCACACACATGCACGCCGTTGGGGGTGGGGAGGAGCAGGGGGGAGGGATCCGAAGAGGGCTCTGCGCTGACAGCAAATAGGTGTCCTCTCATAAAACTAAAACCTAACTTATGACCTACTCTCACCCTCTTTGGCATTCTATATCATGTTTAACACTTAATCCACAGCTCTGAGTATGAAAAGCAAACTACATTCATTCTGCTTATTTGAATCAACTTAAATCTAACTCTAAGCCTTCATCTTTCCAGTTGATAAATCTAATCTTAATTATTATTTCCAAGGCTCTATTCACACTCTCAACAATAGTCATGGCAAAACTCGTGCAGCACCAAAGTTAAGATGTATCCCTCTGGTCATTAGGCATCTGGCTTTCCCTATTACTGCTGAGATTCCTATGCTTTGGCCTACGTGGTCTCTTCAGGGCTATGGTATCTAGAATCCAAATCCCTAGGAATGTTTAATTTTATGTGTCAACTTAGCTAGGCTATGGTACACAGATATTTGATCAAACACATCTGGATGCATTTTTTAAAATTTATTTTAACGTTTATTTATTTTTGAGACAGAGAGAGACAGAGCATGAACAGGGGAGGGGCAGAGAGAGAGGGAGACACAGAATCTGAAATGGGCACCAGGCTCTGAGCTGTCAGCACAGAGCCCAACGCGGGGCTTGAACTCACAGACCGTGAGATCATGACCTGAGCCTAAGTCGGAAGCTTAACCGACTGAGCCACCCAGGCACCCCTGGATGCATTTTTTAAAGGAAATTAACATTTAAATTGGTAGACTTTGAGTAAAGCACTTACCCTCTATAATGCAAGTGGGCTTCATCCAATTAGTTGAAGACCTTAGGACAATGACTGACCTCCCTTGAGAAGAGGCAATTCTACCTCTTCTTATATGCAGTTTAGCTGCAACATCAACTCTTCCCTGCATTTCCAACCTGTCAGCCTGCTTACCTGCAGATTTCAAACTTGCCATCCTCCACAACTGTGTAAACCAATTCCTTAAAATAAATCAACCTCTGTCCCTCTCTTTCTTTCTCTCTACTTCTTTCTCTCTCATACACACACACATATATACACATATATGTATGTATCTTCTGTTTCTGTGGAGAACCCTGACTACTGTAACACACTAGGTGTATCACATGTCAAACTATTCTGGAAGTGATCTTTAATATTGAACGATAGCATGGACCTTCCTCTCCTTCCAATTTCCCAGAATACTCAGCCATCAACTGATCAAATTACCAAGGTGATAAGGCTCCATTATTCATGTTCTTGCTCCCATGGAGACCTTTTGAAATAATTAACCACTTTTAATGTTTCCCTTCCTTTATTAACTTAACATGCACTTTTAATTAATTCAATTTAAGGAGACATAGGCAGACAGACATCATCATCATCTTGCCCAGATTAGTACAAGAATAACTTTACTAATTTCTTTGCTTTAACTTTTCCATTCTCCATTAAGTAGCCAACATGATCTTTTAAAAACATAAGGCAACTCACGTTATTCCTCTGCTCAAAATATTCCTATGGATTTTCTCCATTTATGGTAAAATTTAAACTTATTGTCATCATGGCTAATTGGGCCCCAGCTGATCTGACCTCTGCTACCTCTTCAAATGTGTCTCATACACTACCCCCTGCACAACAGCCACAATGCTCACATTTCTGTAGCTCAAACAATCTAAGCTTTATAAGCAAATGGCATTTTAGGCCTTTGGTAATTGCTATTAAAAAGGCTTGGGATGCTTTTCCCCAATATATTCTCTTACTGGCTCTACATTTCCATAGGGGCAGAGTGAAACAGTTCCCTCCTCAGATAGAACATCATTGCCTGCCTAGTGAAGCCCAACCACCCATACCACCCCTCACTATCTTTTCACAATGGTTTATTTTCTTCACGACACTTTTTTATTTTCTAAAATTATCTTGTTTATTTGTTTACTTGTATGTTATCTGTGTCTCCTACTAGAATTGAAGTTACATGAGAGTGAAAACTGTCTGCCTTGTTGATGCTAAATTTCTAGGGTCTGGCATAATAATCATTTAATAAGTACTTATTGAATGAAGAAATCCAAACAAGGCACTATCCTCTTTCAGCAACAAATATTCTTGAGGCAGCCAAATAGTCACCTATTAGAAATGGAATCCAATTTTTTGTGTGTGTTTTATTCTTTTTTTTTTTTTTTTTTTAGAGAGAGAGAGACAGAATGTGAGCAGAGGATGGACAAAGAGAAGGGGAGACATAGAATCCAAAGCAGGCTCCAACCTCCAAGCTGAGCTGTCAGCACAGAGCCCAATGTGGGGCTCAAACTCACAGGCCAAGAGATCATGACCTGAGCTGAAGTCAGATGCTCAACCTACTGAGCTAGCCAGGCACCCCAGGAACGGGATACAATTTAAAGACCTGTCCTCAGGAATAAAGCAAAAGATGAATTTCCATGGCAACACTAATCAAGAGAGCAAAAGTGCATTATATTCTCAGCCTGAAAACAATATCAGCTGAGAAGTATGGGGCAGGACTGAGCCACCAAGAAAATGGTAAAGTCTGGCCAAAAACAGGCAGCTGCTGAAGCAGAAATGAGAGAAATTCATCAAATAGATCAGGGTTCAGCAAACAGTTTCTATAAGGACCCAGATAGTAAATATTTTAGACTTTATAGGCCATAAGGTCTCTGTCACAATTAATCAACTGTTTCCATACAAAAGAACATATAGGTAATATATATACAAATGAATGTGACTGTGTACCAATAAAAAGTTAATTATGGACACTGAAATTTGAATTTACTGAAACTTTTAATTGTTTTATTTAGAGATAATTATAGATTAACTCAAGTTGTAAACAATACCACAGAGAGGTCCCACACACCCTAAACCCTATTTTCCCAATGGTAACATCTGACAAAACTATAGCATATTGATAATAATATAATCAATGTACAGAATATCTACAGCACCACAAAGAACCCTCATGTTGTACTTTTATAGCTACACACATTACTGTCCCTCAATCCTCATTCTTAATTCCTAGCAACCATTAATCTATTCTCCATCCTGTAATTTTGTCATTTCAAGAATCCCATAATACAACTCTTTTTATAGAGCATAATTTTCTGGGGAATCATCCAAATTGTTGCATGTATCACGTTTGTAGCTCTTCACTTCTCAGTAGTATATCATGGTATGGATATAATTCTACAGTTGTTCTTTCTTTCTAATTGCTTTTGGTTTTGTTATCTAGGTACTCCTAGCTTCCTAAGTTAAGAAATGTTCTCCCTCTTCTAATTTCTGAAAAAGATTGTGTAGAAATGGCATTAATTTTTTAAACTTTTGGTAGAATTCTCCAGTGAAAGTATCTGGGCTTAGATATTTTCTTTCAGAAATTTTTACATTACAAATTTGTTTCCTTAATATTCATAGGAATATTCAAATGTCCCATTTCATATTGGATAAGTTGTGGAAACTTATACTTTTTGAGGAAATCAGAAATCATCTAAGTTGTCAAACTGATATATATATAATTGTAGTAGTCCCTCATTATCTTCTTGATATTTAAAGTCTCTATAGTGATAGGTACTATTTCATTCCTGGTAGTAGTAATGTTTTGCCTTTTCCTTCTTTTGTCAGTATTGCTAGAGGTCTGTCAATTTTATTGATCTTTACTAACAGCCAGTTTTGGTGTCATTGATATTCTCCATTGTTTTTTCTGTTTTCAATTTTCTTAATTTATGCTTTTTATTGTTTCTTTTTCTTCTTTTGGTTTTAATTTGGTCTTCTTATTATAGGCCCTTTACATGGGATCTTAGATTACTGATTTGAGACTTTTCTGCTTATTTAAGCAGTGTTATAAATGTCCTTTTCAAATCTGCTTTGTGTCCCACAAATTTGCTTTAATATTCATTTAATTAAATTATTTCTTTTTTACTTTCTCTTGAGACTTTCTCCTTGACCCATAAATTATATAGAAGTATGTTGTTTAGAACTGTGTGTATTTCCAAGTGGTTTGGAGAATTTCCTGTTATCTTCCTGCTATTTGTGTCTAATTATATAGTGGTAAAAGAACAAATTCTTTCTTATTTCAATCCTTCTAAATTTTTTGAGGTTTGTTTTACACTCAGAAAAAGTGGTCTATCTTGGTATATGTTCTGTGGACATTTGAAAATAACGTGTATTCTTCTGGTTGGTATAATGATCTACAAATGTTGATCATATCTTATTGGTTGATAGCAGTGCTATTATTTTATTCTTGCCAATTTTCTGTTTATTTTCTCTGTCAGTTGCTGATATAAGAGTTGTAATAAGTTAAATGGTGACCTCAGAAAGTATCTCTTCACTCAGAAGGAGTGAGTGTGACCTATTTGAAAAGAGGGTTCTTTACAGATGTAATTAAGTTAACAATCTTGGGATGAGATCATCCTGAATATAGGGTGGGCCCTCAATTCAATGACAGGGGTCCTTATTAGAGAAAGGGACAGATAGATTTGAGACACAGAGATACACACACTACAAGATCATGAGAAAATGGAAACAAAAATTGAATTTATGTGTCTATAAGCTAAGGAATGCCAAGAATTTCTGGCAACTACCAGAAGCTAAAAGAGATGCATAAAACAGATTCTCCTTAGAGACTCCAGGAGAAAAAAGAATTTGCCAACACTTTGATTTGAGACTTCTGACTTCCAGAATTGAAAGAAGATAAGTTTTTATTATTTTAAACTACCAAGTTTCTGGTACTTTGTTAAGAACTCTAGGAAGCTAATAGAAGGGTGTCAAAGTCTCCAACTATAATTATGAATTTGTTTATGTCTTCCTTAAGTTAATCGGTTTTTGCTTCATACACTTTGTAGCTCTGTGGTTTGGTGCATACATATTTAGGATTTTAATACATATGCTATTAATATACTAATGTTCACATGATCTTTAAATATCAACATAACTGTTTTGTTATATTTAAAGTGAGCTTTTGTAGACAGCATAAAAGCAAGGTCAAGTTTTTATATGTGTGTCTTTTAAAAATCCACTGTGCAAATCTCTCTCTTAACTGATATATTTAGACCAGTTATATTTAGTGTAATTTTTGATATGGTACAGCTTAAGTCTGCCATTTTATTTTTTGGTTTCTTTTTGTTCATTCTTTTTCCTGTTTTACTCTGGATTACTTGAACATTCTTTTAGAATTCCATTTTGATTTTTCTGCAGTTTTTCAGTATGCTGTTTACATTGCTTATATAGTAGTGCTTCTATCTATTACAGTAAATATAAATAACTCATCACAGTCTACTGGTGTTAACATTTTACCAGTTATTAATACAATTTATAATTTATAAATATAGTTGCCTATTTTATAATATAATTGCCTTAAATATTTCCTATACATATTTGTAGAACCTTATCAAGACAGTACTATAATGTTAGCTTTGATTACCAAACATAATTTAGAAATCTCAAGAGGAGAAGAAAATTTTATAGTGTCATCCATATTTTTGCTTTTATCATGTTGTTTATTTCTTCCTGATGTTCCAAGATCTTTCTTTTACCATTTCTTTTCTGTTTAGAGAGTGTTATTCAGTCATACTTTTCAAGTAAATCTGCTGGTGACAAATTATCCTAATTTTCTTTCACCTGGAAATGTCTTGATTTCCCTAACATTTGGAAGGATATTTCCACAAGGTAGATAAATCTATATTAATAGCCCTTTTCTTTGAGGGTTTGAAAAATGTGTGCTATTTCCTTCTAACCTACATGATTTGTGATGAGAAATACACTGTCATTTGAACTGTTTGTCCCTATTAGTAAGTAGTCTTTTCTCTCTCATTGCTTTCAAGATTCTTTTTTTATCTTTAATTTTCAGAAGTTTGACTATAATGTGTGTGTGAATTTCTTCGTGTTCTGGGCTTAAACAACTTCTTGGCTGACTTTTAACATATTTAGGAAGATTTTAGCCATTATTTCTCAAATACCTTTTTAGTCCCACCCTCTTTCTCCTCTCCTTTCTGAAGAGAGTCTAATGATGCATTAGATCTTTTGCTATACTCCACATGTCCTGAGGTTGTTTTTTTTTTTCAATCAATTTTCCCCTTATTTTTCAGACTATGTAAATTTTATTGTTCTATCTTCAAGTTCAGTGAATCTTTCCTCTGATCTTTCTATTCTGGTGTTGAGTCCTCTCATTGAGTTTTTTTTTTTTTAATTTTTTTTTCAACGTTTTTTATTTATTTTTGGGACAGAGAGAGACAGAGCATGAACGGGGGAGGGGCAGAGAGAGAGAGAGAGACACAGAATCGGAAACAGGCTCCAGGCTCCGAGCCATCAGCCCAGAGCCTGACGCGGGGCTCGAACTCACAGACCGCGAGATCGTGACCTGGCTGAAGTCGGACGCTTAACTGACTGCGCCACCCAGGCGCCCCTTGAGTTTCTATCTCAGTTATTGTATTTTTAGTCCTAAAATTATCATTTGTTTTTTTTTCTTTATATCTTCTATTTCTTTGATGAGAATTTCGATTTCATTGTTGAGACTATTTTCATTTATTTCAACTGTGTTTGTAATTTCTCATGAAAGCATTTTTATGAGGCTGCTTTAAAATCTTTGTCAGATAATTCTAAGATTCTTGTCATCATGACATTGGTACCTATTGATTTTTTTTCATTGAAATTGGGATTTTCAACTGGAAATAGGGCATATTCAGTATTATGTTATGAGATTCTGGGTGTTATTTAAACCCTCTATTTTTAGCTGCCTCTACTCCAAAAGAAAAATGTAGAGTACTACCTCCTTATTACTTTAAGGTGACGGTAGAAATCCAGGTTCCTCACTTGAGATCCACTCACTCTCAAGGGCAGAAGGGCCTCCTTGATACTGCTGGCAGGATGGGAGTTCTGTATCCCCATGAGGCCTCCACAAATACTATCCTGGTTGAGTGGAACAGGAGTACCTCCACTGACACCATGGGTTGGTAGGGAGTGGCCTTATCACACCTGGGTACTGGTGAAAGTCCCAAATCACCACTAAGCCTCCTCTGACACAATCACAGTGGGATGGTGGAGACCCACCTCATTACTACTAGATAAGAGTCTAGACTCCCCACATGGTTTCCACAGATACTAGGGAGATGGAAGTAGGGACCCACACATGGTCCCTGGTAGAAAAACCAGGGAGTTTGGAATGCCTCATTACAGCCTTGCAAGGGTTTCATTCTCAGCCTTTGTCAGAAGGGTTGGGAGTTGGACTAGTCTTCTCTGTGATGCCTGGCTGAGTATAGTGGTTATTGTCAGAAAATTTTCTGTCTTGCTAAGCTGTTCCTTTCCTAGTGTATGGATACAGAGATGAGGCTTTTGATGTTGTTGTGTGACCATTGACATTTCCAGTTCCTTCAGCTCCAAGTATAGGCTATAAGAGGTGAAAAGAAAAGAAACTCATCACACATCATAGTGTTATTGTTTGGATCCTGTGGACCCTAACTGGTCTGTCTTTTTCTATTTTTCAAGGTCTTTTTTTTGTTTCAAATGTAATGTTTTTAGATAAATTTAGCAAGAGGAGGACTACTTAAAAGTTCATTTACTCCATCTTCTTGAAAATAAAGTCTCCCAACTCCATATAATTTTAATCTATCATGAAATATTATTCATCTTTTCAATTTTTTCCTACCATTAAAAAATGTAAAACCCTTCTTAGGAGGTAGGCCGTACATCAATTAGTGGCAAACTGGATTTAGTTCATGTGCTATCAATGTCAGCCCCTAAAATAGATCAAGATTGGAACTATGACTCTTTTTGCTCAGTGGACACAACAGCCTGTACATTAAAAGGGTAAGGTAGACAATCAAAATTTTTTTTAAAAAATAGCTTTCTCTTTTCTAATATCTAGAGACTACAGAAAAAGAGAAAATAATGGTTGAGCGAATGCATGAGTAGGATCAGATTAAAATTATTAAAGATCCTAAGGGTCACAAGACATTTCATGGTCTCCTGGACATAATTCCAAATAAAAACAACATGAGGTCATAAAATAAGAGCAAGAAATTCCAACAAAATCTTGATTTTTTCTAGTTGTGACTACTTTTATGTTCATTGAGAAATATCCATGACTTCAAATGAAATTTTCAATAATTTTCCTCCTTTGTTTTCACTCTAATCATACATCTAATCTGCTTGTTGAGTAATCCAAGCTGACAAATTGAATACATAAAAGCAACAATTTCCCTTTATATACAGACATTAATTGTATTAAGTAGGTAGCAAAACACATCCAAGAATACGATAGATTGTATTGTATTGTAAAATATGTAAAACAAAGTCATAGATAGGAGAGAGAGCTTGAATGTAACTAAGAGTAATAAGATAAAAATGAAAAGAAGATTAAATATTTGGGAGGCTGAAAAATATCCAGCAAACTAAAAGTTCCAAGAACTATCTCGGCTTTACAAGAGAAATTCAGACTTATTCTTACAATGTGAAAGTCACACAGCTGCAAAATATTTCCAGTGAGAGCTGGGCAGGGGGTGGGGTGGGGTAGGGGAAGACAATGTTGAACTCATATGGCAAATGAATGCACTGCCACATCCTAATTGTTCAGCTGAGCCAGCCTGAAAATTCATGCAAAGTGCAAAGTTAGTATACATAATTTTATTCTAAAGCTTTCTTCCTTGAATTGCTATTAAATTTTAAATAAACTGAGACATGAGCATTTACTAAAGTCATTATGATTCCATTACCCATGGCATGGAGATCTGTACCCATCATGCCAGAAGCTCTTTGCATTGAATTCTGTTCAAAGTTTCTCTTCTGACTTTTTATTTATTTAGTTTGCAGACCTACAGTAAGAAACACCCAGTGTCATCTGAAAGGACACATATTGCAAGAAACTAATTTCCTCCCTTACTGGAGCTATGTGATGTGTGACTTCCCATTGAGTACAATTGCCAACAAGGCACAGGTGTGCACTGCGTGAGGAGGTGAAAATGTGATTATAGGAAGAGAGATGTTATGATTTTGTCCCTGTATCCATAATGTAATCAGCCTCAAATGAGTGCCTGCTTTTCTTTCTCATAGTAAACACCAAGCCTGGGAAGCAAGAAAACCAAAAACTGCCATATCCAGATTCAAAATCATACTGTAATTGGCTTTAGAAATAAGAAGGAAAGCAGGTTTATCCCCTTTCATTGATTCTTTGGCGTACTACAGAAAAGCATCCTAGAAATCCTTTTACTTCTAATATTTCCATGCTATACTAGTTGAATAAGTAAAACCCAACACTGAATAGGTTGTCCTTTTTCTTGAATCTAATAAAATCAATCATTCAATACTGCATTCTTTAAGAGATAATTCACACAAAAAAGGTATAACATCCTTTTATTTTCAGTGACCAAAAATGTTTTAATTGGAAATGCTTATAAATTTAAGTCAATAAAAGGAAAACTGAACTTCCACAAACTGAATAAGGCAAAGCACTAAATATTATTAAATCAGACTCAAATACTATTCATTCACCTAATTCAAATGTGATTCAACTCAGATGGGTACAAATAATTTATGTACAGAGTTATTCAATACAGAGTTGTTTGTACTTGAGTAAGTTTGGGAAAAAAATACATAATCTGTTAATAGGGGATTAAATAAACTGTGGGATATCTATATATTACAACCATAGTAAAAGGATAACTAACATCTTTATGTACTAATATGAAAAATTATCTCTGATATGTATGATTATAATATTCTACCATTTGGCTTAAATAAGATAAATAAGGATGTGTGCATATTTATGTGCTTACTTATATATACATACAATATTCTCATAAGGATATAAATGAAAGGATAACTGTGGTTGCCTATATGAGTAAAAGTCAAGTAGCTGAGAAACATTGGTTATAGGGAAACTTTTATTATCATTTTATAGTTTTTGAGTGCTTGAGCCATGTAAATGATTACCTATTCAAAAATATATTAAATTTTAAATTTTAAAATTTTTGAAATATTGAGTTGCTAGTATATTAAAATGTGAGAAATGCAATCAATATAGTTACAATAACTATATTGTTCTCCATAGATAGATTATCACTAATTTGGGGCTGAATGCATAATGCATCATACTTATATCAAACCAATTAAAATCTCATGAGATAAACATGATCAGGTTCAGTTAACCCAGATGAGCCCCTAACACTGAAGTCTACTCAACAGAACTGATTTTACTTGTGGGAAAAATAGGCAGATAAAGATGCCTTACAAAGTGGGAGATACAATATATATCAACATGATCAAATTTACCACTTCTACTGTTAAGTTACACCTTTTGAAGTTCTCCCTATTGATAAGATACAGGAAAAATTATTTGGGCAGAAGTTTAAAACATATTGGATAGTTTGTACAGCAACATAAATTAGATCATATAATTTAACAGAATCTATTATGGCCAGGCTCAGGAAATCAAAGAAAGATAACACAGGAAAATTTTATTCTTGCAGAGAGGAAAATTTTGGAACCATCTGGAGTCTTTGCCAGATCTACTGGATATAAGAAATAGACACTCTCAGTACCTGGTTACTAAGCTGTTAAACATTCAAAAGGGAATGATTTAAATAGAAGTTAGGAGCCTTAAAGAAAATTAGGTTTAATTTTAAATTTTGAATAAGATTAGCCCTGAGCAGTGAATATAGAAGGTTTATTAAATATAGTCAAGTGCTCACTATGTTGTACACCTGAAACTAATGTAACATTGTGTGTCAACCATAATCAAAATGCTTTTAAAAAGTTAAATATATCGTCAAAGGCCCATTTACATCAAGGAATTAAGAAATTCAAAATAATCTCTGAATATAAATCTGTATAAATAGCTGTATGTATTATTAAAGATCACAATATCCTAAAAGTGCTTTACTTCTTAGAAAACATTTCCTTAAATTGGTGCCAAAAGAAGCCACATGAAAAAATAATTAATAATGACAAAGAGAATTAGTAATTAGAGTCCCTATGCAGTAATTAAAATAACAAATATATTTATAGAGTGAGACTAACATTAGTTACCACCTTTATATTTAAATCAATTCTGCGTATACCCCCCTCCCAGGTATTTTCTTTTCCAGCACAGATTTCTGGAATAGGGAGCAGACCCCAAAGTACCTTAAGTTGGAATTTTACAGCTACTCTTAAGTGAATACATTAAGGCTGAGGGAGGGATGCCAGTTTCAGATGGCAACACATGTATTTTTTTTAAGTGCCAGTAAGAAAGTAATAAAAAGGAGCTGTTTTAGGCAAAATTATTCCAAATGGTTAGCCAAAATATGTGACTGCAGGTGCAACTAAAATTTTAATGCTGGAAATAAATTTACTCTGGCCCTTAGGTATTTTGAAAATGCATCTTTTTCCTCAGACAAAAAGAAAAAAAATGACCCAGAGAGAAAAATTAGGTCATGAGATCAATAATAAACACTAAATAATCTATTTATATGAATATGAGAGAACTTTAGAAATAAATCTCATCAAAGTTACAAAAAGTTCAGTAATTAGAAATACTGTTTCTAAATTACACAAGGTTATTTTAGAGTCCCAAAAGTATAGGGATTTCTCTCTTATGATAAAGTACTTATAAAAATCAACCAAATAAATTTTTCTCAAGAAAGATGCTATTAAAAATGCTGCCCAAAAGTGAAGTAAAGCAAATAGACAGGCTAATCCTGTCCATACTTTCTAGTTCACAAACTTTTTCCATTCTTGAATGAGCAAATAAAAAGCAAAATAAAAATTGAAAATATACTAAAAAATTAATACAAAGCAACATTGGTCCATTATAAGAGAATACACACACACACACACACACACACACACACACACACACACATGGACAGAAAGATTGAGAAAGAAAAGAAAGTGCCATAGACATAACGTATTCCAATTCTGTTAAAATTTTATGTATCATAAAATTTTCAAAATTCCATAAAATATTCAAAAATTTAAACTGGCCTTCATAAAAATATTATAATAGAGAATGAAAACTATTTTAAGGGCTACAAATAAAGGAAAATAATAATGAAAATAGGGCCCACCGGGGAAGTGACTGAAGGGCAGAAAATGAAACCGTCTCATTTTAACAGAAATAGGAATAGTTTGGAAGAAAGAACATTAAGTGTTCGGTTCGTGATAAATTGGATGATATTGCAGATTTCGTAAGGGCAGTAAATCTAGACAAATGAACCTGAGTGAAGAGAAATGTGGACAAGAAATAAAATTAAATTAAATTTAGGAAAATTGAAGTTAATTTTATACATCATCAGAAATGTAAATCATCAGTGGGAAACGTAGGAAAGAAATGTCAAGTTGAACCACAAGAATCAGATAAAAATTTAAAATGATAGCCTAATCATAGCCAGGTATAGTTTCAAATTCACAGTTGTGAGTTTCTGGAGAATTTACTTTGTCAGTCAAAAGAATGTATTATGGGTATACTGCTTCTGTTTGTCAAACTAAAGAAGGACTGAAGTAATGAAATATTATTTTTTTGTCTGAAGTGTTATAAAATTGAATTATATGCCTATACCACTTTATAAACCACTATATTAAAGTTTTTAATTGCTTTTTATCTCTGGATAAAGGTGTTATGCTTTTGAAAAATAAAGTAAGCAGTAAGGAATAAAAGGAGGGAGCAAGGAAGAGAAGTCAGGAAACTGAAACAAAAGAACCATATTTAGTAGCCCCCAAATGATCATTCAGTTCACTAAATAATTCTTGTTATCTTCACTTTCTCAAATACTTCTAAGTAGCACCACAGTGATCAAACAGAACATCTTCATTTAGGATTGCCATATAAATTTTTATGACCCAAACAAAAAATCAGGATCATCACAAAGTCAAATGAGTAAAATAAAGATAGGAAGAGATAGGACATGGCTGGATGCATTCTTTACGTCAAACAGGTTGCATACATTACCAAGTTTAATTTTCACAACGACATTTACAGGTATATCATTTTACAGTGGACACTGAAAAATAAAGAGAAGAAACTAGCCAAAGATCAAAGAACTAGTAGGTGGCAGAAAATTAATTAAAAGCTAAGCCTGTTTGACTCCAGCTGTACCACCTATTCCCCAAACTATGTCAAGCATCTTAAATAGAAAACATGATCAACTCTATCAGTGGGCCAGCAAGCAAATGAAATAAAGGAAGAAAGAAAAAAAAGGAGAAGAAAGACGAAAAGGAGAAAAAGGAAGAGGAAGAAAAACCACTGTGGTGCTTGCCCCCTAGTTACTGAAAATCCTACTGAAGAATCAAAGAACTAAATGTTAGAAATATGATATATAAATATAAAGTCTCCCAGATTTAATACAAGAAGAGATTTCTCAGTGTAAATTCTTACAGGGTAGGTTTCCTGGAGAAGAAAACCCTCATTATGGATAAGGTTTGGGTAATAAAATCAGGGAGGGAAAAATTCCAAGAAGGGAATCAACATAATTTCTAGAAGGAAATGATGAGCAGCATAGAGAATGGAAAGATCATCAATTCCAGATATTTTCTGGAACTTCACATTTGCTCATATCCTCAAGTGAACTTTCATTTGTTAACATCTTTTTATACTCCAACAAGCTTAGTTTTCCGGGTTTTTTGTTTGTTTGTTTGTTTGTTTGTTTTTTTGGGGGGGTGGTTATTTACTAAACTCTAAAATTCACAGAAGGTTGCAATACTTAACTTTTGAGATGAAATCATGACTCATAATCTAAAATCATTCAAGTGAGGCTGAATGTTCCATTTGACCAACTATTACTAAACAGCTGACATTTTTTGTTGCATTTTAAATTTCCATACTTACATTCACTCTGATTGAGCAATGATCCCTCTTTTGCGGTGATAGTTCTTTTTCACAAGTGGTCATGTTATTTATTTCCACAACAGAAAGGCTGCATGGGACCCAACACCAGGAGGCAGTTTCTACTGGGATTATGGTGAAAGAACTGCTAAATTTTCCAAATATTACATTATCCAGGTCATAATCCATTTATATTTATGCCTAAATAGTAGTTATGCTGTTGAACAATAAAAATTAATAGCTTAGTTCAGCACCCAGAATAAAGTAAAAACTATTACATACAAACTTATTACCTATGTTACCTAACATTACTCTCCAAAAGGACATCATTCTTAGGTAGACATCAGTTTTCACCTTCCACTTTTTCTTGTTTCTTTGTAACACAGATAATATCAATTTTTGCAGATTTAAATCATCAAAAGGCACCAATGGGTAAAACATGAAACTATTAAGCTAAAATAATTATAACATTTTTCTAAATATCAAGAATGCATTTTGGTCTCTCATTTTTGTATCTTCCTCAAAGACCCACAAATCTCATTGTCAATGAATTGCTACTAATTACAGAGATGAGACTGTGATTAGGCTCTTAACCCTCAAAACCCTGCCCTTCATGCATTTAGTCAGCCACTGAACTAATATTTACTTAGTATTTATAGCTAGGCACAGGAGAAACTGCAGTAAACAAAGTCTCTGCTCTCAAGGAGCTCAAACGGAAGGAAACGGACAATAAATAAATGTATCATTAGATGTATAGTGTGTCAGATGAAAAGTGCTATCAAGGAAAGCAAACCAAAATAACACAATAGGGAATGCTGGAGACAGTGGACAAAGAGGTTGTCACTCTATATAGGATAGTCAATGGGGTGTTAAAGGTCCTATTACGGTCCCACTCTGAGTGTAGAGAAATAATGTGATACAGAGACAAAGTGCAAACACTAAGACCATGCCTAGACAGTAAGGTCACTGCTGTGGCATCAAGGAACTCTCAGCTGGTAGCTATCCCAGCCCAGAACCTCAGGGACCTAACTCAAAAACAACATCTCTGAGTTTCCAGAGAGTTCCAATAGTTCAAATAGACACAGGAGTCATAGTCACACCGAACCAAGACATGTGACAATAACCGGACCTTCAGAGAGACAGAAGATGTGGAACCAAACGTGGTTCTGGAGGTATAACTGTAGCTGTACTACATAATATTAAAAAAAAAAAAAAAGCAAAGTCAGACCTTGCGACTGACCTTATGGTCTTGACACTTTATCACCAAAGTTTTTGACTTGCCCCAGTTTCTCAGAGGAAATGAAGAGATTACCAAATTCAGTTTTCTACCAACAACAAATTCTCAGTGCATAAAAGTATATGATGGGGGGGTCTGGCAGATATAGAGTTATATCTGAATGAGGGCTAGGGATCCCAAAATTTTTATCATAAGCTAGGCCCTGGAATTCTGAGAAAAATGTGATACATATACTAAAACAAAGTGTTCATGTGCCAGCAAATTAATTAAGAATGTAGAAATTATGAGACAGACCATAACGTGTAAATATAGGTTAAATCACAGAATAATAATATAGAAGCAGGAAGAGAGTAACAAGGCACGTACAGCCTTTATTCCCCAAAGGTCAAGAATTACTACATGAATGACACATACCTTCTGGAAAAATGTTAATATGTCTACATTATACCTCTTTCAACCTCCTATGATCATCTAATCTAGATGCTTCAATAAATATCTTGAGACATTCTTTAAAAGCGATTGCCTATATGCTTTCTCTGCCATTAAAAAAAAGCAAAAAAACCAAAAGGAAAAAAGTCCCCGTAGTTTATAAATCAAGGACAATTACTTGTCTTTTAAAATGTTGCCTTATATAGTCTATATTACAAAACATGATTATTTTCATTTAAGAAAACAGGTTTTTGTATTCAACAGAATTCTGATATGGACTAAAACTAAACTCTAATCTCTTACATCAGTAGCTGATAGACTGCTACACAAAATACCAGATATCTGATTAAAAATATATATTGTTTAATAAATATTCCTTAAAACTAGTTGTCATTAATGATATAAAACTTTGGTCATATTTCAGTTTTGGTTATAGGTACAAAATTTGGGATCTTGCTTAGCTAAATTCTAGACATCAAAGCAGTCATCCATATACATTCTTCAGGTCGACTTCCACCAGGGAAAGCAAAACACTGAAAGTCCATGGCAGTACTCCAAACCATGATGAACCGAGGCAATTTCATTTTCGTTGACCATTGCTTCAGGTCATTGTAATTTAATGAGTAGTAATCCTATTTAAAAATATGTTGCAGGCAGCAAGGTGCCTGCTGGGAGAAAGTGGCTACGCATGAACAGATCAATATGCATTGTGTGCTTTCAACCATTCAATAATCGATTCACCCTTGTTATAAGAAAATAAATGTCAAAGTCCCCAAAGTTAATTTCTGAAGAAAGTGTTTACAAGGCTATCAGATTATTAAAAGTTTCCATGGGTTACCGTTTATTTATTTGTTATTGAAATCTCTGTGCCGCATATCACAATATCCAATTCAAAAACTGTAAAGGAATCCTAAAAGTAAACAGCTGCAGGAAGGTTGGCTGCATTTTCTTACTATCACCAATGTGTTAAAGGCATATTTGGACTAAAGCATTTCACAGACTCAACTCTTTTCCCCCCTCTAGTCTTACTTTTAAATATACCAGCTGCATTTAATAAGCTATCAAATAAGGCTTTCAGCAGGCCTAACTATAAGATGTCAGATCTTCTGCTTCATGTGTTATTCAGTAATTTTCAATTTCTCAAAATTTGTGCATTAAAAGAAGATAATGTATTCCTTTAGATTAGTCAGAATTTTCAAAAGTCTTAGTTATATGCTATGGGCTTTCAACATTTCTCTGTTGCCATAGAAATGGGTTTATGAAGGACTGAATCTGTGCAGCATAATCACAAACACTAAATTGGCATATAAAAGCCTTCCAGCCTAGCATCTCTACTGTCTATGCTAATGGTTTCGCTGCTTTTATAGCAGTATCTTACCACGCTGTAATTCATTCAGGAAGCCCTAAACACTATCTTCCATTGAACTGGATTTCAGAGGAGTCTCTTATACATTGTGTACCATTTTTCTGTTAGCTAGCAGAGCTCTCAGCACATCATATTGCCACATCAATGAGTTCTCTGGATTAGAAATCAAACCAGAAAACTATACACATCAGAGCACCAAAGGCAGTGCATAAGTCTTACTCATTTGACTTCAATTAGTTGGATAATGCAAGTGGTAAACGAGATTCATTTCCTTGGATCCCAATTGCATTGTCGTTTAAAATAAATTGATTAAAAGTTCACTTCAATGATTGAATATACGTGGTCATCTAAATTATTAAATCTGATTTCCTCAAATCGTCTTCCAAGAAGTTACTCATAATTTTAAATGACATGATATTTATATATAAAGCTGAACAAGTTTAGGTTTTCACTCGATTAATAATAAACCCATTCTGCCTTTAAACCAATCCAAAAAAACTCGAGCTAGTCATCTATGTAGCTTTAGGAAAGTTATGTACTTGCACTTGTTCATCTGCTATAAAGTTCAATCAGGATTCCCAACCCTTCTATTTTAATGGCTCAAAACTTTGATTTTAACTCCCTCTAGATCAAGAAAGCAGATGTTCTCTTCTGCTATCTACCTAAACTGAAGTTAATTAAATTCTTTCTTGTAACTAAAACTACCAAGAATCTAAAATTAACAGCTACTTTAATTCTTCTGTGTGTCATCTTTCACTGTAATCTGCATTTAGAATAGGCACTGTTCAGCAACTTTTCACTTGACTATGGAGAACTAGTTTCATTTGAGCTGATGTCAGTGGTGCTACTTTTATTCTTACAAAGGTCAAGTCACTGCCACAGTCCTCAATGGAAACACTAAACTCAACTCATCCTAACCAGGCAAAGAGAGTGCACAGTGCCATTTGTCAAAATAATCAAGTGTGACTGTTTTCCTCACACGTTGGTTGGTAAAACAGGGTCAAGAGAAAAACGACCTGGTGATTATTTGTTGGTTTTCCAACCTAACATCCCTCCCTGCTTCCTACAATAATGATGCCACCACCCTCATTCTATTTGGATCTAGTGAGGCTAAATCTATCCCCACAAATGACACGCGTAATTTATGTTTAGCTACTTGGGATTTTCCACTGGTCCACCACAGGACTGGTGCGGTGAGGGCACAAGATCCACATTAAGCCAGTTGTGTCAACAGACCTCAAATCTTAAAAGCAACCTCTCTTTCCCCTGAAACTGATTTTGTGATGATAGGAATTTGATGCTCCCACAGGAATGAAGCCAACACAGTGAAAAGCAGAGGTAAAATATGGGAGAAAGTTGAATTCTAATGATAATGTTTCAGCCTGTGAAGATAGCTGTACTCTAGGGCTTTTCAATAGGTCAGTTTGCTTCAGCCAGATTGGGTCAGAATTTCTTTCATAGAAATGGCAGAAATGCATGTGGACATCACAATTAGAAAACAAAAAGTTCTGGGGCGCCTGGGTGGCTCAGTCGGTTAAACGTCCGACTTCGGCTCAGGTCACGATCTCGCAGTCCGTGAGTTCGAGCCCCCCGTCGGGCTCTGTGCTGACAGCTCAGGGCCTGGAGCCTGTTTCAGATTCTGTGTCTCCCTCTCTCTCTGCCCTTTCCCCGTTCATGCTCTGTCTCTCTCTGTCTCAAAAATAAATAAACGTTAAAAAAAATTTTTTTTAAAAGAGAACAAAAAGTTCTTGAAATCTACTCTGGTAAAGATAGAGACATCACCCATCAGATGCAAAACATCACTTTTGATACAAGAAAGAGAAATAAAATATTCAATTAGTAAAAAGAAAAGGGAAAAAAAGATGTCTATCAGAATAATTCAACTGCTTTCTTATTTTCAATTACTTTTTTCCCCCAGAATCTGAACACTTTCTGAAATGCCCATTATAAGCAATATAAACTTTATCTAAATACTGAATACACTTATTTATCATTAATTGTGGGTCCACTATGTTCTCTGTCTGGGAATAAAGAGTTGATGAGACAAATCCCCAGCAGTAAAGGAGATTGCATTTAGGTAGGAAATAAGGCAAATAATAAAACAGAAGTCATTCTATTCATGGTTCCTGATTATTTTAAAATAAAGTTGAACAGAATAAAACAAAGTAGAAAAATAGTATCAGAAAATTTTTGATTTAACTAGTAGATCCTCCCACATCTTTTGTTCCATTAGCAAGCCCTGATACATGGCTAAGGTTGGACAAAAATAAGTTTTATTTCATTTAGGCCAATATGATGCTAGTCCTATAAACTGCTTAGATCATTTCATTTCTCTTCTAGCCACCTTACCACCAGTGTCATACTCATGGCTCATATTTTTATCAGGACCAAAGTACAACCAATATTATTTAAGGTCACAACTTGAATTAATATCAAAATTTTCTTTTAAATGTATAACAAAATGCCAACATTAGCATGAAGCAAGAACAGTCACAACTTTCAACCCATGTAAAATATATCTCTTTCACTACTAGAACACCAGAAAACATGTAAATGTCTCTTCAGAAGTGTCTACCCAGATTATATTATAAATAATATAGACAAACTTTAAACTCAGATATATTTCACTTTTCAAAGATGGGCAAATTAATTCATCGTTCTGAGGCTCAGTCTCTTTATCCATGAAGAGGGCATAATAATAACTGACCTAACTGGTTGGGGGACAAATGAAGTAAAATATGTTAAACACATTAGCAAAGTACTCCCCTATAGTGAGCCCCAATAAATGATGGCTAAAAAGTAAATATACCAACCCAGTGCACTACCTTAAAAGAGTGAAACTTTAGCCTAGAATTGAAAATATTTTGTATTACATAAATTATATATTTGTGTTGGTTTCCTATTATTGCTGTGGAAAATTAGCAGAAATGTAATGGCTTAAACCAACACAAATTTATTATCTTTAAGTTCTGAACATCAGAATTCCAAAAAGGGTCTCACTGGACTAAAACTAAGATATTAATAGGGTTGCATTGTTCTGGAGGCTCTAGGAGAAAATCCATTTCCTTTCCTTTTCTCTCTTGTGCAGGTGGCCTGCACTGCTTGACTGAGGCCTTTTTCTCCATCTCTAACACAAGCAGAATAGGATCTTCAAATCTTTCTCTGACTCTGATTCCTCTTCTGCTTCCCTCTTATACTTTGAAGAACTCTTGTGATCATACTCAGTCCACTTGCTAATACAAAGTAATCTTTTTATTTAAAGGTGAACTCATTATCAACTTTAATTTCATCTGCACCCTTAATTCTCCTGTGCCATGTAATATAACATATTTACAGGTTCCGTGTATTAGAGCACAAGCCTCTTTGAAGAGTCATTATTCTGCTTACCACAGCATCTATCCTTAAATTTATTCTTTGAATTGCAAAATGACAATTTCTAGAATTCACCTTAAACCATTATATTATTCATATTTCCAACTGGCCTAGAAAACACACCCACCGTGGATTCCTACAGTAATTAAGTTCAAATATGTAATTATTCATTATTCATCAATGTACTTTCATGGATGATTTGAAAATATAAAATCATGCTACACAACACCAAGGTTGTCAAAAGAATTTAATCACATAAATTATCATTTGAGTCAATGTTTTAAAACTTTTTTTCTTTTTTGAGAGAAAGATAGAGAATGCACATGAATGCATAAGCTGGAATGGGGCAGAAGGAGAGGAAGCAAGAAAATCCCAAGCAGGCTCCACAGCCAGCATAGAGCCCAACATAGGGCTCAATCCCACAACCCTGGGATCATGATCTGAGCTGAAATCAAGAGTAAGTCGTTCAACTGACTGAATCATCAAGGCTCTCTCAAATTATAATTTTAAATGATGTGAATACTTTCGGTGATCTTAGTGGACTAAAGCGTGTGTGTGTGTGTGTGTGTGTGTGTGTGTGTGTGTGTGTTTAATCATCTTGGAAGGTGAAAAATAAATGATAAATGGTTTCTGTTCTTCTGCAATAAATTTAATGTAGGATTCCAGGGTTGAATAATTTTCTGGGTCAGAGAGCAATATTCATAAAATCCCTACTTATGTTCCATAGAATGGACACCTTGGTCTTACCCAAGTTACTTTGGGGTGGGCAATGGTGAGAAACTTCACACCAGAGAAGAATAGGGTTGTTAAATATATCATATCACTTAAATGTGAATTTCACATAAATCACAAATTTTTAGAAGTTTATTCAAAATATTTCAAAGGATATACTTATACTAAAATATTCATTGTTTTTTCCATTTCATAAGAAATTTGAATTTAGCTGAGCCTTCTCTATTTTTATTCGCTAAATCTGGCAATCCTGGAGAAGAATAAAGTTGACTCCATATGTCCCTAAGAAGCAACTCTTTTTGGGGTGCCTGGGTGGCTCAGTCAATTAAGTCTTCAACTTTGACTCAGGCCATGATCTCACTGTTTCTGAATTTGAGCCCCGCATTGGACTCTGTGCTGACAGCTCAGAGCCTGGAGCCTGCTTCAGAGTCTGTGTCTCCCTCTCTCTCTCTCTCTCCCTCTCTCTTTCTCTCTCTCTCTCTCTCTCTCTCTCTCTCTCTCTCTCTCTCTCTCTCTCAAAAATAAATAAACATTAAAAAAATAAATTAGAAAAAAAGAAATAAAGAAACACTCTTTATTCCCAAGAATCCTTCCCCAGATCTAGGTATAGCACTCAAGCTCCCAGGTATAGCTGCTCCTAATTTCTAATCCTCAGAAGGAATGACCTCCCCATAGCCCTGTTGCAAAACTGAGGGAAACAGATGTCTTTCCTAGACTATCATCAGATACACCTTTAAAAAGTCTAACAAATTCTTCCTGAAAAGGACAATGATATAAGTGTATTGGGTCTGAAAGCCAAGGGACAGTGGAAGAGACAAGACAAGTGCCAAAAAATGTTAGAATTTGGGGAACAAATAAAGACCCCTCTCCTGCTCGCTTGAGATGTATGTATATGTGTGTATGTGCATAGTTTAGCACAGATTGCTAAAATAGTGTCTCTTATAATTAATTTTGGGAGTCATGCACCCATTTTACAGACTGATAAAATAGTTTCTATGGATGCCTATGAACATAATTTTTCAACTTTGTATAATTTTCAAGGGATTCAGGGCCTGCAAAAATCCATAAAACTTTAGCTATAATCTTTCGTCATATATTTTGAAATATTTTCTCAAAATGTTAACATTTTAAAATGGACACACATATCAGTTTTCCACTTATGTTTGATATTTTTATTGTCTTGTTCAATAAATATTTTCCTACAAAAAAGTATAACAAAATCTACCCATAACCTCCTCTAATTGTTTTAAAATTTTATGTTTTACATTAGTTCTATAAATTACATTATTCTTTTTTGTATATGGTGCAGTAATGTTTTTTTCACATAAAAATCTATTGTATTAATGTCATTTATTGAATAATCTGGCTCTCTTCCCTTATTTCATATCAAATACATCAAATTTCGATCTAAGAATGAATCTGCTTCTGAGTTCCTTCTCTGTTTTATCAACCAATCTCCATATTATTACATTTTCTTATTGAACTATTATTGGACCATTACTCTTCTACAGGAATTTTTAAATCAGTTTGTAAATTTACACAGAAAAAAAATTATTTTTGGATTGTAATTGGAACTACATCTACGGTATAGAGTGATTTGAAGGAAAATCATCACCTTTATAAAATATATATTCTCATTCATAAACAACACATTTCACCATTGTCAAGTTTTCTTTTATCCCTTTGTACAATTTTCTTCCATTTTTTCATTGTTCATATTATATCCAGCAACTTTAAGGAACTTTCCTAATGCTTCTAACTCCTTATATATTTTTTCTTGATTTTGCATTTAGATGATTTATTATGTTATCTTTGTGTCTTTCTTTCATTTCCTTAAACCACATTTATTTTTGGTGACTTAGTCTATTGTCCTGGTTCTCTAGTGCAATATCAAATAGTGGGTATAATGTAGGAATCACCACCTTGTTCCTGGCTTCAATAAAAACTATTAAGGCACAACTTTCTCTCTCACTCCTCACATTTCCATAGACTTCCAAGTTTACAACACTATGTGACTATTGCCACTACTTTATGAAACTGGTATGTTTAAGAGAAGGAACTAATAATAATAAGCATGCTCTAATCGCCCTCTCTGGGGTACTCTTCCTCAAAACCACTTTCCCTTTGGAATTCTGGGTTTATGGTCATCTACACATTACTCATATTGTAACAGGCAGAGGAAGGCTTCCATTTTGGAAACAAGTTCAATATAGGAGAAAAAAATTAGAAAGCCACTATGGGTGCACATACAAATCATGTTCTCCAAGAATCTTTGTGAGTAATAAAGATGCTATATTTTATGTTTACCTTTCTTCTTCTTCTTGTGTCAACTTACCATTTACTTTCAAAAGTAGGAAGAAATACAAGGGTTGCTTTCATGTCCCAAAAGTAACATTGTACTATTTATTCACCATCAGTTAAATGTTTTTAATGCATAATGTTATCAGATTAAGAATGTTCCCTTCTAGGGGCGCCTGGGTGGCGCAGTCGGTTAAGCATCCGACTTCAGCCAGGTCACGATCTCGCGGTCCGTGAGTTCGAGCCCCGCATCAGACTCTGGGCTGATGGCTCGGAGCCTGGAGCCTGTTTCCGATTCTGTATCTCCCTCTCTCTCTGCCCCTCCCCCGTTCATGCTCTGTCTCTCTCTGTCCCAAAAATAAATAAAAAACGTTGAAAACAAAATTTAAAAAAAAAAGAATGTTCCCTTCTATTCCTAATATGTTAAATTTTTATCACGAATAAATGTTGAGTTTTATCAAACTGTTTCCTACATCAGTTGAGGTGTTCACTTGTTTCTTCTATTTTACTGTATGTAGAAAATTACATTGATATGTTGAATTATTTTTGCATCCCTGGTATTAATACCTACATAAAAATAGAAAACAGAAACAATTTGTCAAAAATAAAATTCATTGCTTTTGAACTTTTGAATAAGATTATTTATAAAACTATTTGGGCCTGGTACTCCTTTCAGATGGCTGCTGATTCCTACTCCTAATTCAGTATAGAGTGATACCATTGATTATACATTGATATCTAGAAAACCTTACATTTCATGTGAATTTTGGGCATACAAAGTTTTGTTGTTTCTTTTTAAAAGTGCTATTTTATGGGGTGCCTGGGAGGCCCAGTGGGTTAAGCATTTGACTCTTGATTTCAGCTTAAGTCATGATCTCACAGTTCATGGGTTCAAGCCCCTCATCAGGCTCTGCACTGCCAGTGAAGAGCCTGTGTAGGTTTCTTCCTCTCTCTCTCTCTCTCTCTGCCCTGAGTTCAAGCCCCGCGTCAGGCTCTCGGCTGACAGCTCAGAGCCTGGAGCCTGCTTCGGATTCTGTGTCTCCCTCTCTCTCTGCCTCTCCCCCTGCTTGCACTCTCTCTCTCTCTCTCAAAAAAAAAAAAATTTTTTTTTAAAAAAAATTAAAAAAAAAAAAAAAGTACTATCCTGGGTGGCTCAGTTGGTTGAGCGTCCGACTTAGGCTTAGGTCATGATCTCGCAGTCTGTGAGTTTGAGCCCTGCGTCATTCTCTGTGCTGACAGCTCAGAGCCTGGAGCCTGCTTGGGACTCTGTGTCTCCCTCTCTCTCTGCACCTCCCTGACTCGCACTTTGTCTCTCTGTGTCTCTGTCTCTCTCTCTCTCTCAAAAAATAAATAAACATTAAATCTATTAAAAAAAAAAAAAAAAAGTGCTATTTTTTCCCTAGGTTTTCTAAAAAAACACTTTATTTAATTTTTTTTTTTCTTCATCTATCCTGGTACAGTTGCAGCTGTTTTGCTAGCCTTTCAAGTAATATGATCTGATTTTATTGGCTTATTTTTTATTCAGTTGATTGTTTTCTATGTATTAAATCTTCAAAACTCATAATTCTTCAGCCAGAAGAAAACTTCAGATTTATAGTAGATATACAGAAGTTTAAAGAATACATTCTCTTTCAAATCTCTCTATACATTCAATGCAATTTTAATCCAATTCAAAACGATTTTCTGTAGAATAAAATCTAAATATAAAATTTATGGAAGAATATAGTAAAATGACATGAATACCAAGAAAGTTCATGTTAGAAGGAATTAAGATTCAGTCAAGTGATGATCTAAACAACAGTCTGTTCCTCAATTGATATAGGTAATATGTAGAGGGTTAACAAGAGGTAAGTAATAACTGGTAAAAGTAGAGGGTTAAAATTGACATTTCAAATTCATAATAAGTCAATAAAACATTAAATAGTCAGCTAATTATTTAGAAAAATAGACATAGAACTTGACCTGAAGCCAAACTTATCCTACCTGGATCTCCATCAAAGAAATATGCAGTCTACCAATATGAATGAAACATGCATCAGATTTCATTATTATGTTCATGGATTGACATTCCTCTTTGAAAGACAAAGATTTGGAATTATAAACAACAAATTGTAACAGTGATTTTCAATAGGCCTTAAAATTTTAAGTTAATTTTTACTTCCTATTATATATACTGTTTCTTTACAAATGGGATGAGCCACAATAAAGATAGGATTATTTCATAATAAAAAGTATAAAATATTTCAACGATGATTTATAAACCCTTGTTTATCTGCTGGTTTGGTTGGTTTTGGTCCTCTCCTCCCTGAGTTTAAATTATATTCTTCTGATCCAAATTACATTTGTATGCAAAGGTTTCAGTTCATACAGTTGGGAGAATAGTATCTCCCCTAATGGTATCCACATCCTACTCCCCAGAACCTGTGAGTATGTTATCTTACATTATAACCAGGACTTTCGAGATATGAGCAAATTAAGGATCTTGAGTTGCGGATTATCCTGGGCTATTCAGGTAGGCCCAGTGTAATCACAAAGATTCTTATAAAGCAAAGAGGAAAACAGGACAATCAGAGAAGGAGGTGTGGCAATGGAAGTTCAGAGTTAAAGCCAGAAAGAGAGATTTCAAGATACTCCACTGCTGTCTTTGAAGATGGAGGAAGGGACCAAGAAGCAAGGAGTGCACGCTGCATCTAGAAGCTAAAAAGGCAAGGAAACAGATTCCTCCTTTGCGTTTCCAAAAGGAACATAACCTTGCTGACACCTTGATTTTAGCACTGCTGACCTCAGAATTATAAGATAATAAATCTGGGTTGTTCTAAGCCATCAAGTTTCTGGTAATCTGTTGTTACAGCAGCAATAGAGCAGGAACAGAACCCACAATACCAGATATATAAAGATTATCAAATTTCTTCACAGTCTTTGATTCAAAGTAATTTTGACTATGAACCTCTCAACTAAGTGGGATGAAATTCAACACCTGTCATTCTTGTCCCCAGCATCTCACCTCACAGGATGGTTCGTGGTACCCTATGAGAACATTGACAGCAACAAATGCTAGTGAGGATGTGAAGCAACAGGAACCCTTATACACTGCTGGGAGAAGTATAAAATGGTACAAACACTTTAAAGGACAATTTGGAGGATTCTTACAAAACTAATCATATATAGTAGTCATACCCCTTGGTATTTCCCCAAAGGAGCTGAAAACTTATGTCCACACAAAAACATGCTCATGGATATTTATAGCAGTTTTATTCACAATTGTCAAAACTTGGAACCAACCAAAAATGTCCCACAGTAGATGAAGGGATAAATATACCGTGGTACATGCAGACAATAGAAAATTATTCAGTGCTCAAAAAAAATAAGCTATTAAACCATGAAAAGACATGGAGGAAACTTAAATGCATATTATTAAGTGAAAGAAACCAATCTGAAAAGGCTACAAATGTATGATTCCAATCATATGATATACTGAAAATGGAGATAGTAAAAAGATCACTGGTTGCCAGGGCTTTAGAGGGGAAGAGATGAAGAAAGTACAGAGGCTTTTCAACACAGTGAAAATACTCTATATATAAACACATAGGTATTTTCAATATGGCAATTTCTTTGATAAACAAAATTCTGTTAGAGAATGTCCTGTTCAACTGGCAGATTTTACACTTGTGTTTATGTTTTTTCCCTTCTGAACCCCTACCAAAATGATGATAACAAGATAATAAAAGAGTTTTAAACCACAAGGAAGATAAGATGAGGAAACAGTAGGCAATAGATATCAACAAGTGTTGAGATGTGGAAAGGAAGTGAATGAGTTGTAACATAATTAATTGAGTGCAGAAAATGAAAATGTCAGCATATGCAGTGGGGCACACCAGTGAGATAAAGCCAGTTGATGTTTCAGAATTCTAGATAGCCTCAGGAAGCGTCTGAAAGTGTAGAATTTGGCAACTGGTAGGCTAAAAGCCAGAGGTGTATATAGAACAATGCTTCCCCTCAGACAACCCCTCTCCTTAAGCCCAGACCCTTACCCTGGGCAACCAAGCAATTATTCCCTTTATAAAAAGATGGAGAGCTTTAGTCATTAAAGAAATTGACCAGAGAGTCTAAAAACTTGGGCAAGGCAGAGGTGAGGAGAATAAAGTTAAATTCTATTACTAAAATGGAGAATAAATTAATTTCTATGTACTGAACAATGAGTTTTCAGCCCTCCCTCTCACCTAAACTCTCATTATGCTAGCAGCCAGACACTCTAGCAATAGAGTAAATTAATCTCTAGAGAAAGCAAATTATCAGAAAAAAAAGGCCAATGAGACATTCTGGGGCCCCACAATGAATCTTGTGGATCTGTGTTAGATCTACTTTTTATAAATAACACCTACTCCATACACACATACCATAAAGTTTCCCATCAGTTTTTTAGTCCTCAGCCCTACATTTGAATGGTTGCCATGAAACAAAGAGATCTGAAAAAAAGTCTCAACATTAAAAAGAGAGAGCAGATAAAAGGAACTTGGGAAAAACAGAGACAATGCAATGAGATTTAAAAAAATAAATAAATAACACTGAGCAATAAAAGAAGCTATTGCATCCTCAAAACAAAAAAAAAGGTGGACTTTTTAAAAATTGTGTATAAAAAACAGAGCATATGGAAATGTTAGAACAGGATAGTGGAAATATAGAAAAACTTTGAAAGATTTAATCGAGTCTACTTTGCAAAAGGAAGCCAAAAAAAAAGGAAAGAAAGAGCGAGTTGGAAAATAGGCAGAAAGGATAAGAAAATTATAAGGTCACAACAAGAAGTACCTAGCAACATTTACCTAGCAAGTGTTCTAGGTTAAATTTAAAAAAAAAAAAAAGGAAAGGAATTATATAAGAAATAATATTTCCTGGGACACCTGGGGGGCTCCATCAATTAAGCCTCTGACTTCAGCTCACATCACAATCTCACAGTTTGTGGGTTCAAGCCCTCCATCATGTTCTGCGCTGACAGTACTGAGCCTGTTTGAGATCTTCTCTATCCCTCTCTGCCCTTCCCTGACTCATGCTTTCTCTCTCAAAAATAAACTGGTAAACTTAAAAAAAAAAATTAAAAAGAAATAATATTCCCCACAACTGAAGGTTACTTGCCACATTGAAAGAGACTAATGAATACCATTATCATAAAATTCTAAAACATTTGGTATGAATTATTTCCATTGAAAAAAATTTAAAGATTATACACAAATACTGAGATACAATATAACACAGCAATGTAGAACATCTACAGAGGGAAATGCCCTACAATTCTGAGGAAAACATTTCAAACTATGATTTTATAACCAGCCAATCGAGCAAGTGGGTGAGCAAAATGAAAATACTGTTTAACATGCAAGTTTTACATCCTTTGCATGCTTTCTGGTACCAACTAGAAAAGAGCTCCACTAAAATGAGGTAGAGAACCAAGAACAATGAAAGCCTAAAATCCAGGAAAACACAGAGACAGATGAAAGGAATATGACAATAATGATAAAGAGAAGACCCTGGGCAACACACATGCATCAGGGGTGGAGAACAACTTAGTGTGGTTAGGAACAACTAGTGTAGATAAGGTGTCCAAGGAGTTCAGGGCCACTGCATTGTAAAACTATCTTGGAATGGGGGTAGAAGTTGCCATTCAATCATAGTCTGTATAAATATACACCCTGCCATTGTGCAGCACAAACCACCTCATGCCTACAGTGAGCATGCTCCAAGTCCAATGTGTCCTGGTGAAAAGAAAGAAAGAAAGAAAGAAAGAAAGAAAGAAAGAAAGAAAGAAAGAAAGAAAGAAAGAAACTAACAGATTATCTGATATATTTTACCACGTGGAAAAAGGTATCAAGAGGTATTTCACAGTTCTGTAGAAGAGTCTGAAAACAATTAGATAGAGAGAAAATGTAAAAGGCAATTTTCAAAAAAAAAAAAATGAATAACACCAGAAAGGTAATAGATTATGCCATTTGACATATCGGTTAACAGTATTTATATAATCATTAATACAAAGACTGAATACTAATTTAATCAACTATTACTATGTAACTGTGCTGGGATAATATTGGAAGAAAAAGAACATACACATACAGAAGCCATTTAATTTAGAAATATGGGGTAGAAATCAGGAGTAAAATAGCTGACAGGTTTGAACATAGTTCCTCTAGGAATAGGGCCTGGGGTGTGATGCAAAAGAAAACTCATTCTAAGCCTTGTTTTATAAACCCATCTTACTTTTTTTAGTAAGTAGATATTACTGTTACTTCGATTTTAAAAATACACTTGGAAAGCATGAGTGTCAGACATCAAATGCCAACTGTTTCTGTTTTGATTGCAGATTGTACGAGTATTATTTTAATCTGTTGATATTGCTTTCATGTTGTGATCTGTGACATGGTACAAATTAGATCTAGTAGAGATTCATGATGAGGAAGCTATTTTTCTCAAATCCTAAATGCATCTTTTATTTTGTCTTTGTCAATTTCTTTTAGGAAAAAAATCAAAAATAAATAGGGCTGATTACAGTCTATTAAGAACAGATGGATAATGTTCCCATTAGGAAGGGGATCAAATGGACATAATTTTTCCTCCCTTTTTATGTCCATCATCTGCAATGGATACTAGAACAGGGAAATATGCATATTCATAATATATAGATTGAAAAAAACAAACACTCCTAGACTACAGATTCAAAATCAAAAAGAAGGAATTTTATTTTCCTTCCAGGGACCATAGACAAATGACAAAACAATCTTCACAGTTCTTAATGAGATCCCAAGGTAATCGTGATGGTCTCAAAAGTAAAATAGGTGAATAACTGAATTTAAACTAAATGCTTTTCCTAAACCCTTCTAGTTGTTTTTAACTAAGAGTATAGCACACAGAATACTGGACAACAGAGGAATAATGCATTTTCGTATTCTCGGGAACATCACGATTTATTATCAGGAGTACAGCACTGATTAATGATATCACAATGAATACCAAAAGGGAGCAAGGAGAGATTTGTCGCTTATTATAAAGTGTAGTCACATTTGTTTTAGCTTCTTGCTGAGGGTCCAAGGAACCAAAGTCATTACCTTATGAATGAAATATTACATGCCAGATATTAATAATAGGGCATCTGGACCTCCCCAGTTCCCCTGGATTATCATCTATGCATACAATTTTGGAGAGGAAGTGAGTGAATTGTTTAGGGCTTTGGAATACTTGAGAGTGATAGCATTGCCTAGGGCAAGACACTGGCTCCTTCAGGCCACAAGGTAATTGTGTAACAGGCAAAGTCCCTCAGCTCTAACCTGAATTCCTCTCGATCCCAGAATTATTTTGCTCCATGCTGTCAACGAGCCAAAGGGTAATTTTGTTATGAATATATATTAATTTCTGTTTTCCATGTGACTCATTTTTTGGTACATTAAATCATATACCTAAATGTCATCAATTAATTTTATCTACCAGGGTGCTTCGCTTTCTATTTCAAGGACATAAACTTGAATCAGTCACAGCTAACTGCAGGTTACAGATGCTGCAAACAGCCAAACTTGAGGACTGTTGCATGCCTTTGTGCTATGGCTGGTACTCTTGTCAGTTTTCGTTTTAAGTGTCTGATATATGTGGCTTTGTTTGACAGGAACTTGAAATGCAATTTCTTGTGGTTAAAAGATGTAACTGTATGCTAGCTTACATACCCTCACCTGGGTTTTTTATTAAGTTTTGAAAGTGTTCATTTGTTTCTAGTCTGTGTCCTATTTGACTTTACAGATGGTGGGTCTACTACATTTTTTTCTTATTACTTGTAGGTCTCTCTTTCATATGTGTGTGCATGAGCGTGCGCGCGCGCGCACACACACACACACACGATTTGCGATGTTAGCATTAACCAGATTTCCAGGAAACATATTTCAAAATACTTATTTTCTAGTCTCACTAAAGGTAAAATTTCAGAGCCCTACATCAACTTATTTAGTGAAACTTTATGTTTGTAAATACAGTGGAAATTCATATGGTTAAATCCCCACTTTTTGTTTGGAAATCTTAAACCAAATTTCTCCCAACAGAGTAGCTTTAGAGAAGTAAAATTATCAGCCACATATAATCATAAAAAAAAAAGACTTCAGAGTTTTTGACCATTTGTGGTAGAATATAAGTGTAGAGCATGTCTTTAGGAAATAATTAGCAAAGAATTGAAATGATCACCCAGTATCCAGAACTAGCAGAATTTTCTATAGGACATCATGACATTAAGTATTGACTGTTTACAAATACTGGGCTCTAGGTAATTTCCATGATCTTAGTAGTCCTAATAAGTGCCCTACCAATAAAAAAAGCTACTATTCTTTAACAATGGGGAAACTTTGAGTTTGTGACAATACTTGTGACAGAAATTGACATTTACACTGAGTACTTAAGATCCCGCTGCCCCCACTTCATCCTAGAGAACTGCTCATCCTAAATTGAATCTGCTGATGTTAGTTTTTACGCTCAGGGGTAATCAATCGGTAAAGATGCATTAGACCATCTTCACCCCACTCCATCTGAATACATTTGACAGTGTTTGAATCTGTCTCAGTCTGCTTCTTCTTGCTACTTCCTTTATACACTGGAAGTATACTGTCCATTCTGTTTCGTGTAAATTATGGATGCAAAGTAGGAAACGTGTGCATGCACATACACATGGCAAGTGTGCGTGCACACACCCACAAACACATAAAGTTTTAGCATTCTCATAATCTCAGATAATAGACAGTAGTACATGGCCAGCCATCTGCCAGGACAAACTTACGATTCTTCACAGTCCATTCCCTTGGCTGTGGATTTATTAAGAGGTAGGTAGAACGGTAAATGGATACTTTACCCACTCCTTCTTATTTATCACTAATTAGACGATAAAAGAAAGCCTCCATAAGAGAGTCATCATTACCAAGTAGAATAGATGGCAGCCCATATGGCGTAATGTGAAGGGCATGATAAATTTGTGAGGGCACTAATACCTGCTGAAAGATAACTCACAGAATATTAGGGTAAGAGGGAGCTTTAAATTTAATGTGATCAAACCCACCATCTGATAGTTTAATTCCTTCTAGAATTCCCTGTCAGTAGTTGTTTCCCATCTTCTTAAAAATCTCCCATAAATTTGTGGGGGCTGAAATTGAAATACAGTGGGTTTAGGACTAATGAGAGGTATAGAAGTTGGGACAAGTTCAAGAATGGGATAAAAGGAAAAGAGAGGAGAGGTAACTTAAGGTGGAAAGACAAGGGAGTTCACTAGCTTCTGAAGGAGACCTTATTCTCTGAAGATTGTAGTTGTTAGTTCAATTTGAAACAAATCTGATCTCTTTGTTACTTCATTCTACACACATTTACTGAATACCTAGTATTTGCTAGGATTTGAGGATATAGAAACAATCAATACATAGTTTCTTTCCCCTTTAAGGAGCTTAGACTCTGGCTGAAACAAAGGCTGCATGAAAAAATCATCTTGCAACACCATTGGTAAGTGCTAAAACAAAGGATTCCTGGCATATTAAGGGAGTTACCTGTTGGAATGATTTTACAGAGGAGATGAATATTTCAGCTGGAATATTTGAGTAGGACTTCACTAGTGGACAAAATAGATGGGTCAGATGGGTGAGAGGCTGATGGAATCCCAAACAGTATGATCAAAAGCATGAAGTCTATGACATCATTAGTGAATAGGCAGAAGTGAGATGTGGCTGTCGCTTCAGATGTGTAAAGAAAAGGTCGGGGTGGGGGGATATGCTAGAAAGGTAGTTGAGGTCCCATGTAGAATACAGTACGCTAAGGAAATTCAATTTGACCAAGCAAAATAATCTGCTTCCTGATTAGAATTGGGGATTCTGAGTTAAAATAAGCAGCAAAAGACAGTTACTTGGACCAAAGCATTTACAGTAGACAAGGTCTTATGTTATCTAGAACAGTGATTGGTCAGATAATTGAAAAAGTAGGAAACCAAAGAAAAAGTATGTAATATCTTAAATATTTCATTTTATGTGAAAAATAAACCCCACTCATCATATATAATATTTTGAGGTAGGACAAGGTTTTTTCTCAACAAATGTATGGATCTGCCTGATTGTGATTTCCCCTTTTCCTTCTTTCATCAACCATACATATAAATCATGATATGTAATTTCTACTTTGTCTTTTAAGCAAGAATTTTAAAATTCTATCAAAAAACAAATTTCTCCATTTTAATAACTTATCCTCCAATTGTTTATATTTATCTTGCTCATACCTAATTTGATAGTGAACACGGTATTTTTAGCAATTCACCTTTATCATGCCTTTCCAGAGCATTCTAATTAGTTATCATGGAAACAACTCTTTTCACACTCACACTACATTAACTCATAGATTATCAAGTAAATTACATAATTATAATAATAATTGACGCAATCAGTTTGGGAATACACTGCTGTAAGCTTATAAGCCAACTGGTGGTACAAGTGTAAAAACATACCAGACCGTAGAGCAGGCCACTAGCCTGTTAGCCCTGTGTGTTCAGCAGGACCTGGGCAGAAGACAGCATGTTCTGTGAACAGAATGGAGAGTGCTGGCTATTTTTCTGAGTTGGCGAAGTGTACGAGGAAGAATGGAGAATCTGCCTTGAAAACCATTTTCTTATCTGTTCTGTGATTAGACACTTCAAAAACAGGACCAGGCTTTTAATCATGTACTCACATTATGTCCCTATCAGGAGTAGTAATTTCAAAGATTTTATGCTCTAGAGATTTTTCAGACATCCTAGAAATGCCTCATTAGATCCCTAACATACAAGAAATGACACTGGGTTCAGGTCAGAGGACTTGTCCAAAGGAGTTCCATATCAAGGGAAACAGACTCTCAGTTACAAATAAAAAAGCATTTATGTAGGATGCAAGGCAAGCAAGCAATCAGACCTCTGCTGCAGCAGAGGCACCTGAGCCAGTCACTATTGCAGTATACAAAGGCTTTACTTCATCTTGCACCAAACTATCTTTGAAGTCAAATTTATACTGCAGAGGACCAGAGGCTGACCAAGCAAGCATAACTATTGGAACCTTACACTTTACAAAGGCCACAAAGTTCACATCTTCTAAATCCAACCCCAACCACCAAGATACTTCTTCACAAACTTAGGATGGACACCAGTGGGAGATTTTTGTGGCAGATGTGACATCATGACCCTCACAAATGTTTTCATTAATGGAAGGTAAAGAAGCCAAACCATGAAGAAGTTTTGTGACTTGTACACTGGCACACATCAACCTCAAAATAGTAAGAAGAAAGAAGAATCCATATTTCATATTCTTCAGGACCCAAGATGCCACTTTTCAAACTTCTTTCTGAGTTATTATGGGAGGTATCTCAATATATTGTTATGAAATGGACTAGGAGTTTTAAACTATTCCATGGGAAGACATAGTCCATTTAAAACTAATCTTGACAATTTCCTTAAGAGTAGTATAAGAGAAAACAAATTATATATACATATATATTATAATATATAACATATACATAAAACATGTATTCTTTTCTTAAGAATTTTTTTAATGTTTACTTATTTTTGAGAGAGAGAGACAGAGAGACAGAGCATGAATGGAGGAAGGGCAGAGAGAGGGGGAGACAAAGAATCTGAATCAGGCTCTAGGCTTCGAGCTGTCAGCACAGAACCTGACACAGAGCTTGAACTCACAAACTGCGAGATCATGACCTGAGCTGAAGTCGGACGCACAACCAACTGAGCCACCCAGGAGCCCCAAAACATGTATTGTTTATCCACCTTCATGTAACCTAAAGAATGCAATAAAATTTAAGACAGTTTATTGTGTATGAAATGATTATAACAAAAAAGCATTTTAATTTGAAGTCATTAGATCAATTAATAATGATTCTTCACAAAAAAGTGTAGCTGAATTATAAGGAAAAAAATTCAATTTTTCTTGCTATTCACAGGACTCATGTTAGTGATGGTTGTGACCTATACAACTATATAACTATACAACTATATATTTTGGAGAAATTCAAAAGTGACGGTGAACAAACATTTTAAACTGAGGGATGCATGCCACTGGCATTTATAACAAATGTCTGGTATTTAGCACATGAAAAAAGTGAGTGTTCCTGTTTCTCTGTGAAT
>NW_024412377.1:75321182-75393365 GCF_014898765.1 Herpailurus yagouaroundi
AAGAGTGACTTAATGTTTCTGTTCATCACAGATGTTTGGAAATTGTTAGCTTCTAAGAGTATCTTTTCTCAGTCATAGAGATTTTAGGTGGCAAAAAGGGAAGGAATTCTATGGGAATTATTTTAGAAAAGTGAGAAAATTTGTTTAGAAGTAGCATGGAATTCCTGTTGGGATGGGGTAACAGCTAAACTTGGTGAAATAAGGTTAAGTAGGGTAAGTAGTAGAGATCAAAATTGCTGCCCTTACCTGCCCAGCTGTGATGTTACGACCTCATCCTGGTTTTCAACCATCATAGAGTCATAATAAAGAAGTATTATAAAAAATGATGCTTACAGTAGTATACTAGGTCTCCAAGCAGATACAAGGTGGAAATTAAGTGAACATGGGAATAAAGATTTGCAGGAAAAGTCTATTGATAAGAAAAACGAGATTCTGGGGCAGCTGGGTGGCTCAGTCTGTGAAGCGTCTGACTCTTGGTTTTGGCTCAGGTAATGATCTCACAGTTTGTGAGTCCAGGCCCCTCATTGGGCTCTGTACTGACTGCGTAGAGCCTGCTAGGGATTCTTTTCTCTCCCCCTTTCTCTGCCCCTCCCCCCATCTCTCTCAAAAATATATAAACAAACAAAAAAAGAAAAATAAGGTGCTTAGGATGTTGTAGCAAAGGTAGAAAGAATTTTAATAACAAGATGGCATGTTAGAGAAAGCCAAATATTAATAGAGTAAAAACAGAGAAAAAGTTGCTAGATGTGGTAATTTAATTGGTGAATTTAAAGAAAGGATTTCAGTAGACTCAAGACAGCAAAGCTAAATAAACAGTGGCTTAAAGTTAGAGTACATAACTATGAAGGGACAATGGTTGTTAATTCTGAAACCAAAATTTCAACAATGGTGAACAAGAGGTGAGACCTCTGTACATTTATAGGCTTCAAGGAAGAAGAGTTTGGTGATGAAAAGATTGAAGATGCTATAGATTAAGAAAAGAATGAGTAAACAAGGTCTTTGAGGAGTAAACAGATTGTAGCTAATCTTAAAAAAAGGACAGGACACATCTTCCTCCCACATGAAAGGAAAGGATGCAAAGAACAAAGATGAAGGTATCTCTACCTATCAAGAGAAGGTACTCATGACAAGTAAAGAGGGAAGATGGACAACGTTATAGCTAAAGTGGTGGTCTCTATCCTTTTGTGAAGTGAGGGAAGATTATCTGACAATATTGAAAGGATTGAGATGAAAGGATTGAAGCAATCAGAAATTTAGAAAAGTTGTTACTAGGAAATTGATAGATGAATAAAAAGTCTTGCTATGCACAGTGAGTTAGAAAGTAAATTAGAGGCCACAGCAAGTCAAATCAACACCTGCTAATGATTCACTATTGATGTTCTATAGCCCCAGGAACATAAAAAAGGATAAACTGGGCCAGGAGTTGATCCAGACACAGCAGATGTGGCTATAGGTTAAAGGCACAGGCAATCCAGGGTGCTAAGACTGTATAAAGGTGACTGAAAAAAATTCTAAGCCAGCAAGGACTCAAGTGCAGTCAGAGGAAATAATGACTGAGGGAAATGAGGAACCGGGCCATTAGAGGTCTCTGTAAGGGCAGAACCCGGGCAATGAGTGTTGGAGAGGATCTGAAATAGAGTGTAGCAATATCAGAACGCCAAAGTACAGCTGCTGTTTCTTCCTAATAATCTCCCCAGAGTCTCATAAACTTGAAAAAAATGGATGAAATAGTACAGGACCTTGTACTGAAAGATAAACAACTGCTTACCAACATTTGAAGTCTCATTGTTCAGCTCTTAAAGCATTTGGAGGAAGACCTAACCTCATTAAAAAGAGAGACATGGTTGCTGCTACTACCTTGCAAACAGTAGCGGGTGATTAACAGGCATCATCAAAATTAACTATACGTTGAAGATAAGATTAATAAACTCACTTCTCTCCTTGTCTAATCTGCTCTCTAGGCATAAATCAGGCAGCTTTGAAACAGCATTAATTTTCTTAGAACTCCAGAATGCTATTTTAGTAAGGTAGGTTTATACTAATTCAATAAACATGTATCGAATACTTGCTATGCCCTTGCACACTGTAGTAAAAGAAATCCAAACACACTTACTCTACAAAACTCCTTTCATACATGTATCTCCTGGAAGATGCTTTAAGACTTGTAGAGGGAAAAAGAAGAGGAAGGGGATCAGCAAAGGAGAAGCTATGAAAAAGGGGTAAGTTAAATGTTAGCAGTGAGGGATATAGTAGATATGAGAAAGGAAAGGGAGCTATGAGTCAACAACACCTCAAAAACAGAAACTCAGCTGGAAAGAGAATAAGGGAACAAAACAGCCAAGCCACAGCAATGCTATGAATTAAGAGAACCATAAACTGAGCATGAGAGAATAGTGTCAGTTTCAATGATAAAGAGGTTGCAGGTAAACATGATAATAAGCTAACTACACTGGTTTAAGAGGGCATGACTGTTAGTATCCAATCTGAAGAAAGTAATTGTTTGTGCTTCTAGAATAATTTATATTATGGTTACTGAATATAAAATTAGTATTCATGTTGCTAGAAAGCTTGTGGATAAGAGAGGTAACAAGCTAGAGGAAAATTATATTGCATTGTATATATATGTGACAAACAGGTAAGTAAAGAATTAATGAATAGAATATGCATATCAACATGAGTCATTCTGTATTAGTCAGGATGTTTTGTTTGCAATGGACAGAAAACCAACACAATTCATTAAAGCAAAGAGGGAAAAAATGGAAGGCATTACTTTGCTATTTTCCATGACTGAAAATTTCAGAAAAAAAGTTAGTTTCAGCCATGGTTAGACCCAGAAGCTCAAACAATATGATCAGTATTCCATCATTTTCCATCTCTTAGCACAGCTTCATTTTTCAATGGTTGTATTTTAAGCATGACCTCTCTATAATGTGAGTACTGACATTTCCAGCCTTGCAGGATCCTAACAGAAAGCAATCCCACAAAAAAATATAAATAAATAAAAGGAGCCTCTTTGTACAAGTTCATGCCAAATTCTTTGAACTGAATCTTGTGTACCTACATTCTTCATGTATCAATCTCCAAACTGCAACCAGAAATTAAAAAAGAAAAAAAAATCCATGAGCTACTCCCAATTCCCTAGATTAGGCTGGAATTAGCTCAAACTATATGGACTAAAATAGGGCAAGGCGGCTCCCAAAAGAAAAACTGAGTCACTGTTTTAAAACTCATGTTCTAAAATTGTATTTCTCAAGCTAAGTTGCAGGAGAAAGAAGTATATCAAAATCTAAGGAATGGGAGGAAGAATTTTATGACTATAAATAAGAGATAGGGGAAGGAGGAGGAGTGTGGATTAAATGAAAAGTGACAACTACATCTCTAAATGTCTTATTGTCTGTGACAGGATATAATCTATGTTATTTCTAAATCCAAATGCCCACAAAGCATACATATGCTGCTTTCATATCTGATTTTACCAAAAATAAGAAGAACTTTTCTGTGTGCTACTAAGCTATTTCCTCCAAGAAATTTCTCACAGAGAAGAAACAAAAACAAAAACAAAAAACAACCCAGAAACTGTCCCTCTAATCATTCCCAACACTGTCTGGCTTTTACTAGAGCTGCACATGATAAACACGCCCAGTACAAATAAATCATGTGTTATAAAGTAAGTAGTGCTAGATGGTGGGATTTCTGTATGTATGTACATGTGTGTAAATGTTACGTTATACTACCTACTTCCTCACCTCCCTAATTTCAAATAACTGTTTCCAAACTTTGGACGCTATGGATGCTATGTATGCTAAGTATGTCTAAATTTCTCTTACAAGTAATATTTCAAGCCTATTGACCATACAATGAACTCTGGGCTTAAGACATTTAAAGCCATACTAAACAATAGATTTTAATGAACTTTTATTGTGTTGTTTTACACAAAGACTCTGCAGCACATTAGAATCACAATGTTTATGAGTTAAGTTACTTAAGGTTTAATTATACAATGTCATATATTGTTTAGAAAATGCATTAAATCATGCCTTTTATGACTTTGGCCTATTTATGAAGCTAAATCACTACAATTCAACTTGAGAGCATTAAAAACCAATAGTCTCTACCACAACATAGCATATAAAGTGTAAGTATATTGAAAGGCAGTGAACAAAAGGTATGAAATACGGAAAAAAAGGCCGTATAAATGTCAGTCTACAACATGTTTTAAAAAATGGAACATGCAATTACCTTTAAGAGCAGACTTTATTTTTCTATATTCCATTCTATAACACCACATTATTTTAAAAAAATTATCATTTAGGGGCACCTGGGTGGCCCAGTCGGTTAAGTGTCTGACTTTGGCTCAGGTTGTCATCTCACGGTTTGTGAGTTAGAGCCCCACATCAGGCTTGCTGCTGTCAGTCTGTCCTTGCAGAGCCCATTTCAGATCCTCAGTCCCCCTCTCTGCCCCTCCCTTGCTTGTACTCTCTCAAAAATAGACATTTAAAAATTATCATTTAAACTATGGCCATAAAAAAGATAATATGGTACAGGGGTGCCTGGGTGGCTCAGTCGGTTGAGCGTCAAACTTCGGCTCAGGTCATGATCTTGCGGTGTGTGAGTTCGAGCCCCGCGTCGGGCTCTGTGCTGACAGCTCAGGGCCTGGAGCCTGTTTTGGATTCTGTGTCTCCCTCTCTCTCTGACCCTCCCCCATTCATGCTCTGTCTCTCTCTGTCTCAAAAATAAATAAACGTTAAAAAATTTTTGTTAAAAGATACACGGTACCCTTTTAAAAACTTTTTAGAGAGTGTTAAGTTTAGGAATTTTAACATTGTTCTTTTGTGTGTTCTAGTTCAGCCATTCTTTTGGTATTTGGACATTTGACCAGGGTCTTTTTCCAATCCTGGTTTAATTTCAGTGATGAAGCCATCAGAAAAGGTACTAAATTAACAACTTCTAATAACTTCAGATGTTATAAACTCATGTATATATTTTATATTTAGGTTTGTGATTCTTATTTCTCTTTATAGTCTTCTCTGTTAGGAAAACCTAGCCATATTTCTTCCAGCCAGGCTTTTTCCAATTATATGTATTTTTATTTTTTTATTTTTTAAATTTTTTTTTAATATTTTTTTAACATTTATTTATTTTTGAGACAGAGAGAGACAGAGCATGAACGGGGGAGGGGCAGAGAGAGAGGGAGACACAGAATCGGAAGCAGGCTCCAGGCTCTGAGCCATCAGCCCAGAGCCTGACGCGGGGCTCGAACTCACAGACCATGAGATCGCAACCTGAGCTGAAGTCATACGCTTAACCTACTGAGCCACCCAGGTGCCCCTTATATGTATTTTTAATTTTTGGTTATTAATATATTTGCAAGTAATCACTCCTAGTTGACAGTTCTAGCTTTTGTTGGCTATTTTTCTAATTTTTCATGATCTGTTCAACTTTAGCACATTTGTCATCCAAGTTGTTAGCTGTCATATGCATCTTGCTGCATATGTACCAAGTTTCATCAAAGACACTGATTATTTTTTAACTTGATAAAAATCAATTACATCAAAGATTTGCCCCACTTTTGAGGTTGAGATAACACACCTTCTTTATGTGGTTTTCTAGTCTTAATCATACCCACCTAGAGACTGACATCAACTAATTTTTTTTCTTTAATTACCTAAGACATTACTCATTCATAGGAGGAAAAAAAATGGTGTCATTGTCTACACCCAATGTTATGGATTACATTGACTATTCTAGTACTTTTCCTATTTTTGAAATTTATTCTATTCATCTATGTTGACAAGATTGCTTTTTCTTCTACAAACAAATGTTCCCTTGCACAAATTTCAAAGCCTTTGCCATCCTCAAATAAATCCTCACTAACAGCCCCTAATGGCTTCACAGCAGTATCCACCCTTGTCTCAGGCATCCCAAATGTCATTCATCAGACCCTGCTGATTTGACTAACATCCATAATAAATGCACTTCTACCATTTCCTCCCTTACCCTGGAGAAGTTTGTCACTGCACCTTGTTTAGTTGTCCCTCACATATATGTGCAATTAGATAAAAGGGAATGAGTTTTCTTCTAGAAAACTGACACTTATCCCTCCAATCATGCTACTGTATTCTTTATCTTCTTAACCAAAATTCCTGAACACAATTTAACATTTTATTGATGACCAAGAGCCATCAAATGAAAGCTATTTAGTAGAGCATAACTCAGCTCTAGGATCTGCCTCTGCATCATTAATTGTGTAACCCCATGCAAATGACTTAAACTCCTGGTACCTGTAATATCATTTATGAAAATAAGGAAAACAATATGTTTTTCAGAGATTTATCATAAATATCAAGGGTGAAAGTTTATATAAAGCAAATCCTCTCCCTTAGAAACCACTCAGGATATTAAAGCCATTACAGTGACTATCATTATCATCATTGTTGTTCTGAGTTGTGCAGTGCTGTCCTCAGGGATCTTAGGGGTTTATCAGCCTATTTCCTCTCTCACTTACAGTAACTGTCCCTTCAGATTGCTGGCATCTAGCTCTCCACCAGCCTTTCTGCTTCTTTTAAAATATTTTTGAAATAGGGGCACCCGGGTGGCTCAGTTGGTTACAAGTTAGACTCTTGATTTGGGCTTAGGTCATGATCTCACCATTCATGTCATATGGAGCCCTGCGTCAGTCTCTATGTTGACAGTGTGGAGCCTGCTTGGGATTCTCTAAATAAATAAGTAAATAAATAAATAAATAAATAGACTTTAAAATACTTTTGAAATAATATTAGTGGGGTAGAAAATAACCTATTGGACTTTTATAATAGAAACTTAATTGCTATAAAAAGATCTAAGAAGCTTTCCTATGAGTACAGTTCATGAGTTTTATTTAGTACATGGGCCTGAAATGTTGGCAACCCACAAACCTTATTCATTCATTTCTTGGTTCTCTGTTATGATCCAACTACAGGAGGTGCTACAGGAGGTGAAATTAAGCTCTTTTCGTTTTGGAATTGTCTTAAGCAGAAGAACTGCTGCTTTGATTAACTTGTATCAGTCAATTCATCTAGATCAACAAAGAGGCATTTTGCTCTCCTGAACCAAGTAGGCTAAGGATAAGGCAAGGGAAAGACAAACTCAAAGACTGATTGTTTTCCTGCATAGATATATTGGCTCAGAATTCTAAAATGTTGAAAGTAATTCTTGAGTACCATAAGTATCAGGAGTTTCCAGGTTGTTTTAACATCAATTCCTGAAAGTATGATTCTTGCATGTCTTCAAACAGGCTCTAATCTCTCAAGTATCACTAATTCCCCCACACACACATTACACACAAAAATTAGTAAAGAGCAGCCATGATCGAGAAATATCTTGCAAACGAAATTTAAAAATGCCTTGTTTAAACTACTCACAAATTCCTTTCCAAAGTAACCAAACAGATTATAACTTTAGGTAGTGTTTTATGAAGTTTTACCCACATTTGGGAGTAACAAGTATGCCTTTTTGAACAATTTAATACCTTAAAGGTGCATTTCTTTTCTTTCCCTTTTAAATAGTGCAACTCTAATTAGTGTATGTCATAATTCACAACATTGGCAGCTGTTCTACGGCTGCAAAATCTTTTTAGAGTCACAAATTAAGAAGAAAAACATACCTAATGTATTCAAAGGATGAAACATTTTTTCAATGAAATGCAGGGATTAAATTCTTGTTGTCATTCATTAAATAAAATCTCATTTCAAGAATAATGTGTTACTACTGATTTGTGTGTACTATGGGTACTTTTTATGCCAGGATGTTGAAGATCCAAAGTATTTCTTTTTCCTCTTGAGCTGTTGGCAATTATCACTTCAGCATACTTGATTCTATATGCTAGAATTTCTTAGCTTCGTCAGAACTATCTTAAAAGCAACTCACCTTGTCTTTTAATCCTACTGCAAAGTAGTCAGTCAAAATATGTACAACATACATGTCTAGGGTAACAGTTTGAGGTTAGGTGGATATTGCATAACCAGCAATGTAAAGAAGCTCAGCTACATTTGTAAATTTTTTAAGACATTTTTTCTTATTGTCCAGCATGGGAGGGAATATTTCCACTAATATTCTGAGAACAATATATCAAATATTGGCCCAATTGAGAGAAAATAAACATTTCAGGGAGGAATAGTACTGTTAAAAGAATTTTCACCTTCCAGGTAAAGTTCTCAGAATATTTGCTTTTATTCTTGCTCCTTCTTGAAATCCCATTAAAATGATAATAAAGTGATATTTAAAGGTATAAACTCAGAAGAAAAAAAAGAAATAAGAGAAGATGGCAGCAATGACATTTTGAAGCTGGAAAGTAGATGGATGAGTTGTAACTGAATTATGATAAACTAGATCCTAAGCTGGCCATACAGTAAGGAAAGAAGAAAATCACACTCAGAATCCACAGAAACTCAGGAACTGGAACCCCTCCCTATGTTAGCTAAGATGCAATGGGAAGTAACCCAAAGAGGGTTGAAACCTTTGAACTGAAGGGAGGAGGGGAAGGGACAAAAGCAGGGAAGGAATGTGTTTTGTTTTTGGAGAACCAACACTTCTAGACAAGGAGACTAGCTGTTTCACTGGATGGCCCCTTGGTAAGTTTATCTCATGTGACAGCCCCTTATGTAAGCCACCTTAAGTCAGAGAATCTGAGCGCTTACACCAAAGCTCCCTGAGCTGACCTTGTTACCCTTAGCTCATTATAATACTAAGATCTCCTCTTATGGGCAGAGTTTTCCACCCTTTTTTGAACATACCATGTATGCACAAGCATGTTCACATGTGCAAAAGAATCAGAAGTGCCTATGCAAGCTTCCTGTCCCCACCCCCTAATACAATGAATAAAAGCTTCCTGTATTAACCCAACAGGGAGAGAGTGCTTTGCTCTCAAAGACTATCTCCTTGTCTTCTTACTTGTAACAAGTAATAAAAAGTCTCTTTGCTTTCAGCACTTCCTTGAATTGTACTCAATTTGATGCTCCCCAAGCAATGAACCCCTTGAATTTTGTTACACCTAGTTACCGCCGAAAGCGGGCTGAAAGAAGAACTAAAGAAAGAAAGGTTGGTTGAAATCTGCATTAGAAGCAGTTAGAGTACTGCCCTCTCTCCCACACTGTGCAGCCAAAGAACTCCTCATCCCTGCAAAAGACTGGAAGTTTATTTTCACAGAGGGCGAAGAAGAGAATCTTTAAATTTTGAGTTTACAGGCACGGTTGACAGCAAGACTCTACTGGAAATAGGAGCAATAAATGAATATAACATTCTGCCCTACCTGTCACCTGCAGGACTCCTCTCTCAGCTGGATTCCAGAATCTAGCAGCCAGGCTAATACCTTTCAGGAAGATGGCTGGATGATACTCATCTTAGGAGTCCAGCCATCCCGTAGGAAAAGATTTAAAAATACTGGTATCAGGGTTCCTAGAGAAAATAGCCCATCCGAGCCCACCTTAAATGCACAATTGATAAGTTCCACCTAAATATTCAAAATAGTCAATCAACATTTTAGCATCTTGTGATGTGAAGTGTTGGGGTTTGGGAGTGAACAGCCAACAAAGAATTCTTGAGGAATCTTTGATGCAAAAAGGAGTGGTTTTATTAAAGCACAGGGACAGGACCCATGGGTGAAAAGAGCTGCACTGGGATTATGAGGAATGACTGATCATATACTTTCAAGTTGGGAGGGGGTTAGGGATAGTATAAGTCTCTAAGGAATTTATAAACAAGGTTTCTAGGACCTTGAGGGGCTAGCTGTTGTTGGGAAAATGTTATTTACTACTGTCTAGTATTCTAAAACCTTTGTCATGAGACCCTTCCGCTGTCTATCAGTGGCCCACATGCTTAAAGGATGATTGGTAGCATATATCTTGGGGGAGGCAGGTAGGGATAAAGGAAGTTTCCAAGGGGATTTTTATATGTTAAAAGAGACTTACAGGATCCTGGAGGTCAGGCTAATGTGAAGGTAAGATTGCCTTTTGCCCTGAGCAAAGTATTAACTTCGAGGCAGTTGAGTTCTTCAAGGAGTGTCACTCTACCTGTCTCAAGGACTTGTCAATGTAATTGCCAAACTTAACTTTTTTTCCTGTGGTCTTTGCTCTCCATCTCACCTTGTAAATGTGAACAGACATCTCTGGAAAGTCTCTAACATGAAGATGAGTAAGATCATATTGTTAAAAAAATAGAAAGAAACAGACTATTCCGGATAAAGAAAACCTCAAAAACTTTCATTAAAATCCAAATAATGGAAATGCCAGAAAAAAACAGAAAGGAGAAAATCATTTACGAAATTAATCAGGCAATTTTCCCAGAGCTGAAGAAAGAGAATTTCTAATTCATGCCCAGCTGAATGCCCAGCTCAAAGAAACACATCACTGTGAAACATACATCTATAGCAGGTGAAATAAAACCAAATCTTTGAGGCGCCTTAGTGGTTCAGTCAGTTAAGCATCCAACTCTTGATCTCAGCTTAGGTCATGATCTCAGAGTCATGGCTGCATTGGTCATGAAGCCTACTTAAAAAAAAAAATGAAAACACCTAAATCCTCACATTTCTTAATGAAAATTCAATAAAAAATGTCTTAAACTAAAGGTCAATTACAGATGGTCTTTAAAGATATAGGCAGATATCAAAGAATCACACTGAGGCATTTAAAAATGAATAAGAGGAACTGTGTGAGAATGTGAATTAATGATTATCATGGGTCTGACAGAGGAAGATCTACATCTAAGAAGAATAATCCAAGTTTTTTCCTGCATCTATGAATAACAACAACCAAAAAAATCCACTTTACAATAGGTTAGCAATTAAGTCTGTAGCCGGCAAACTGGACCTCCCTGTTGGATTCATAAAATCCATAAAGTTCTTTGTAAGTGAAATAGAGTACCTTTTTGCTTAACTTGGTTAAATAAAAGACTTTTTTTGTCAAACTCAAAGTTGCAATTCCTACCACTCAGTATTTTTGCTGCATTTCACACCACAGGTGTGCTTTTACAAAGGATCAAGCTCCCATTTGCCACCTGGATAGGTGAGTCAGTATTATGCATGTGCCATAAATGTACAATAGTGTGTGGGTCACAAAGAGAAACAGTGTATTTGCAGATAATGTGATAATCAACCCAGGCACACTAGAGACATTGCTCAAGATCAAGAAGTATTGAACCTTATTTTTCTTGCCTCCTTCTTTTCAAAACCTTACCAGAGTATGTTTTCTTCCAGTGTTCACCAAATACATTATTTTTCATCTTCCATCAGGCCTATCCCCAACACTTCTCCCCTAATTTACTGCTACCACTTAAGTGCTACTTCCACTACCTCCAACTCTTCACCACCTTTCGTAGCCTAGAATGTTCATAGCCTCTGAACCCCTATAGACTGTCCTGCTCTTCCAGTCCCTTTTCTAAAAGCCACTCCCTCCCTATAAGCCCTGTAGCCTGATAGAGGTTGTGGTCTATAGATGATTGAGGCTTGACAGGATGGGAGTTCTAAATGAGTTGTGAAGGAAGGAAGTATATTCAGAATCTGGATGAAATCTTGAGGAGAAAAGGAAGAAAGTGGAGGAAAGATGAGAGAAAGAGAGTAAAGGTGTAAGTCTTAACTGTATAATAAAGGGAGAAAGTTGGAATATTTATTGATGCTCTGTATGTTAGTTTCAGAAAGGCTTTTATATTCATCTAAAAAATGGCTATATTTTCCTGCCATCTTTTACTTTTATTAAGAATGTAAAGTAAGTGACCTACATATGCATAGGTAGTCATGTGATTTCTATTTGTGAGGAAAGTCTCTGACCTTGCAAGAATCAGAACTTTATAATCTGAGTTTATTTTGTCCTCTAGCAGGGAAAAGAACACATTACCACAACAGACCTCTTGAGTCTCATTTTCAAACTAATGCATTCAATTTCTAACAAAGAGCAAAGGATAAACAATTAAACATTACATGTAACAGAACTCTTACCCACCTGCCAACAATTAAACCCAGTAATTAAAAATTGTAGGAGAATACACATAAGCGTATCCTCAGCAGCAGTCATACCACGGTCAAAGAGGGGAAAAAATCTTTCCTAATAAGTTCCTTTCCTATTTCCCAGGCTGCTTTTCTTGACATTAAACAGACCTGAGACTCTGTCAACTGTGTTTCACTTTCTTTAAAAAGAGGGAAATCCCATTCTGTATCCCCTGGGAGGACTATTATACACAGATGAATGTATTTTGTTATTCAGTTTAATAAATGTAGTGTTTAGAACAGATGTTAAAGCTTGAAATTGTCCAGAGAAAGGAACAGCTCAGGTGCCAATAGTGCAGGCTTCCTGCCTGCTGTGCTTTCTTCTTTGTCTTTGGAAGAGCTACTTTCACAGGTGAAAAGGTATTACAGTATTTATAACCACTCAAGTCCTCACCACTGCACTGAGGCTGACAAACGGGGTGCTAATTAGTACCAGGAGTGGTGGTGGTGATGGTGGTTTTATGACACAGTCATCTGGCCAGTAAATTGGACAAAGAGAAACAGCACATTAACAGAAGCACTGCAAATCCAGCCATGCAATGGGTAAGAGGTGAAGGTGAGGACTGGTTAAAAAAAAATAAAGGATATTTCTCAAAACCAGCCCATTTGGCCTTTCCATCGTTTACTTTTCCGTGGATTTTCTAAAGTACTAGCTACTCATATCACCATAATCCAACAGGATTTCTTTAGGGTATGCTGGTGAATAATGTTATGCTTAGGATAGAGGAAAGATATTATTTTGTCAGAATTAATATCTGTTCTCTGAGAATTATAGTTTATAAAACAAATCTCAATGTAAACAATAGCCAGGTTATTGTTTTGCACGTGAGGAAGCAGTAAAGCAGTAAAATCCAATCAAATGATAATTACTTTTCAGTATCAATACTGAAATTTGTTATCTAACTCATTATTGTATAAATTTTATAATGCTTTATTTTGTTTAAGTAAAACAAATCCACAGTTTATAAATGTGGCCATGGTCTTCACTGATTCGGGGCCTACAAAGCATGATATGATGAGGAGCATAAGAATTCATTATTAGGAAAGTTGCATTCAAGCCCCTAAGAGCATGTTAGTGTGATTAAGAACAAGAACTTTTCAATGGACTTGAGGCCAAACCCAGACTCTGTGCCACTTAGAGCATGGTCTTCAACAAGATAACTGCTGTGAGTCTCAGTTTGACTACTTTTAATACCTACTTTTTTGGATTCTCTAAGAATTAAATAAAATGATATTTATAAAGCAAGCAGCAGAGCTGCTGATGCATTATACAGTTCATTAAATGATAGATATCATTAAAACTATTAACTGTCATAAGAAATTCCACAACACTTTCTCTGCTGTTTTTTTTTTAATTTTTTAAAAATGTTTTTATTTATTTGAGAGAGAGACAGAGACAGAGTAGAAGCTGGGGAGGGCCAGAGAGAGAGAGGGAGACACAGAACCCAAAGCAGGCTCAAGGCTCTGAGCTGTCAGCACAGAGCCCAATGGAGGGCTTGAACTCACGAACCATGAGATCATGACCTGAGTCAAAGTTAGACGTTTAACCGACTGAGCTACCCAGGCACCCACTTTCTTTATTGTTTAATCTTCCAGGTACAAAGTTTCAAGTTGACCCCTTCTTGTCTGGGGATTAAAAATGGTATCAAACAGGATGAAATATGCAAAATCACTAAAAATTATTAGAAGCCACATATATACAACTACAAAGGAACAAAAGTCTCTTATTGCCTTTGAAAACTAGTTTTCAAAGACAATCTTTCTAAAAATAATTTTTATTGTCACTTTCACTCACTTCACACATATTTAATTCTCCCAAGCCATCTTTCACAAAAGCCAAAATGTTTTTCCAGAGTAATACATATGTAGTCTGGCACCAGAAAATATAAGTGCAAAGTGGCTAATCATAACTATGAAGAGCAGGATGGCAATGGTTGTAAAGAATTTGTCCACCTCATGAACACAAATGGATTAATGTTTCAAGTTCAACCCTTAAAACCATATCTCAGAGGGAATGCTCTCAGTGGGAATGTTTCTTCATGCTCCAAAAAGTACTAGATGGTCACAGCAGGTATTAAAAAAAAAAGAAAAAAAAGAAAAAGAAAAAAACCTACCATAATAAATATGTCACACATTTCGATCAGACAATAAGAAGTAGAATAATACAGCACAAACTGAGCAGGTTTGGAGAATTTATTCATTCAATAGATATAAATGAATATCTCCAACCATGGTCCAACCACTATGCCAGATACTGGGGGTAGAGCCAAAATAGTGAGCAAAATAAACATAAATAGATACAGAATTGTGATACCAAACACAGTAGCTCTCCTCAAGAAATTTACAAGTGATAGTAAGATTAATGTAACAGATTATTCATTCTGAGACTTTAAACCTTGAAATTAGTAAATGATCTCTGCAAGATTATAGAGCCCAATAGATTTTATACAGGAAGTTTAGTTGTCACAAAAACACAATCATTATGTAACCTTATTTTGAATCTCAAGTCAATGAAGTCTATAAAATCAAATATGAGAAAAAATAATTTTGAAATGTTAGTTCATCAAAAATAAAGTTGAAACATGGCTCAAAATTGATAAGATTTCCTATAAGAACAGAACTTTCACCAGTAACGCCTCTAATCCAAGCTATGCGAACAGAGAGGTTCCCTACTGTCACTTCCTCATTTCCTTATTTTCTTCAACACTGGCTTGGAAACTCTGCAAAATCTCTACCCATGACAGAACATGTTTACTGCATACTAGATAGAATATCAATTCCTACTCTATGCTTTTAGTAAAAGGAAATTGCAAAGTGACTCCTGGTATATTTTTCCAAATAAAACTTCAATGTATGTGATAACTGTCAAATCTAAAAGTACATTAAAATTAACAATGGAGACTTTTAAATTGATACATCTCTGTTCCTAACCCCCATGTTTTGGACACATTAAGTCTAGGTTGGAGCCTCTGTATCTGGATATTTTAAAACCCCATAGACGATTCTGATGCACACCCAGAATTGAGAATCTCTAGAAAACAACCGAAAGAAAAACGTTTTAAGTATCTTCTTCTCTCCCACTACTTTCTCTGGAAAAACAGCCTGTATGGAAAAAGTTCCATAGCCTACCTTGGACAAAATACCATTTATATGCTGAAGGGATATATAGTTTTAAGCATTGAACTGGGCTGGTCTAGGCAAATTGAAGCCAAATTACCTTACAGAATCTTCTGTGGACTGTCACATCTATCATACCCTGCCTTCATAGATAGCTCGATGATTCATTGCTTTCTACGCAACAGAATATTCCAATGTTATCATTAAATAGTGATGATGTTCATAATAAGAAGGGATAGCACACACTCATTTGAATTCAGATAAATTATTTACTTTTCCAGAGATTCAATCCAAGAATCATAGTCTTTAAAAGCCCATGAACTAAGTATTTTGACTAGTTCCTGAATTTACAAAAGAGAATCAATTCCATGTCTTGGTACATTCCACTTCCCAGCTCAGAAACTTGCATTTTGCTTTGCTTATCATGTGCAATGAAAACAGTTATAGAACTGCATCATGAAAAGAATGTACATGATTTGCTGAGCATATTATTGGGCATATAGAGTAAATGTTGCCACAGTGATTGATAACACAATCATCTGAGATCTGACTTACCGGAGAACAAGGCTGAAAAGAGAAAACAAAAGATGAATTCTCAGTAGAACTGGAATGACCTGGGAAGTTTGACCTGTGACTCTACCACAATTAAGTGTTTTACCATCATTAACCAGTTGACCTTACCAGGAAGTAGGGAAATCAATTAAGTCATCCGGCCTGATCCCATGGGAATAGGAATAAAAAAATTTTTTTGAAAGTCAGGTGCTTGAAAATCAGGTGCTTGACAACTGATAGGTTTAAAGCTTCATTCTTAAAGAGGAAGCACTTTCTAAATATCGTGATGCCATGAGAAAGAGATTGATAGTTTCATATCATTTGTTGCTCAGAAAAAAAGTTTGCTTGTTTTTTACTTAGTATGTTTTTTGGCAGGTATTATGCTGCTAGTTCTGTTAGGAGATAATTAAAAAAACAACAGCAGTGACAACACAATAACCCACATTGAGCACTTATGTATCAAGCCCTGGGCTGAACGACATATATGCAGTTACGTCATTTAATCAGCATAATCTTTCATGTGTACCATTATTAGCACCATTTTATAGAGAAGGAAACTGAGGCTTAGACTTATTAACATATTCAAGATCACAAATCTCCTAAGTGGTGAGGCTGGGATTTGAACCTATGTGTGTAGAGCCAGAGCCTATAAACTGCATTTTACCTACAAATGTAACCTAAGAATGATAAATGTACCACAGAGACTGACTTCAATATATCAAAGGGAACAATGGAAATCTCATAAAAGATAGCCATAAATAAAAGCAAAGGAAACTAACAACTTTACAAATTAAAAATTTGCTTCCTAAGCACCATATAGTACACATAAAAGCTATGATCATTTTTTTAAGTTTATTAATTGATTTTGAAAGAGAGAGAACATGAGCAAGGGAAGAGTAGAGCAAAATCCCAAGCAGCCTCCAACCTGCTAACGCAGAGCCCAATGTGGGGCTCTATCCCACAATGATGAGATCATGACCTGAGGTGAAATCAAGAGTCCAATGACCAACCGACTGAACCACCCAGGAGCCCCAAAGCTACAATCATTTTATACCACAGTACTAGCACAAAGTATGGGCAGATTTGATGATATACAACACATTCTTCCTAATAAGGTCTTGGATATGTTTCTTCATAGAAACACTATTTGTTCACACATGTGAAAAGCAAGTTAGAAGTCAAACAACTAAATGACAACATTCATGATGAATGTGGAAGGTCCACTATGGTGCTTTTAAAATGTGCCTACCTATTCTCCCTTCAAAATGTGGAGACTAAGTATCCTGCCCTTGACTATAAGCTGGATTTAATGTTTGACTTCTAACAAATGAAATAAAATTAACATATTAATAGGTAAATATGAAAGGAGTGACAGAGTGTGACTTCCAAGTCTAAGGCATAAAAATTATTGCAGCACCTCTTCCTCTCTATCTTTCTCATCACTCTCTCTGGAAGCCAACTACCATATCATGAGGAAACTCAAGCAACTCTGTGGAGAGGTCTATTATGGCAAAGAACTGAGGCCTCCTGCCAATGGCCAGAACACACGTAGCAGGCATGTGAGTGAACCTCACCGGAAGGAGGTTCAACAGCACCTCTTAAGCTTTCAGGTGATGTAGTCGGAGCCTACACAATAAGTGCAATTTCGTGAAAAACCCTTAGCCAGAACCACCTAGCTAAATTGCTCCTAATCTCTGACAAACGGAAACAATGTAAGATGTTTACTGATCTCAGTTGCTAAACTGAAGCAACTTATAACTAATACAATCATCTTGCCTATGAACCACTGAAGTATAATACCTTAAAAGGTAGCTGTTATTGTCTCTCTTTGCATAGGCTATTGTTCCTCTTTGCTCCCTCATCTGTAAAATGAATAAAATATATACACCTCATAGACTTGTAAGGATTCATGACATGTTTTATAAATGCATATTAGAGGAGTTCCCAGCTGAGTAAGCCTTAAATAAAAGTTGGCGTTATTATTGTTGGTAGAACACTCCTCTCTTGTCCTTGTGCTATGGCATCATGGAAGGAAGAAAAGGTGGACCACCTACCTAATAGTCTTGGCTGTGCTTCAGCGAGAATCCACGCTGCTAGCGCAAGCCCGATGCAGAGGCTCAAACTCACAAACAGTGAGATCGTGACCTGAGCGGAAGTCAGAGCTTAACAGACTGAGCCACCCAGGTGCCCCTCCTGTTACTTCTTAAAATGTTTCCCATTTAGGCAGCTAAACACTTGGCATCTCTGAAAAGTTTAGGACAGCAAGAGAACACAGAAAAAGCTTTCAAGTATCTAAAACCTAGGGCCAACGGGGTTTCCAGAATACAAACTATACAGAATTAAAAGTAAAACTTTCTACTTCCATTCAGAAGTGAAGCAAACACAGTTTAGATAGTGATGTGCCCTGGAGAAAAGTCTGCCATGAACTAACCATGCCCTTGCGTGACTTGCCCTTGCATGCCCTTGCATGACTCTTGTCTTAGACCAAGAGGCTGTATTAGGAGCAAACAATTCCAAAGACTTGTGGGGGAGTTCAGATCAAAGGGAAACTACATCACTGCCCAGTAGAGCCCAAGGAGGTGGGAAGACCCCGAATTTCCCAGCACATTGGACATGACAGTGGAGCAGTGGCTGCATGGTGAGTTTAAAACAATGGGCCTATGAATGATCTCATGGTCATGAGCTTGAGATTGAGTTCCACGTCACTCCATGCTCAGCTTGGAGCCTGCTTAGAACTCACTCTCTCTTTCTCTCTCTCTCTCTTTCTCTTTCTCCCTCTGTCCCCTCTCCCCAACTTGTATGCTCTCCCTAAAATTAAAAAAAGAATTATGAGCTAAAATTAAATAAATAAATAAATAAATAAAACAATGGGCCTGAGACCAGCTTGCAGTTTCTGCCGTTCACTAGGACAATGCAATGATAGAACAAATGAGAGTGAGTCCTAAGCACATTGTAAGAGGCCTCTTAGCCAAAAGTCAAGGCAAGGCACAGCAATGATCTCAAAAAAAAAAAAAAAAAAAAAGAAAAGAAAAAAGAAAAGAAAAGAAAAGAAAAAGAAAAAAGAAAAAAAATGCAAAGTCCAGTACCCCAATAAGTTGATGTAGAGCTCAGCAGGTATCAAGAACCCAAGGGTATTCCAGTATCAGTGCATTGCCTGGGCTCTTCAAAGCCCCCTAGAACTTCAACTCTCTTCGGGGAAGGGATCAGAGCTGTGGCTTCACTTAGATTTTTCTATTACCCAGTGAAAAAGAGGCTAGAGTAGGTTAAAAGAAGTAATAAAAAGTAAAGTTACATTTCCAGCACACCCGATTTTGTCGACTAAGATTTACATCCCTACCAGAGTAGATGGCATGAAATGATTTCTAACATCCATTTAAACACTTCTACTTCCTCACACATCTCAGAATATACGTTAAGTTGGCTACTCTTTTGTTAGTCTTTATCCCAGCTACTCAAAGTTCAGATTCTCTCAAATACCCTGAAATTACAGAGTCTTCTCAGTCTCCTCTCCAGTTAAATCCCCTCCTTAACAGCCTTTTTTACATGCAGATTTAAAAAGCTTTTACCCTACTACTGCTGCAAACGTATACTCATGTTTCTTTTTAGTAAAAATCTAATGTATTATTTGCAGTGACCGGGAATATCATTTGTATGAAACACAGAGGATTAATGCAGCAAAACAGAGACTAGGTTTTATATTTTTCATTTGCCTGCAAGGGATCTAGCATAGTGCCAGGCTCTACACTTCATGTGTAATTTAAGGCAAGCTAGTGACCTCTCTGAGGTTGTTATTTCCTCTGTAAGATGACAGCCATGACTTGGTTCTTGTGACAATCCAGTGAGATCACATATGTAAAATTATTGTATGCTGCCCAATTGAATTCTCTTATACAATGAAGCTATTTTGGGGCTGACAAAAAGGTTTAGATTGTCAAATGAGATTCACATGAATCAGATATACTACCCAGAATCAAGAGGCAAAGCTGAAGCTGGGAGGGCTCTGGGATATCCCACATAATTCTATAAGCCCTTCCCTTCTGTATACAACAAACTTTCTGGCCCACAGTAATAGATAAGTTCCCAGACAGGATGTCTCATAAATGTTCAGATTCTAGGCTTTTTTTTACCTTTGGCAATCTTTTTTTTTTTTAAGTTTACTTATTTATTTTGAGAGAGAGAGAGAGAGAATGAGAGGGCAGAGGAGGGGTAGAGAGAGAGAGGAAGAGAGAATCACAAGCAGGATCCATGCTGTCAGCACAGAGCCTGAAGTAGGGCTGGAACTCATGAAATGTGAGATCGTGACCTGAGGTGAAACCAAGATGCTTAACCAACTGAGCCACCCAGGCCCCCAGACCTTTGGCTATCTTAAAACAAGGACATCCTACTATGAGCATTCCATAGATAAGGACTCTCTCATAAGGACTCTCTCACTAGCAATATCAGAACAGTTACCATTATATTTACAATGTTACTGAACTGGGTCACCTGCCTCATGGGAAAGATAACTTTGAAACTTTGTTTACCACCTTAGAAAGCAGGAAAAGATCTGAATTAAAAAAAAAAAAAAAAAAAAAAAAAAAAACGAAAAAAACAAAAAAACTCCCCACAGTAGGGAGACTTACTCATTGTTTTCAGCTGAAGTCTCTGTTCCCCTTTGTGGTTTAAGTGGCCCTAATGGTTCTTTAGTGTTCGTGTAACGATGCCAGAGAGGTGCCTATGTCTGAAAATGAGCACATTTCCACCAAAGGACTTTTAAATTATCTTCTTTAAAATATACTTTTTAAAAAGTACTTTTTAAAATGTTTTAATGAGTTTTCATTAAAGCTTTGTTTGCCCTTGGTGTATACTTTTTAAAAAATAAAATGTACTAATTTCTCCTTCCTAGATGAAGGCACCCAATTAAGTAGCTAAGTATTTGTGCAAAAAAAAAAAAAAAATCTGGGTACAGAACATACTGTGAATCATCTTTGCTTCTCTTCTGTCCTCAGGCATCAAAAAGGCAAATGGAAGAATTCTTGCTGGTTTACAGTGAGAATTTAGTAACATATTGTCTTTAGTAAACTATTTTCAAATATCATGGCAAATAAAATGGTTAGGTATCCACAGGGTTCCCAAATTCAGTCATTCCCCACAGACTCTAACAGAAAAATACAAGAAGCAAAAGAATGGTTCCACACCTAGAATATTTTCTAAACAACTCTGATTTGCATTCATGGTTATAAATTTAACCCAGGATAAAAATTAGAGCTAAAGATATTGATCAGTTTATTACCATTAAGAAGACAATGTCTCCTAACAAAAATGAGAACCCAAAGAAAAAATACACTTAGAGTATGATTTTAACGCCTCCAAGTTTGGCATTTGTTTTTACTCCCTGTTCTCGTCACCCCATTTCATCTCTTCTCTGCTTCCACTTTTAATTATTTCTAAGAAGCTGATGACGCACTTTTAGATTGCTCCAGAGCACTCCCTTTCTAAAGAATTGATTCTCAATTGTGACAGCCACGACGGAACACAGTTTCCACATCTGTACAAACTCATCTTCCAGCTGAGTGTGTGCCTCTCTTGTCTTTAGCAAGGTACATACCTTTCCTATCTTTTTAGGCTCTAAAACTAGTTAGAGTTGGAAAGATAGGATACACAACAATTACAGGTAAATGCTTTCCAAGGGGTATCAGTGTGACCTATATGTCACCTACTAAAAGAATAAAAATGGGGTGCCTGGCTGGCTTAGTCAGTTGAGCATCTGACTTTGACTCAGGTCATGATCTCACGGTCCATGAGTTCGAGCCCTGCATTGGGCTCTGTGCTGATAGCTCAGAGCCTGGAGCCTGCTTCGGATTCTTGTCTCCCCCTGTCTGTGCCCCTCCGCCACTCATGCTCTCTCTCTCTCAAAAACTAAATAAACATAATTTTTTTTAAAAGAATAAAAACAATAAATGATAAATCTTTGTTATGTATTCACATTTGACCACAAAAAGTAATATAAATTACCGTTTTAAAAACATTTGTTTAAAACTCTGGGCCTGTACAATTTGACTGGAAGTATAGAAATATTAGGGAATAGAAGTTAGCAATAATATGAGGATAATGAACGGCAAAACAGTACCTTTTGTAGAAAAACCTACAGGAGAAATAAAAATACAAAGAAGTAAAAGAAAAATAGTTTTCCAGGGGATCTAAACAAATTTAAAATACTGTATATTATTTTTTTGCAAAATACTTTTAAAAATCTAACTATTGACAAGATAACTTATCTGACCCACCAGCTGTTCTTTTTTTTTTTTTTTAATTGGACTTTCCTAGTCTTCCTAGTATAATAGTAATGTGATTAGTGGTAATCATATTTGTAGGACAAAATACAGCTTCAACCCTGATGGACCAACTTTTGATTTTTAGTAACATATTTATTTACTTTTTCATATACTGTTTTATTGTAGGTCAGGAAAATTTCTTTCTAAATCTAGATTTGCAGGCCCTTTAAGTCAGCAAATATTTATTAAGTGAACACACTGAGTGCAGTATATGGTTCACAATTAGTGCATAGTTTAAATTAAAGACACTATTTTTATTTTACATATGCGTGTATATATTTTTTCTCCTTTTGAATACCCAACTATTAATTTTCAGAAATGCACTGACTATGATACTATACTGAAAACATTTTCCAAAAAGGAGTTTTGACAAGAGATCTGGAAAAGAACAGTCAGTCTTCTTGCCACATTGCAGGTGCAAGGAAGAAGAGGGGGCAAAGCTAAGTCAGATGCAAGGGATCCAGGAGGCAGGCATGAGAGATAAGACAGCAGCAAAAAGTTCACTGGAAGGAAATGGAAAGATTTGAGAAGGAAGAAAGGAAGCAGGTGACAAGAAAGCCATCAGTAAAAGGGAGCCCCCACTGGGAGACATCTGTAGAAAACATCTGTAGACACTTCTCCATCACCCCCAGGAAGGAAAAACCCTGCCAGACAGACACAAAAAGGCTTACTACCTGTGGTATTTGGTTGAAGGGCATAAACAATGCTCAGTACACCAGCCTCTAATTACTCTATGACAACCCCAGCTCCACCCTCCCAGTGGAAAACATATGTCAAAGCATTTGGTATTGATTGAAACGTAAGGAAATTCTTTGATTCATCTCGTTCCCCACAACAAGCCTGCCTTATTTCACCCTTATTTGTCCGAGGAATAAGGAAAATAAGTACTCCCTTCCAAGGAGAGATAGGAGATGGCTCTGATCCATTTATCATATAACTGTTTTGCTTTGCTTTTGTACCTGAGATTAGAAAAATTCCGGCAACACTGCCCTGTCAGACTGGCATTGAATGCAACTGTAGGTATGACAAAGATACTAGTAGCTGGAAGGGTACACTGTCTAAAGTGATAGTACGGATGATGGGGCCAGCCACCTGGAAGACTGAACAAGTCATTAGAAGATCAGCTGTGAAAAGAATCATCCCCTCCCTGCCTTGCTCGCCTTGAACATCTTATCCTTCCCATGCTCCACATTATCCCATTTACAGCTCATTCAGGGCTAATGTAGCAGAGAGGAAACATGGAGAAGTCAGAGGCAGAGAGAAATCTTGCAAATGAAAAGAAAATTCTTTATTATGACAAGTGGTGTTCACAGCTTCATAAAAGAAAAATACGTTATAGATTTCTGTGCACACGTTACTACCCCGAGCCCATTCAAGTCATTCAGTCTCACTCATGGAGTGAGTTCATTTTGTGGGTCAATCATAGGTGTGTTTGTGTAGATGGGCTGCTATACAGAGCCAGAGTCTCCAGGTCAATGATGAGCCAGATGCTGCCAATGGTGCCACTCCCAGAGTTACTGCTTCTGAGAGCTCGTGCTTTTCATGTATGGCCAGCTGAAAGAAACAAGCCACCACAAAAAATATAATGGAGCCCATAAGAGGCCTGGGCAAAAAAATGCACGTATACAATTACCTGATTGTTAGGCTTTACATTCAGTTTCAGGAGTCTGCATTATCTTGACAATGACTTGCTGAGCGGTGCTGTAAAGTCACTAAACTTTTTATGCTACTCAGTTTTTCAATCTATAAAATAACTTAATAAAAGCAATTTGATATAGAATAGTGCTCCATATAAGCAGGTGTCCTTGAAACCATTCACTTTAAGAGATCAAATAGATTAGCTTCCTATTGACAGCCTCACACACTATCACAGAAAGTATCTATGAAGGACAACAATCAAATGCCTAGGGCATTCATAAAACCGAGGTTTAGAGTTAGTTGGCATTTGAGAAGGCCTCTCCTCCTCCTTTGCTCAGGCCCTCAAATTAAGAAAAGTCAAGAATTCCAAGCCTGTAGACAAGCAAAAGTATCAAATTCCAATTTCCCCACACAACCAGAAACAGTCACAAAAGTGTGACTAGAAACCGAGTCAAGAATTGAGGCCAAGAGAAAAGAAAAATTAAAACGCCACTCCATACGTAATGCAACCATATACTGCCTCCATTTAAACCACTCTGAGCTCAGTCCATACTTATCTGAGAAATAAGAGAAAGGAAATAATTTTAAAAATACAATGGAGGAAAAAGCCCAAGAACAAAGAGTGAAAAGTGAATGAATTTATGGAATACAAGCATTCACTCATGCTTCTCCTATATTTTCCCCCACTCAAACTACTACATTCTCAAATTACTACATTCCTCAAACTACTACATTCCTAAGGACAGAAACCATCCTTATTTTTATGAACATCCCATCCCCTGTCCAAACCACTATCTTCTCACTCCCACATAGCTTTTAATGAAGTATCATGCAGACATAGTAGATGGTTCACTGGTTCATAAATGTAACCTGATTGTAAGTTCAATTATCTGGATCCAGTGATTACTCTTGGAAACAAGTATCACTTTTCTATGCTTTGATTTTACATAATTTGGCAGAAGAACAGATTGAGAGAAAAATACAGCTCTTGGAGCATACAGAAGCACAATTTACACCTGTATCTACATCCATGCATGAGATTTTTCAAAATCTTTTTCAAAACTTTTTTCATACTTCTATACAAATAACTTTATAATAAAGGTTAAAATTTCATTTGCACATGTATTTATAAAACTGATATAAACTCCACCACCCTTATTAGAGGGTAAACTTCTTTAAAGCAAAGACTTCTGTTTTACTTCCAGTTTCCAATCAATGCTCATCCATGAACAGATATATATTTTTAGAAACAGTCTGTTAAAGTAGTTCATCTCTGGCTATTGCTAATTTTATATTCCTGTGTTTAGTCTTTTGTTTGTTTGCTTTTATTAATATGAACCATCTGTGCCTCTCATCCTGTGTTTTTAAATAAGCTACCTAATTGTAGGGTTTAAATTTTTTATTTTTTACCCTCAAGCCTGCTGTCGATTATTTTTGTCAAAATTGAATGCGTGCCCTTTAAAAGGTCATTTCTGAGGTTTTAACCTGTTGGTTTGTGTGATTACAGCAAATCTCGCCTCAGAATTTTTGGTGTTATACAAGAACCACCAGTCTACTGCTGTGTGGAATGAATAACTAAGTCAAAAGCCATTATTTCCTCTTAGTTGTGAAGATCAACTTTTCAACATGCACACAGTTTGTGGTTCGCCATTTCACAATTTTCAAGCAGTTAGCCAGTAATATTCCAAAGAAAGTTTACAAAGGCAACCCCTTTTAGGCAACTTTGTGAAAGGTAGTACTGTTACACAGGAAGTATGGTAAGACAATGATAAATTTCACTAATACACTCGATAAATTATGTCTCTAGTCATAATTTTCCTTGGCCTTATAGACTCAACAACGAAATTATCCTTTATTTTTATTTGACAAGGTAATGCTATATTATTCTGTGGAAGGAGAATATTTGTTCTTTCTAAAAAGAATTGGACACAATCTAAATTATAAGCATATTACCAAAAAATGTACCTATGAGAACAGAACAATAAAATTAGATTCTCAGGGGCGCCTGAGCCTGGGTGGCTCAATTGGTTAAGCATCCAACTCTTGATCTTAGCTCAGGTCATGATCTCACAGCTCATGAAATCGAGCCTCATGTCAGGCTACCCGCTGACAGTGAAGAGCCTGCTTGTGATTTTCTCTCTCTCCCTCCCTCTCTCGGCCCCTTCTCACTTACATGTGCACTCTCTCTCTCTCTCTCTCTCTCTCTCTCAAAATGAATCAACATTAAAAAATTTTTAATAGATTTCAGGAGAGAAACAAAAATCTTTTAAAGATGAGAAAGCATTTTTTTTGAAGAATGGAGCTTAATTATAACAAATGTGTACTATAAATTTAACTCTAGATTTCTAAGAAGCCAGTGGTAAAGGGCTGTGGCATGAACTATTGTGTTCTCCAATTCCTCCTTAATCATTTAAGAAACACATGCCATCAATTTTTCTTCATAACTGCTAAGTTCACAGGGGTCCCAAAAATGAATATTGTAATCACCTTCTGGTATTGATAACCATGACCTAAATGGGATCAAATGCTTTAGGCTGGAGAAAGAGTCCAGTAATCCTCAAACTTATTTACTGATCCAGTCAAGTCTCCCAATTTTGGAAACTAGTAGTATTATTAATACTAATAATGTTAGAAACAACAAGTAACTAGGATACTAGTCTACATATTTTAAGAACATTAAACATGTAATTATAGATCCTGAAAGACAACCATCTCACGATGACAGGTATTTCAGTCACCACAACTTTTTTAGTATATATTCTACAGAGTGCAACTAAAAAATAATTCAACCATTTGTTTTATTTTTGATGTTCTAAAAATTACAAATATAAAAGTGTGTTCTTTTCTTTAAACTATCTATCCTGGAAGGTTTAAAATATAGACAGTGCTCCAAATATTAATAGAGTATTAATACAGGAATTATCTTTAGAACTAGTTTTCCAAGAACACAGGACTTATGTTTTACTAAATACACAGTATTCCATATTCATCTTTCTCATTTTCATTAAAGAGATATAATGGCAACATCATGAATATGGGAGCCAGACAACTCTGAGTTTGAAACCTACATCTGCTATATATTATCTGAACCAGAGTATATTACTTAACTACTTGGCACTTCTGTTTCACAGTCTGCACAAGGGTAGTGACAGACCTGGAAGACTTTTGTGAGCATAAAATTATGTAAGAAATACTGTTCACAGTTTCTTATACATAGACACTGCTTAAAAAGTCTTATTTGTCTATAAACAACCTCTCCACAATTACATAAAATGCAAAAGCAGAGACACTTCTTTTGAGTTTAATTTGGAAGATTATTTTACTAATATTGCTGGTGATAAAAACAATGTTAGTGGCAAGAGGAAGTTTTATTTTTTGTTGCCAGTATCAATGAAATTATATTTTTTTAAATAATATTCTTGGTTCCTCTCTACTTCACTTTAGCTTCCTCCAATTACACATTATCTCTATCCTTTTGCCACATCACAATTAAAGAGGGGAATATGGAAAGAAATGTAAACTCATATGTCTCTTGGTATCAACAAAAACATGTATTCCTAAAAGGAAATCTGTCTGCAAGTAAACCAAGTATTTTCGGCAAATTCACATATTTTGAAGCTGTGACATCTGAAGATACCTCAAAAATTAACCTATTACCTTCTTACTCATATTAGCAAGTGACTCCCAACAAACACTCTACATATAACCTTTATCTCCAAAGACATGGTAAGGGACAAAACTAAAGTGGATGTAAAGTATACCTTTGTATACTTTATTTGGTTTCAAATAGTGCTTTTCTACTTTGACACATAAAAAAAAAAGGCCTCATCAGTTTATCCTGTTTTATTCAGCAAAAATAGACACTTTCCATTCTAAACCTGTCTAATTAAGAGGCACCTGGGTGGCTCAGTCGGTTGGGCATCTGACTTTGGCTCAGATCATGATCTTGCGGTTCTTGAGTTCAAGCCCCGCATCTGGCTCTGTGCTGACAGCTTGGAGCCTGGAGCCTGCTTTGGATTCTGTGTCTCCCTCTCTCTCTCTGTTCCTCCCCTGCTTGCACTCTGTCTCCCTCTCTCTCTCTCTCTCTCAAAAATAAGTAAAGGTTTAAAAAAAATTGTAAACTGTCTAATTAAAAAAAAAAAAAGTTTTGCTATTGGCGTGCTTACAGATAAAAGACCACGCTGTGAGCTACATAAATAATGTTAATAGCATGCAGCATGGTGTCAGTTAGTGGTTCTCCTAGATGATTTATTTTATAGAAAAAGAAAGCATTGTACCTTACCAGTAATAATTTCAATTGTGTTTACAGTAATTAAAATATTTGGAACTATAAACTCCTTACATAAACATATAATCACAAAATGAATTAAATATGATCAAAGATATAAAAGCTATAAATTAAAATGAATATTAATTTAACATAATGTCTGATGATGTTTTGCTTTAGTCAAATTACCAGGTCCAACATGTTTACGTTACTGGCTACTATAACACAGTTTCTCTTAAGTTCAGTATAAGTACACATCTGCTTTGTGTAATGACTTCTTTCTTCCCACCATTTTATGAGACTTCTATAAGCCACACAAAGAGCATGATTGGTAAGGTAACTAGATAAAGAAGTTCAGAGCTCAGAGAAGTGGTTTAGGCTAGAAACGTTAAGCTCACAGTTGAACATAATTTTGTGGTATTTTGTGAGATAATGGGAGGAATGAGGGTAGTTAGTGAAAGGGTCCCATATCCAAAGAATAATGATTGGAATCACAATGAAATAATGATCCAAACCCACCAGGAAAAATACACGCCTCCTCTGGGTCCCACTGTTCCTTTCATTACCTGTTTATGGGTTTACCTGTATCTTCAGGTCAGATTAGTGGGTTTTAAATTACAGGAGGAGGGGACTAGTGTCTACAGAATTGTCTCAGCAGGAGAAAATAAGAAATGGGTGAGAGACACATTAAGGGAAAAGTGTGAGAGACACATTAACTCCCCACCATTGCTTCAAGTGTGCAGGCGTTCATCTGCTTTAAAATATTGGATGAGTAGGGGCGCCTGGGTGGCGCAGTCGGTTGGCGTCCGACTTCAGCCAGGTCATGATCTCGCGGTCCGTGAGTTCGAGCCCCGCGACAGGCTCTGGGCTGATGGCTCGGAGCCTGGAGCCTGTTTCCGATTCTGTGTCTCCCTCTCTCTCTGCCCCTCCCCCGTTCATGCTCTGTCTCTCTCTGTCCCAAAAATAAATAAACGTTGGAAAAAAAAATTTAAAAAAAAAAATAAAATAAAATATTGGATGAGCAAAGGATGTCGTATGGAAGTGATGAATCATGGGAATCTTGAAGTCAGGACTACACTGTATGTTAGCTAACTTGACAATAAGTTTAAAAAATAATAAATAAATAAATAAATAGATAGATAAATAAATAAATAAATATTAGTGAGCTAAAAAAAATTCATGTAAAGAACTGGTTCCACTGCTAGAAAAAACAATGGATTAATTCTCACTGTACGTCAAGAAATAGAAACAAAGTTGAGTTATCTCATATAACAAGAAGTGTACTGGAAAGATGTACAGCTACAAAAACCCAGACTATCTGGTGCTCAGAAGGATAAAATGCTTGTAACATGGTAGAATCTTTGCACCAGTCTTCTGGCATTACCTTAACTCAGTTATTTGCCAACTACATGCTCCATTAGTGTTATTCATATACCTAGAGACAGATCTATAATCCTTTCTCCTCTTTGTAACCACTGATTACTCACAGTTCTGTCTCCTCAGAACTACAATTTATGATTATCACTCAGGGTTCTAATTCCCTCGTGACATCTTTCAGCTTCTGCTCCCCTCTTAACCACTAATTATTTCCCTATTTCCAGATCAGTCGAATCAGGGGGCAGACAGAGTTTCACTATCTGCATAGGTCAAATTCTTCAGCAATGGCTGTAGACAGGTAAGATTGGCCTGGGAATGATCATAGTTTGTTAGGCATCAAGGCTGACAGCTGTAATATAGCAATGAGCACAATTTGCTTAACATGAACCTTCACTGAGAATGAAGATAAAAATGTTTATTTTAAATAACTTATCAAAGTACAATTATTCGTGACACAGTACCAGAGAATAGCTGTGTCTATAACTACTAGCAAAATGCATCAATTTCATCCAAATATTACCTGACCTCAGTGATTTTATGTGTGTCATCATGCCCACTATAATTTAAGGAGCAATTTATAAAAATCAATATAGTATGCAGGTAACCTCTTAATGAGTTCTGACGTATTTCCTACCTCAACTGGAAGACACTTAAGAACCTCAGATCATGGTTATATGGGATCATAAGGTCATATTCGAATAACCAGAGAAATCTCAGCTGCCAAAAAAATCAAGCGGATGCACAATATGAATTTCACAAAAACACTTCATATTCATTCCTTTTCATAAGAATGGTTGAGGAAAAAAAAACAAAAATAAATCAACTTTTTAGCCATGGTAAAAATCAATTTTTAACAAACATAAATGCTCTGGTTAAGAACTGCCAGCTAAGGAATCAAGTGTGACAGCTTTTAACTTAGATTTAATAAATGCAAAAACTTTCACCCCTATTGCTTCCAGGAGCTCTAAAAGTTTCCTAATCCTGAATACAGCAAAAAGTATCTCCAGAAGAGGATAATTTTTTTAAATATTCCAACTTCAAAATAAACCAATTTGGTGCAGTGTTTCCTTAAACATTCTCTCTTATACAAATGGTTATTAAACAGCTAGAATGTAAAGTAGAGGGCATCAAAATCTCTACATAATAAAAATCTCAAGCTGGTGAGAACTCCATATCTGATGAAGACCATCCATGTTATTTCAATGCACTGTGAACAGCAAGCCTCAGTGTTTGGACACATGTTGCTTTTATTCTCTTTCCCTAAAGAATTAGGTCATATTTGTTAGTCATTGAATTCTGTATACACATTCAATAAGAAACTGCTATTCTATTTACTGTATATCTGTTCTATTCACGCAGAAGATTGATATATAGAATTTGGCATAATTAGTCAAGAGCCTGAAAATAGATACAAACATATCGAAAAGAAAATTCAGAATGCCTTTGGAGTGTGCTTGAGGAACCTGTTGTCTTGAAAAAATATAAGTCATCTTTTGATAAATGATACTATGCTGGTGAGATGCTGTTGCTGCTGTTTTTTTCCATCACTGTAGTGAATAACAGCAATATCACTACATCCATTTCATTATACTTTTACAGGTTTAATTATGCAACGAAATTATGAGTCTCATAGTCCCACCTATGAGGACAAGTTATGTAAATATTTTTATGTTTGTGGTTCATTTTTAAAATCTATATTTGGGGGGCGCCTGGGTGGCGCAGTCGGTTAAGCGTCCGACTTCAGCCAGGTCACGATCTCGCGGTCCGTGAGTTCGAGCCCCGCGTCAGGCTCTGGGCTGATGGCTCAGAGCCTGGAGCCTGTTTCTGATTCTGTGTCTCCCTCTCTCTCTGCCCCTCCCCCGTTCATGCTCTGTCTCTCTCTGTCCCAAAAATAAATACCTTGAAAAAAATACGTTGAAAAATACGTTGAAAAAAAAAAATTAAAAATAAATAAATAAATAAAATCTATATTTGGGAACAAATAAATGAAGTACTTCATTGTCTACTGGTTACAGAACACATCGAACTCATTACCCTCAAAATGTTATTCAAATTGGGACTCTGAAAATGTTTAAGAGTTTAGGTGGATTAACAGATCAACTCCCTTAAAGTTATTTAAAGGGTAACATACTTGAACTAGAGAATAATGTTACAACGACAGTACTATAAACTCTTCCCAAAATGTAACTTGTGTGCTATTGCCATAAATGAAGACTCACAATATCTTACAGTCAAAAAGAATGTTACTTACTTAAATTCTCAACTTCCATATTTTACTGATGGAAAAAAAAAATAGTTGTCAAAAGTTTAAATAATTTCCTGAGTCAAATAAATGGTGGTGAGCCTGAATAGGAATTTCTGCATATTCATCTGATTAGAATTTAAAATCTAGATGGACTGTGTTGCTAATTCAACAAGCATGTTTCTAAACAAAATGAAAAATAAGAAATCATAGAAAATTTCTATAGAGGAAATAGTGTCTTGGTATCAATTTAAATGATAGTAAAAAAATGTGTTCTATGTTCCTTCTGTCTTTTAAACTTTATATCATAATTACTTTTTAATGTCTTAAATTAAAGCAGATGGGAAGATAAGCAGATTAGGATATATTCAGATAATGTGATCTTATTATCACAATCCAGGAGTGGCCTTAAGAGATCATTAGTTGTGATACCTATGCAGTACAAAGAAACAGAGGTAAATATTAACCACAATCACATAAGATGAAACAAGAAATCATTATATTTTATAGCAGAAATTTACTACTTTTTATGCCAGAATTGCACACTGGAAGCTTATAGGTAGACTCTGGCATTCAACTTTTGATTTGGTCCACTCGTGTTTTATTTTTTATAAATTGAAGTCATTATAAATCTTTAAAAATTGGGACGTTTCAAAGAAAAATCCAGATTTTCAGATTCTCTCAACAATTAAAAAAAATGACAATGCCAGGATTGCATTTTCTTTTTTTTTTTTAGTGTTCATTTATTTATTTAGACATAGAAAGAGAGAAGATAAGAGGGGAAAGGGCAGAGAGAGAGGAGAGAGACCAAGCAGTCTCCACACTCATAGCAGAGCCCAGTGTGGGGCTCTATCCCATGATTGTGAGATCATTACCTGAGCCAAAATCAAGAGTCGGTGCTTAACTGACTGAACCACCCAGGTGCCCCCCAGGATTGCAATTTCAAATAAGAAGCAATTCATAGGAGCTGAGTAGCTGCCCTTTAGGCAGATTATACCCTCTTCAGGTACCCTATAGTCTTCACCACTCCCTACCGTTCACTCAAATAGATTAACCGCCTAAACCCTATATTCTTATGAGGTTGTAACATGATTTGGTCATCAATATCTAATAATTTCACATACCACATCTATTTGTTCAACGCTCTAGAGACATATATTGTGGTTAAAAATATCCATTAGTGTATTTTCAGCAGCAAATAAAATAAATACCCAACTAGAATTCATTAAACAATATAGGCATTTACTATACTGCAAAGAAGTTCTGAACTCGGTTCTTAAGTTGGCTAGTTCATCAGTTCAATGACATCTCAAGCAACAACAATCTCTCGGCGTCCTGCTTTGCCATCCTGGGCATATCATCTCATTTTCTCTGGCTACCTTCTCTCGTCCCACACTGATGGGTATTGGTCTTGGTATCCCACCAGCCAATAAAGTCCGAAGTGAAAAAAGAGAGGGTCTCCTCTTTTGTATCTCTTTCTATTACTGAGGATACATTTTCTAAAATATCCCCAGAATTCCTCTAACATCTCAGTTTTACTTCCTATAGCTGAAAGGAGGCCACATGGCTACTACATTAAGGTTCTCCAGAGAAACAGAACGATTCGGATGAGTGTATACATAAGTAGAAAGATTTATTTAAGGAATTGGTTCATATGATTATGGAGGCTGGCAATTCCAAAATCTGTGGAGTGGGCCAGCAAGCCAGGAATATAGGAAGAGCTCATGTTTCAGTTCAAGTCCAAAGGCTATCTGCTGGCAGAGTTCCCTCCTACTGGGGTGAGGTAAGTCTTTTGTTGGAGTCAAGCCTTCAGTTGATTGGGTAAGGCCCACCCACATTAGGGAGGTCAATCTGCTTTCCTCAGAGCCCACAGATTGAAATATTAATCTCATCCAAAAACACACTTACAAATATGCAGAATAATGTTTGACCACATGTCTGCGTACTTAGCCCAGCCACGGTGACAGAGAAAATGAACCATCACACTATACAAAACTTCAACAATTAAGGAAGTAAAGACAGAGATGGAGGAATGGCTACTAGAGACTGAAGGTGATTTATTCTGAAAGACACATCAGTTGGTCCTGTTTAATTAAACCTGAAGCTTCAGAGAGAATAATCAAGGAAAAAGAAAATGCTGCCCTCTTAAATAAAGTTCAGAGTAATCAAAATTGCCACTGAAATGAGCCTCCTGATGAGGTGATTTGGGCCACATGCCCAAAAGGCAAGCCAAAACAACTCTTAGAATCTCCTTTTATTTTATGGAGGTTGATTCATTGTCCATTTCACAAATGTATTCTTACACAATGGAAATTAAATGACTTAGCATATTTCATCTTTTGAAAGTACCACCAGGAAACTTAGACTCAGCTTTATATCCAATCACACACCCTCTAACAGCTGTCTTCCCTACTATGATACTTTAAGAGGGAGGATAGCACACTAGTTAAAACACACATTCTGAAACCAAATTGTTTGGAATCAGATTCCAGTTTAAACTTAACAAGTGTGTGATCTTAAGAAAATTCTTTATCCTCTCTGAGTTTCAAGTTTTTCATTTTAAAATGGTTTTTATTAATGTAAAATGAATTAACATGTATGCACTTAGAGCCTGACACCTAATAAATGGGTGTCCTATTATTTTATCACCTTTACAAAAGTCTTTGTAATACTTTTATTATGAAAGTTGTTCTATGTTTATTTTTCAAAGTGGCATCAAAATATTTTACAGAGGAAGAGAAAGCAGCAAGTAGTCTCTCTAGATATCTCTCTAAGATAGATTTTTAAAATGTTTTATTTTTAAGTAATCTCTACATCCAATGTGGGGCTCAAACACAATCCCGAGATCAAGAGTAGCATGCTCTACCAACTGAGCCACCCGGGTGCCCCTGGACATTCATTTTTTTAGGGATGTAGAAAAAAACTGTCTCAAGATGGAAAAGGGAGAAAGGATGGAATCGGAAGTTATGTCTTTAGAGAGAAAAGGGAACCAATTTCTAAGAGGAAGAAGTATGCAGGCAATGTGATGGGGGAGAAGGAAAAAAAAATCCTTGGGTCCCAAAGATAAATTAAACATAAAGATAGTTTTAGGACCCAAACAGCAAAGGAACTGAAGATTTCTCCTCATATTTATGCATAAGTTATATATTGCTGCACAAACAAGACACACTACCTCACAATTTCAGTGGGTCAGGAGCTCAAGAATGACTTAGTTGGGTTTTGTGTTTCAGAGTCATATAAGGTTTCAATATAGGTGTCAGCAAAGACTGTAGTCTCATCTGAGGCTCAAATGGGAAATTATCCACTCATGTGATTACTGGCAGCATTCAGTTCCTTTTGCTGCCAGAATCAGGGCTTTTGTTCCTTGCTGGCTGTTTGCTGGAGATTACCTTCCCTGTGCCATTGGGTTTTTCCATATGGTGGCTCATAATATGCCATCTTGCTTCTTTACAGGCAGCAAGGGAGAATTTGAAAATCGTAGCAAGATGGGTGGTAAAACCTTATGTAATATAATCACTCACATGTATTCATGCATGTCCTGTTACCTTTGCCATACTCTACTAGTTAGAAGTCATGGATCTTCCCCAAACTCAAAGGGAAGGGTTTACATAGGATTTTAATACCAGAAGACAAAAATCTTGGGAGCCACCATAGAGTCTGCCTGCCTCATATTACTAATACTTTTTCTTCTTTTAACAATTTTAATTATGTTAAGGCTTACATTGCTCTTTCTCTTTGGCCACTAGGAAACCCAAAGCCAAAATTTTGACTCAGCTTTAGAAACTATATAAGGTCTAATAGTCTGTGTATCTGTAATATAAATACCAGCTTATAATGACCTTCCCTGTAGGTAGATGTCAGCTGTTGCCAATGATTTATACATCTCTTCTCCACTTATTTTTAATAAATATGTTCCCATAATTCCTAAAATTCCTCTGGAGAATAAGACATTGAATCAATAATTGTACTATAAGGGCATTATTAAAAAGAATAGCTCAGCTTTGAAAAGTCATGAAGTCACAACGCCACATCAGCTTTTCTGGTCTTCTCCATTGGTACTGCAGAAATCCCACAGGTGAAAACACATTCCATCCCTCACCTTGATGTCACTACCAATGTCACTAATTATAGTATAAGTCATTCAATTCAGTTACTATACCTATTATGACCTTCACTTAATCAACAGTAATGTCCCTTTCCATTTCATTTTGTACGAGTTCTCTTCTAAAACCTATACTGAGACAAAAAAAAAAATGCAAGCAATATAATCACATCAGGGATTAAAATTAGGGAAAGAAGTATTCAGTTTACAATATGCATTCTGTAAATATGGGCACAATACAATGTAGTATGGAGAAAATGACGTTTTAGCAAAGCACTACTTTGAACTGACTTCTATGATACATGAAACATTTTAGAAGACTTTTCCTTAATTTTGACCAATATTAGTATATAATTTTTAAAAGAATTTTTGTGTTTACTTTATCAAGCATAGTTTTATCTCATGTTCTCCATATTTTCTGTTCCAATCATAGGACTAAAACAACTAAGAATAATTAATATCTTTGAAGTCACCTATAATTTTTATGTCAGCTCTTTCAAGAAGTTTTTGTTTCCCGGTGAATAATAATTTCAGGCTGTGAGAAAATGAGAAACGTTTTAAAGTATGCTTTTGGCTTGTATTTTTCTCACCTTTTTAAAAAAATAAATGCACTAACTCCTTTCTGGTGTTAACTTTACTCACTCCTACAAATTAAATGATAGTCGATGTTCAGGGCAAGCTGTGGCTGTGTTGCTGATGGTGACTGCAATCTTCTCAGAGGACACTGCATTAACCCGTTATATGGGTTATTGCAATTCACTTTGCACAGATGCAGCTTTTCAAAAAAAAATTAAATTCTCTTCCTTTTGGCAAACCACAATTTCTTCATAGTCAACAACCCAGTTCCTATCACTATACCTTCCCAGTGTGACATAAGCACCCTGGGTGCTTTGTAACAGGGTAAGGCTGGCCCAATACTCAGCACTATGCACAGAATGTTCTTTACAGCATCCCTGTGATTTCAAGAGGTAATAGTAGTTATGTGCATGCTAAATCTAGAAGTCTTTTAAAGAGAAAAAAGGACACCGCAAAACTGCCTCAGAGGGCTGGGGTGGTGTGGAGGGAAGGAGGGGTGGTCCACTATAAAGCCAGACATGTCCGCTTTGGAAAGTTAATCTCACTGCCTGCACTTCACATGGGACTATTTGTCAGCAGATTGCTTTCTGTTCATTATAACTCTCATATTCAGGAAGAAGGAGAATTGGCCAAACCAGTAATATAAATGCATTGTATGCTTTACCCTCCCTCTTTATGATTAATTCTACCAGTGGTACAAATTTGCATGAATGAATGTCAGTGTGTTTTCTGCCCTGAACATTTCCTGCTGGCTTCAGTTCAGCCCTGCTGACATTTATTACAAATAATAGCTAAATATTCCTGATTTAATAGCTGCAGTGGCCCCACATCTGAAGGTGATGTCTGTAATAAAAGCAGACAAGACGAGCTTATAACAAATACTAATCAGATTGTGTTTGCACACATAATGGATAAGCCTCACAGATATACCCACAAAATGTAATGGTTGTTTTTTAAATGCAGCTGCCAGAAGTCACAGTTCAAGAACATATTGGTCGCTTTATTTCTTTTTCATTTCCCTTCTTCCTCCATCTCCTTAAAGTACCAAAGGCCTCTGTGCACAATCAAGATTGAATATTATCCCCTTTTTTATCTGGAAAAATGGGACACTAAACACAGAAGACTGGCTGTGGTCTTTTATTCATCTTTTGTTGCTCCTTCTAAACAAAAGGCATTGTCCCCTGATAAATTCCATTTTCTGTCTCTTATTCAAAGGTAGTTTACACACTAGCTACAGTGATTCTCACACAATGCAGGGACTGGCAAAGATACAAATAACTTTCAAAGTTCTTTCAACCTGTTGACCCAGGTGTCCCTTCTGAAAGATATAAACTAGCCCTTCCACACCTCTCACAATTGATAAAGGAGACTATAAAACCCGAGATTACAAAAAGAAGACACACAGTGCCTACTAAAGGCAGGTTTAAAAAGCTTTTGGGAATAAAAGGTGCTTTTCTCTTTATCCTACCCAAACTTCACAAGCCTCCATATGAAAATTGAAGGAAGTCAAGTTAGCATTGTCTTTCCCTTGACATTTAAACACTTAGGAATTTGACTCACTTGGCATTAATTGTGAATAATTTTCTGAAAATACACCTTTTTCTATTTTTGCAGTTTTCTTTCTAGAGTAGACTGTGCAGAAAACTATAATGAGCAGGGACTACAGCCACCAGAGTTTTTTGTTTGTTTTTTTTTTTTTAATATTACAATGAGATATATTACCTGACTGGCAAATATGCCCTTTAGTGCATAAACTGACTGTATCACACTTGGGAGCAAAAGTCTCAATCACAAATGGTTGCAAGAACTTACTGTAAGCTAAGAGTGGATATTTTTGTTGAAGGCCCAATATCACACCCTATTCTAGAGAGCGACCTTAGGATGTCCCCAAGTAATAGCTTCTAACTCCCGCCCTCCTCTGATTCCTCCAGCAGGTCCAGTGTTCAGTAAGGCAGTGAATATGGGTCTTGGGTCCACTGGTACTTCTCAAGCACCTCAGTTGTACCACTATGCCCCTAGTGTCCCACAATGGTTCCATGTGAATCAATAATCTGGAAAGTAGATCCGACAAAATTGTTTATTATCTTGATATTCAGAAAATGAGTACAAATTGACCACCTCATCATACTGAGTGGTATAGTCTCCCAATGGAATTTGTTGTTTCACTGTGATCTTCAAAAGAACTAGAAAATTAGGCAAAACGTCTCCACATTGGTCAAGAATAGAGACTGTCCTCATTTTACACATGAGGACACTGAAGCCCAGGGAGTTTAAGTGACTTGCCAAAAGTCACACAGTGAATTAAGGCAAAATTTGTACTGTAGTCTTTGTCTTACAATGTTTTTTCCACTACACTATTCTCCATTTACCCCTAGCTCACCTGTTTTCTTCCGATACATGAGAACCACTTTACTCAAGTCATCGTCCTGAGCTGCAAAGTTTGATAAATGGGTTTGCTGGATTCTCAATCTATTAAATCCATTTGGCCAAACATACGACCCATGTATTATTCTGTCTATCCAGGTCTTCCATTATTCCAAATGTGGCTACCCCATCACTTGATGGTGCCATTCATTTATAATATATCATTTTTCCCTCTGGATGAGAAATCTTGTTTAGACTGACAAGGAAAGACTTCATATACATTTCTTCATTGCTAAGCGTGACCCTTCCATGGCCAGCCTTTCATAGCCAGGTATTCAGGCACAAAGTTGCTGTACTTTGTGTCTTTTCTCCCTACAGCATTATTTTTCTCCCTTTTTTGTCACAGACAATTATGTTCCTTCCAGAGGTCCAGTTCACATGCTTAGCACATTGTGTTCAGATCCCTCTGTCTCCCACCGTTTGCCTTCACATATGTTCAGCTTACCTAAATGTCCATTAGGGTTCTGGGTCCATCTTCTATAAATCTCTTTTAGCATCTGTGTCCTTGTTATGCCCTGGTCTGGGAATACCATTTCTCTATCCCATTTTGGTTCTATTCTTAACACTGCCTCCTCTCTGAGCTTTTTCCTGAACATCAGGCAGTGATTTCTTCCTACTCTGAGTACCTGATGACATTTTTGTCACTTCCAGCACTTATATACTGGCTTACCTGTATTACAGTTAATGTGCACTAGGTGCCCTAGACCATGTCTTTTATAATTTATCCTTATACCACATAGCAACAGGACAGGGCCTTATTCTTCACTGGAAAAAAATATATATAGATAAATAAATATTTATTGTCCATAAGCCATAGCCATATATTTTAATCCTTAGCAAAAAAAAAAAAAAAAAAAAAGCCTGCCATCATAAAAACGATACATCTTTGCAACTCTATGTCAAAACTAAAATGAAGCATATGCTACTTCAATGTTCTAAGAGCTGTTTGAAAACTGAAGAGAAAGCAAAATGAATTTTATAATCTAGCATAGTGTATCTAGCAGAGGCTGTATGCCTGAGACCAGAAGGTTAAATGAGGGAAGCAGGAATCATAGGCAGGCCATCAATCTAAGGACTGACCCACCTTGGAGGGAGGGTGGGGGAGCTCATAGTCTGAGTCTCAAAGCCCAAGAACTAGGAGCTGATGTCCAATATCCAAGGGCAGGAGAAGATGGATGTCTCATCTCAAAGAGAGAAAGTGAATCCACTTTTCCTCTGCCTTTTTGTTCTATTTAGGCCCTCAATGGATTAGATAATAAATACCCACCCACACTAGGGAGAGCAAACTGCTTTACTCAGTGTACTGATTCAAATGCTAATCTCTTCCACGAACACCCTCACAGACACCCTCAGAAATAATATTTTACCAGCTATCTGGGCAATCTTTAGCCCAGTCAAGATGACACATAAAATTAACCACCACAGAAGGCAAGTATTCAAATGTTTCAAAGTCTAGCATCTATAACCACAGTCAGAATTCTAGAAAAATTCTAAAGAACTGAGACTATTCCAGCAAAGGTATAAAAAAAATTCCACTGAGGCAATTCCTGAAGTCTAGATAAAGGCAACTATAACCTAGAACCAGACATTAAATTTTGATAGGCAAATGGTAAAGAAAGAGGAAAGAGCACCGCCACTGAACAAAAAGAAAAACGTGTCAACAAGGGCTCAGAAGCAAGTCGTGTTGGAGTCTGGCTCTACTCTCAGAGAGTATTTTTCTTCGTTGCTACAATGCAGGAAGTCTGGTGGTCTAGAAGAACCTCTGTAGAGTCAGTCATGCTTGCATTTAGCCAACAAAAACACTACTAACTTGCATCTAAAAAATGAACACAAGTTTTTAAGAGGCAACCCACCTTACTATGAGACAATCACCCAAAGCCATGTTCTCAAACTGTAATGTGCACATAAATTACCTGAGGATCTCATTAAATTGTAGATTCTGATTCAGTAGGTCAGAGATGAGTCTGGAATTCTGAATTTTTCACCAGCATCCATGGTTCATACTGAGTCACACTTTGAGTAAGGAAGACATACACAGTAGCTAAACTGGAGCCCAAAATATACAAAGGACATATTTTAAAATCACAACCTAATGCTTCAATAGTGTATATACATAACTTATACATAGACTGTATACTTCGTTATACTATCTGTAATAACATGTTATACTATTTCAGACCTCTGAATATATGTTATTATATTCCCTTGCCAACATTTAACAAAAATTTGAAGCACTTGTTTTCCATATTTATCTCTTGCCTCTGTCTGCTTATATTCTTTTTAATAGGTTCCAAATGAGAAATGTTCACTTCACAGATTTTAATTACCTGAAATCCTTTTTTCCTTATTGATTACCAAGAGCAAAGTAGCTTTTTGCGTTAACCTTTCAAAATGTCCAATTTAATTTATGAATACAATATTTTTTCAACTCAGTGTGTATAGATGATGCATACTGTTTCATACTGCTGTTATAAAAAGACTGTTTTAATTACCCCACAGAAATGTGCCTGGTATGGAGAATTGTGAGAGCTCATGAACAGAACTGCCCAACAATTTATTGGAAGAGCACCCAGCATCCACAGAGCAATGGTATTCGTGGTAGATAAAGCATGCACTCAACTGCGGGGGAAATTTGATTTGACATCACATTAGGATTAAATCAGTTATGAAATATTCCATAATGGCTGCCTTTATTTTGTATTTTTGAAAACAAAAGCCTGATTTTCTGGATTCCTGCTAACGGACTAAACATTGACATAAAGCCTAGAGACATCACAGTAGGAAGAAGGGGGCTGCTAGTGATGAGGTCATCCCGAGGCATTTGAATCCGGGGCTCCCATTATTCCAAATGTGGTAGCTATTCTGGGAAGCTTCAAGGTCACAGAACCAACACTGCTTGATTGCATTCACTTCTCTGATGCCTTCAGCAAGTGTTGCTCTTTTTTACATTTTCTGGGCTTTGAAATTCACATAGCAACTTTATCCCCCCTCAACCCAATCAGAAGGCTTTCATGCAAGCCATTCTGCAAAACACAAAATCAGGGGGAAAAGAAGCTAAATCAAACTCAAATAAAAAGCAGTGATAGAAGGCTTCAACAAAGTCCACACAGGGAATCAAACCTGCTTTTAAACAAAAATATTGACATAGCAATTTAAAATAAATACCAGTTTCATATGCTGAACATTTTATTATTGGCTCACAGGACTGCAAATGTAAGGAACACATTCTTCTCTGAAACATTGCCAAAGGCAAACCTCTTAAAAACCAAACATTGTGACATGTTCTTAAGCAGCTTGCCATCATGTCGATTGTTGCATTTGGTATAACATAACGCCTGCATGTTCATTAAGCCCACATTTTGCAATTAAGGTACATATGTTTTGCTTCTCCAAATGTCTGAAAGCCAGGTGGAACGAGTCAATCGCTCTGGTGACATTGAGCATTTCTACAACAATGCTGAATTCTAGCTCAGTATTTTGCATAGTCTGCCGATTATACAGAAAACAGAATTGCCGATATGTCCTTTTGTGTAAAGCTGTAAATGCTCAGAAGATCTTAGCAAATACTGGCTATGTTGCTGCTAAGGTACACGAAGCAGATGTCTACAATTACCCTGTTAAAAAGTTTCATTGTAAAAGACCCTTCAGATAAAGCACTGCTGCTGGTGATTGTACATTAATTGGCTTCATTCCTCTCTGAAAGTCTAGCAGAGCGTGGTCCTCTGATTTGATGCCACCCAACGCATACTGTATGCTGAAAATATTGAGAGTCCTGGTTCTTTCTTTACCTTTTAATCTTTAAGTAACGTGCCTATAAAGTAAGTGTAGTGATTCTTTCCTGACACTCAATATTTCTTCAAAGTTTTAAAAAGCAAAATAAAAATGGATTTCATTACAATTGGGACCAATAATACCTAAGGATAAGAGGCAAACGCAGAGAAAAGACGCTGACCTGAAGTTAAAATGGTTAAGTTTCATTCAGTTCATTGGAACCTTGAAATTGTGAGCACTTGGGCAACCGAAAAGTTAGGTGTCAAGTAGCAAACAAAATATGGCTTTCACAAATAAATCCCACCAAGGCTAGAGTTGTGTGACCTCCCCAATTTACCTCTCTAGGTAGAGCACCTTATAACTCTCATCTCGATGTCAGGAAGAGCTAATTAGCTGAAAGCTACATCTGGGGTGAAAGGGCAATGGGAAGGCACAACAAGGATTGCTTCGAAATTGCTCTCACTGTGTGTCTACTGGAGAGGGGTTCGGGAAGATTGCTTAAAGTGCAAAAGCCCTTTCTGATATTTCTGACAGTTAAAGTGCCCTAAATTGGAATGCACTCCTATATAACAGAATAAGGAAGAAAATCATTGCTGGAGAGTGTTGATGGTTATGGGAAGGTTAGGCTTTGCTGTAAAAGCCCATGCAACTTGGTGAGGTTTTTTTTTTTTTTTTAACAACTTTGAAAATATCAGATAAACATGACCTATGACGTTTTTCAGGTTTAACCACTCACTACTCGCTCTTACCCAGTCTCCTACATTTAACCATCCCCAGCTCAGCACGATCTTCCACTGTTTCTCTTTTAATAGTTTCAGTAAAAGATTTAGGGTCACCCGGTAATTTCTGATTTACTCTAGACAGAAGAAAGGGCAGGAATAGAGACGGAGAGCTGTGAACATTCCTAAGGAACTTAGGAATTACCTCCCAGAACAGCAGCATCAAAAGAGCACTGGAATAGGAGCCTGAAGATCCTTCAGTCACAAACAGTGTGCATCCTGGACAAAATATTTAATCTTTCTTTGATTTAATTTCCGCATATGTAAAAGGCAGAGGCTTGTCAACATCCATTTTTGACATTCCCTGTAATGACTACAAGATTCCCACTTCTGCATTTCCTTCAGTGTTCTTAAATACCAGCATTCTCTTCTTCCCTCTGTACTGGCTTATCATTGACAAAAGATTTCGGGTTTAATTACCTGCATTTCCCTAAGGTACACTTTACTCAGAAATTTTCATCTATGAGCATATCGATAATACTCCGTGAAAAAACAATTTTGGAGTTTCAATAAACCTAAAACATAAACAGTGACAAGAAAGGGGTATTTGCAACTGTTGAAAGAATCTCAGATACAAGATGGAGTCCCCATTAACATGAAATCTTCAAAGATGGTCAAAATCTGGGAACACTTTGAAAGAGCTGAGGAGAACATCCAAGTGATTCAACTATGACTCCAGAGAATTCATAGCAGAACCACATGAGTGAGGTCCTAATTCATGCTAAGACCTCTTAACCTATATCTCAAATAAACATCATAAGAGAATATGCAGAGATTAAAATAAACCAAATACTGAGAGCCTACTGGGTAGAAAGCACTGTCAAAGATGCTGAAACAGAGATGAACATGGTGGGGACCTGTCCAGCAGGAGATGACAGCTTTGTGAAAAAAGAACAACAACACGGGGCGACTGGGTGGCTCAGTTAAGCGTCCAACTTCACCTCAGGTTATGATCTCACGGTTTATGGGTTTGCACCCCACACGGGGCTCTGTGATGACAGTTCTGAGCCTGGAGTCTGCTTCAGATTCTATGTTCCCCCCCTCTTTTAGCCACTAGCACGTGCACTCTCTCTCGCTCTCAAAAATAAATATTTTGTAAAGAATACAACAACAAAACACCCTCAAGCCCTTGAGGTACTTGCAGACCATAGACACCTTGAGGCAATTAGTTGGAAATTACAGTGATGTGAGCAAAATAAACTCAGTTGATCAAATCAGCTTACTAAAAGGACTAAATCGGTTAGTCTAAGTGGAAAACCATAAACACAGTCCAGACTAAAATCAAACAATTTGGCCAGGGTGTGAAAGCAAACCACTGTTCGGTTAATTTAACAGACATTTCACTTTGAACCAGGTGTTTGGCTGACACTAAGCTTCATCTAGAAAGTGGGCTCTGGCTTGTTTCATTGTATTTATTCTAAAATAATTAGAGCAAGATGAGATAATGGGAAAACAAAAGAAAAACAAATGATCAAGATGAATATAGAAATCACATCAAACATAAAGAAAAAGAAAGAAGAGGAAAAGAAAATGAGAAAAAATGAATTAGATTATTTCTAAACATCCTTTTTCAGCTCCTTTATTTATTTTCAGAGAGAGAGAGAGAGAGAGAGAGAGAGAGAGTGTGTGCAAGGGGCGAGGAACAGAGAAAGAGGGAGACAGAGAATCCCAAGCAGGCTCCACACTGTCAGTGCAAAGTCCCACATGAGGCTCGAACCCATGAACCATGAGATCATGACCTGAGCCAAAATCAAAGTTGGACACTTAGGCCACTGAGGCGCCCCGTCCTTTTTCAGTAAAAAAAAAAAAAAAAAAAAAAAAAAAAAAAAAAAAACCATTAAATATATATCAAGTTTAGAAATTAAAGAAAAGGGGCACCTGGGTGGCTCAGTCAGTTAAGCATCTGACTTTGGCTCAGGTCATGATCTCAGGGTTTGTGACTTCAAGCCCCGCATCAGGTTCTGTGCTGACAGCTTGGAACCTGGCCTGTTTCTGATTCTGTGTCCTGCTGATCAAAAAGGATTTAAATAATATAACAGAAAGTGAATTTAGAATAATAGTCATAAAATTAATCGCTGGGCTTGAAAACAGTATAGCTGACAGCAGAGAATCTCTTGCTACAGAGATCAAGGGACTAAGGAACAGTCACGAGGAGCTAAAAAACGCTTTAAACGAAATGCATAACAAAATGGAAACCACCACGGCTTGGATTGAAGAGGCAGAGGAGAGAATAGGTGAACTAGAAGATAAAGTTATGGAAAAAGAGGAAGCTGAGAAAAAGAGAGATAAAAAAATCCAGGAGTATGAGGGGAAAATTAGAGAACTAAGTGATACACTAAAAAGAAATAATCTATGCATAATTGGTATCCCAGAGGAGGAAGAGAGAGGGAAAGGTGCTGAAGGGGTACTGGAAGAAATAATAGCTGAGAACTTCCCTGAACTGGGGAAGGAAAAAGGCATTGAAATCCAAGAGGCACCGAGAACTCCCTTCAGACGTAACTTGAATCGATCTTCTGCACGACATATCATAGTGAAACTGGCAAAATACAAGGATAAAGAGAAAATTCTGAAAGCAGCAAGGGGTAAACGTGCCCTCACATATAAAGGGAGACCTATAAGACTCGTGACTGATCTCTCTTTTGAAACTTGGCAGGCCAGAAAGAATTGGCACGAGATTTTCAGTGTGCTAGACAGAAAAAATATGCAGCCGAGAATCCTTTATCCAGCAAGTCTGTCATTTAGAATAGAAGGTGAGATAAAGGTCTTCCCAAACAAACAAAAACTGAAGGAATTTGTCACCACTAAACCAGCCCTCCAAGAGATCCTAAGGGGGACCCTGTGAGACAAAGTACCAGAGACATCACTACAAGCATAAAACATACAGACATCACAATGACTCTAAACCCACATCTTTCTATAATAACACTGAATGTAAATGGATTAAATGCACCAACCAAAAGACATAGGGTATCAGAATGGATAAAAAAACAAGACCCATCTATTTGCTGTCTACAAGAGACTCATTTTAGACCTGAGGACACCTTTAGATTGAGAGTGAGGGGATGGAGAACTATTTATCATGCTACTGGAAGCCAAAAGAAAGCTGGAGTAGCCATACTTATATCAGACAAACTAGACTTTAAATTAAAGGCTGTAACAAGAGATGAAGAAGGACATTATATAATAGTGACAGGGTCTATCCATCAGGAAGAGCTAACAATTATAAATGTCTATGCGCCGAATACCTGAGCGCCCAAATACATAAAACAATTACTCATAAACATAAGCAACCTTATTGAGAAGAATGTGGTAATTGCAGGGGACTTTAACACCCCACTTACAGAAATGGATAGATCATCTAGACACACGGTCAATAAAGAAACAAGGGCCCTGAATGAGACATTGGATCAGATGGACCTGACAGATATATTTAGAACTCTGCATCCCAAAACAACAGAATATACTTTCTTCTCGAGTGCACATGGAACATTCTCCAAGATAGATCATATACTGGGTCACAAAACAGCCCTTCATAAGTTGACAAGAATTGAAATCATACCATGCATACTTTCAGACCACAATGCTATCAAGCTTGAAATCAACCACAGAAAAAAGTCTGGAAAACCCCCAAAAGCATGGAGGTTAAAGAACACCCTACTAACGAATGAGTGGGTCAACCAGGCAATTCGAGAAGAAATTAAAAAATATATGGAAACAAACGAAAATGAAAATACAACAATCCAAACGCTTTGGGACGCAGCGAAGGCAGTCCTGAGAGAAAAATACATTGCAATCCAGGCCTATCTCAAGAAACAAGAAAAATCCCAAATACAAAATCTAACAGCACACCTAAAGGAAATAGAAGCAGAACAGCAAAGGCAGCCTAAACCCAGCAGAAGAAGAGAAATAATAAAGATCAAAGCAGAAATAAACAATATAGAATCTAAAAAAACTGTAGAGCAGATCAACGAAACCAAGAGTTGGTTTTTTGAAAAAATAAACAAAATTGACAAACCTCTAGCCAGGCTTCTCAAAAAGAAAAGGGAGATGACCCAAATAGATAAAATCATGAATGAAAATGGAATGATTACAACCAATCCCTCAGAGATACAAACAATTATCAGGGAATACTATGAAAAATTATATGCCAACAAATTGGACAACCTGGAAGAAATGGACAAATTCCTGAACACCCACACTCTTCCAAAACTCAATCAGGAGGAAATAGAAAGCTTGAACAGACCCATAACCAGCGAAGAAATTGAATCGGTTATCAAAAATCTCCCAACAAATAAGAGTCCAGGACCAGATGGCTTCCCAGGGGAGTTCTACCAGACGTTTAAAGCAGAGATAATACCTATCCTTCTCAAGCTATTCCAAGAAATAGAAAGGGAAGGAAAACTTCCAGACTCATTCTATGAAGCCAGTATTACTTTGATTCCTAAACCAGAAAGAGACCCAGTAAAAAAAGAGAACTACAGGCCAATATCCCTGATCAATATGGATGCCAAAATTCTCCATAAGATACTAGCAAATCGAATTCAACGGCATATAAAAAGAATTATTCACCATGATCAAGTGGGATTCATTCCTGGGATGCAGGGCTGGTTCAACATTCGCAAATCAATCAACGTGATACATCACATTAACAAAAAAAAAGAGAAAAACCATATGATCCTGTCAATCGATGCAGAAAAGGCCTTTGACAAAATCCAGCACCCTTTCTTAATAAAAACCCTTGAGAAAGTCGGGATAGAAGGAACATACTTAAAGATCATAAAAGCCATTTATGAAAAGCCACAGCTAACATCATCCTCAACGGGGAAAAACTGAGAGCTTTTTCCCTGAGATCAGGAACACGACAGGGATGCCCACTCTCACCGCTGTTGTTTAACATAGTGCTGGAAGTTCTAGCATCAGCAATCAGACAACAAAAGGAAATCAAAGGCATCAAAATTGGCAAAGATGAAGTCAAGCTTTCGCTTTTTGCAGATGACATGCTATTATACATGGAAAATCCGATAGACTCCACCAAAAGCCTGCTAGAACTGATACATGAATTCAGCAAAGTTGCAGGATACAAAATCAATGTACAGAAATCAGTTGCATTCTTATACACTAACAATGAAGCAACAGAAAGACAAATAAAGAAACTGATCCCATTCACGATTGCACCAAGAAGCATAAAATACCTAGGAATAAATCTAACCAAAGATGTAAAGGATCTGTATGCTGAAAACTATAGAAAGCTTATGAAGGTAATTGAAGAAGATTTAAAGAAATGGAAAGACATTCCCTGCTCATGGATTGGAAGAATAAATATTGTCAAAACGATTCTGTGTCCTTCCCTCTCTGCCCCTCCCCCACTTGTGCTCTGTCTCTCTATATCAAAAATAAATAAATGTAAAAAAGAAAAAAAAAAAAGAAATTAAAGAAAATAAGTCCAGTCCACTCAAACATCACAGATAATTCCAGGATTATACATAGAATAATGTATTTCAGACTACATTTATTCAAAGTCCTATTTAAATTATTTCTATTCAAAAATTGTAAGAACTTAAGTGCCAAATTCAGTGCCAGTTTTGAAGAATGAATTAAAACACACTTAATAGTTACATGAAGAACACACACTTATAAACTGATACTTCTTTCTTGTGATCATTTACATTTGCTAGCGCCAAAAACATTCAAAACATAATGGTATTTTTCATCCAGTTATTCCGGTACTTTATTTGAAAAAGAGATTAAATTATATCACACCCATATGCTTGACCCAAAATTTCCAATTTCTTTTACATGGCATGTTGGGGGTGGAGGGCAGAAAAGAATTGCTCTAAGAAATACAAACTGAAGAAGGCCCCATGTTGAAAATTGAATTCTCTATAAATATATCTAGTTTTCCTTATATCTCATCCTTATATTTCTTTTAACATAGACAGCATCACTGATTTCTAGAAGTTTCTATAGTACTTTGAAAAGATTGTAGCTGAAATGCTTCATTTCCTGGATGGTAAAACAGTACTTCCTGTAGGTTTTTATGAACCTACCAGTGGGAAAAACCAGTGGGAAAAACTGCAAAATTATTTTGAAATTAAATGGCAATCTATAAAAAAATTATATTCATTATGCTAACTTGAGTTTTCCATGGCAAAATAATACTATTTCAATATGCTGCTTATACAGACTTATCATGTCGCACTTAGCACACAATGTAAAAATATTATGACTAATATATAAATCCCTAGGAGAAATGGTTATGAAACATATTCAGATTCTCCAAAAACATACACTAAAAATAGTATTTTAATATCTTACATATAAAATCTTATCATCGCCTTCATTGCAGAGACTGCACATAACATATTAGGCATTCCTCATCACTGAATTTTAGAACTGAATATATCTCATACACTGTATAGTGCAGGATAGCAAAGATACAGTGCATACTTTCTGCCATTCATCTTTTCTAAACCCAGGGCAGACAGCACCAATCAATTTCAACTTTCTTTTTCGCAGAGCCTAGGTGTGGTCTCCAAAGCTTATCCACACAGTGCTCCAGGCTGCCTTTACCAATAGATCACAGTTGGAACAGCAGATGAAATATATTTGCTAACTCTACTCCAGTCCAGCATCCTCAATGTACAAAAAACAAAAAACAAAACAAACAAAAAAACAAACAACAATAAAAAAAAACAACTAAAGTAATGAGAACATAAGTAATTCCCCATTCTGCTATTCCATTAGTTTTGCAGTAGAGCTAAGATTAAAACAGATTTTGAGCTTTTATAGCTATATCTTGTTGCCTTAGAGAATTTTTTAATAGTAAGAGACAGGAGGTTTGAAATTAGAATATTTTTAATTTAAAAATCCCATTGCCTTATTTTCATTGCATTGCAGCTGCTGATTTTCATATACATAATGTGTTGTTATTTTTTCTGCTGCCTCTCTTTGTAAGCCAGAAACACTTCTTAAGAAAAGAACATTAGCCCCTCATCTTTTTGAAAAATATGTATTATTGAAGAAGTTACAGTTTGTGACAAATAGACTTGAAGAATTCATGGGGCCAATCAGTCCTAGAAATTGTTTCTTCCACCTAGCACATCTCACGTTACCCACCCCCACATCAGGATATCCTAATGGGTTACCCTGATGCCTAACAAAGTCTATCACCCATCTTAATGCTGCATGAATCACTTCATCACCTCTCAGACAGAGCTAGAATTCCCTTCCCAAGAGTTTGGTTTGGTGCTAACCAGCTGACATGTGGACTCTGGCCTCCATTCTCTTCTCACAACATGTCCTTCTCCCGCCTTCTCATACTGCTACACAAACATGATACAACTCCAGCCCTTACAATTTTAATCAAAATAAGAAGTATGTTTGTTTCTGTTACCATCCAGTCATCCATCCATTCAGTAAATATTTACTTAGTACCTATTAGGTGACAGGTGTTGTTCTAGGTGCTAGGAGTCAGTAGACAATAAATTAAAGATGCTGGCTCAGTAAGTTTACATTCTTATTTAAACTTTAGCAAGTAAATATACAGTATGTCAGATATTGCTTAAGGCAGAGGAGTAAAAGGAAGATCAGAGACTATAGGAAGTGACTGGGGAGACTCACTCTTCTATGGAGGCTGGCCAGGGAAGAATTACTAAAAATCCAGTATGATCAGGGGCCTTGAGAAAGTTGAATAAATAAATAAAACCAAGCTGTTTATATGTGGGTAAAGAAGTCCTTGGCACAGAGATAGTATTTAAAGCCACAAGAATGAAAACAACAATGAGCAATTGCACTCCAAATTTTAAAGGCTGGAAGAAGAGACTAAGAAGGTTATCTCTAGTGATGTAGGAAACCAGGATAAAGGGGCATCCTAGAAATCAGTTACAGTATTTTAGGAGTTAGGAAGTGTTTAACTGATTAAAATGATACTGAGAGGCTGAGTAAGACAAGGTGATAATTGACCATCCCATTTAGCCACATAAAAGATGTGGCTTTATGTACTCAGATGTGCTTTATGAGAGTGGTTTCAAGGTCATCGCCGTGGGCCAAAAAGTATACAGTATGTATACAACAGCCTTTTCTTGTAGTTTTACGCAAAATAAGAATCAATAAATGGAGAGAAGGGAATTTGGGGGTTTCATTATTATTGTTATTTTTTTTTAAAGATAGGAGAAAGCTTATATGTTTATTCATTGGAATACTCTGGTAAAAAGCCAGAAATGATAAGGAAAAGATTTGTTAGAACAACACCCTTGACTAGGCCAGAGAGGATAGGGTCTTAAGAGTAAGTTGTAGGGGTGGCGGGGAGATAGAGGGGGCTGCCACAACTAGATACATTTCATCCATAGTGCAAGATGAAAGGTGGAGTTTCTGTGTACAGATGTAGGGTGTTGAATGATGTGATGATAGGACAATAAAGAATTTCTCTCCTGATTACTTCTGTGAAATGAGAAATAAAGTTATAGTTTAATAAAATGAGAAGGAAAGAAGTGTTGAAGGTTGAGGAGAAAAAAAAAGATTCTCTCTCCCCTCTATTAAACAACCTGAACCAATCATCCTCTTGCCCACATTAACAGAAAAGCATAGAGAACTATCTATTCTTTGCTAATTATCCACTCCACTGCTCTCTCACATAATCAAGAGTTGACTATAAGTTCCAGAAAGACTGACATAGGGTTGGCTTATTACTTTCACCTTGAAGGTGGTTTCAAAAATCACTCAGCTCACAAACATACTATATACTCTCTATCCCTCCCCAACCCCAACCACTTCCTAATTATAACCACATCATTTTAGCACTTTCTCTGACTTTACTCAGGACATACACAACCTTCTAAAACAGAGTTCCTCACACATGCATCTGCTTGGGAATCAAGAGGAGAGGAAACCTATTCACTGTCCTTTAGCCCTTCCAACTCATTTTCATTAAACTTCATCTTTATCACTTTAGTCCCTTAATCCCTACGTATTTTAAGTTGTGGTCTGAGAACTGTGCCCTAGAACTTCAAAGACTGGAAATCTACTAGAAAATGTAAGTAATATTGTAACATAAAACCTACAGTAATAAAATGAGTAACTGGCATGTCCATGGTATCTTACTGAGACATAAACGCAAAGTGCTTCACATCCATGACTGTTCCCAACGCGTAAGCGAAGCATGTTTCTGTGTATCTGGGGGAGCAGACTCAAAGCAAAAGGACTGAGGGAGCCGTCCTGGGATGTCTCTGGAACCTCTAAATTTTTTTTAATGTTTATTTATTTTTGAGGGAGAAAGAGGCAGAGTGCAAGGGAAGGGGCAGAAGGAGAGGGAGTCACAGAATCTGAAGCAGGCTCCAGGCTCTGAGCTGTCAGCACAGAGCCTGATGTGGGGCTCGAACCCAGAAACTGTGAAATCATGACCTGAGCCCAAGTCAGACGCTTAACAGAATGAGCCACCCAGGCGCCCCTGTTTCTGGAACCTCTAAACTCATCTTCTCCAACAGATAAAATATTTGACCTAGATGTTAGGGGAAGCCTTTTTGGACCAGTGCATTCCAAGAGTAGAAATCTATTGGAGTAGAAAGTCACATTGCTTAAGGTAAGATAGTCACCTCCCAGAGAAGAATAAGAAAAAATAATTCTGCTGGCTTTGACTGCAGACTGAAAGCTAGGACTGGAAGATCTTAGAGACTCAGAGGGTTCTCTTTCCCTAACCTCTCCTAGGAAGAGCCTTACATATCTGTGATTTATTTGGCATTCATTACTGTGAATAACTCAGCCTGACTGCCTAAAACCTAGTTGACAATTATTCAAGGCGTAAGAGAGAGTATTCAGAGGATGGCAGAGGGGAGAACAAAGGGCATTCTAGGCCAGAGTTGGCAGGGGTTGTGATCTCTGGTGGCAGGATTTGAGGGACTATAGAAAGAGATGCAAAGAGTAAAAGGAAATACAAGTAAAAGGAAACAGAAATGGGTAAGAGGAGCCACAAGTAAACAAAAGGAATGTGATATTGCAATAACATGGAAAAAATTAGCTTAGATCTGCCCCTTTTAGACATTAAATGACAAAATCAATGTCCAATTAATTCCACAACTAAAAGGAAAACAATATTTTTTTCAGTATCTCTGTAGGCATCATATTTGAACCTTAAAATAATATGTTAAATCATCCAAAAAATATTAACCAAGTAAACTTAAAGAAAATGTAAAATTTCTAACATCAGAAAACAGCATACAATAAAAATGCAAATAACTTTCTTTCATATCCTTCTCTCCTTCCTTTCTTTTCCTGCAAAATTCAGTCCAAAAATAACTGACGGGGCCCATCAATGTAGGTGCAGATGGTCCGCTGAACCAGTGAGAAGCTGCAGCATTCTGCTTCCTCTAGGAAGCAGGTAGAGAGCGAGAACAGATGAGCAGCCTAGCATAGTTGTCTGAGCTCAAGCAGGAGAATGTCATGTCCATGTGAGGGAGAAATCTGGCACATGATGTTAAAGGCCGAATAAAGCTAGGAAGACATCCAGAGGGATGGGAGAGGAAAGTGGTAAGCTAGGAGACTGGTTGCAGACAGATTGATGAAATAAGCAAGTAAGTAGAGGATAAAGGGAGTGAGTCAGGTTACTCAGGGTGGAAAAGGGCTGACAAATAGAGGGAAAAAAAAGATACAGCTGGAATGATGTGGGGTTGGAATTAAATATATCAATGTGAGCTCACTTATTTCATAATAAACATGCAGACATAAATACAGATGGAATGTGTGTGTGTATTACCTACCTCTGTCCACTGAGACCGCCTGTGAGCAGTGACACCCCAATGAGCACACTGAGACCCCAGTCTTGTTTTCTGAAGTGACTAGGAAATGAAAGCTGAGATGTCTATAGTGACTGTTTAGGATGTTAAATATTTCTCAAGTATTCTTTTTTTTTTTTTTAATTTTTTTTTCAACGTTTTTTATTTATTTTTGGGACAGAGAGAGACAAAGCATGAACGGGGGAGGGGCAGAGAGAGAGGGAGACACAGAATCAGAAACAGGCTCCAGGCTCTGAGCCATCAGCTCTGAGCCATCAGCCCAGAGCCCGACGCGGGGCTCGAACTCACCGACCGGGAGATCGTGACCTGGCTGAAGTCGGACGCTTAACCAACTGCGCCACCCAGGCACCCCTCTCAAGTATTCTTTAATAAGCCTCCAATACTCTTATAACAATAACCAATAGTTAAAAGAAGATAAGAAAGAAGGGAGGTGAAGGTTCTCTGACCTGTTCTTGGGACTATATCCCTTTCACAGTCCTCTGTCCTTGCTCTCCTTGCTCTCTGAGCTAAAAAGCAAAAATACCCCACTTTTTAGCTTGCTCTGGAGCCAGGTGCAGCCATACGTCAGAGTTCAGACCATAAGAAATGGACAGAAGTCCCCAGAATTTTCCAATATGAACATAAAGCCTACTAGGAACTAGCCTACTAGTTCTTTTGCTCTCTGGCTTCTTCCTGCCTGAATAACATATTCCCTCCCTGTAGGTTCAGCAGCCATCCTGTGACCCTGAGTCAGGAAGCATAAGGACAAAGACCTACATGCTAAAAGAGAGAAAAGTGCAAAAATGGAAAGCAACCAGGTCCCTTGTAACCATCCTGAACTGCTACTCCAGCTCTGGACTTTCACCCCTGAATTTGTTTCATGAAACCAATAAACCATCACGGGTTTAAATTGTTATTCACAGCAGAATGCATTCCTAACTGATATGTATATTTAAATAAAGAGTGAGGAGGAGTGACAGAAAGAAAAAGGTACTTACACTGTGTACAAACAAAAGATATGGGCCAAGGTATCAATGACCTTTATGACTGGGCTTCAAGAGAACAATAGTGATGGTCATTCTAGGATTTAAAACATACCACATGTCTACTAACAAAAAATGCACCATTTTCTAAAAACTACATATATATATATATATATATATATACATACACACACATATATATATACATATATATATACACACACATATATATACATAATACATGTGTGTATATATACATAATAAATGTATATGTATATATGTATATATATACATATATATATACATAATATATATATTCTACATTCTAACTCTCTAGATTCCAAAATCTAATATAACTCTATATTCCTGAGACTGTGAAGTATACTAGCAAGCATTATTAATCTAGCCTTGTCCATTGCTTCTCAAATCTTTCTGGATTGAAAGGAAGCCAGGACAGGCTGGAATATAGGTACTTGGACCCAGAAGTGGTAATGGAGCAAATACATGAGAAAAGTTTCATCCTTTGATTGGGGCATAACCCAAAATGACTTCTTGTGAGCAGTATTTTATTGAAGTCTTATGTATTAGCTAAACATATGTGTGTGTGTGTGTGTGTGTGTGTGTGTGTGTGTGTGTGTATGTCAACACATAGTTTGAGAGAAGATACTATTAATTTAGATATTTGGCTAATATCAGCATACATAATGAACCTCTAAGAATCACTGAGAAAAAAAAAATAAAAACAGAAAAGATCCAATTAAAAAGTGGACAAGAATGAACACTTAACCAAAGAGAATATCTCAATGACAAAAAATATGAAATTTTTCATTAGGGAAATGCAAATTAAAAATCACAATCAAGTATTACTGCATACCTATTAGAATGACTAAAATTAAAATGATGGAAAATTTTATCAAGGAATTTAGAGCAACCAGAACTCTAAATCCTGCTAGTGTGAGTATAAATTGCACAACCACTTTGGAAAACTATCTTTTAAAGCCAAACATGTACAAATGTATCACCTGGCAACTTGGCTCTTAGCAATGCACACACATGTCCCTGAAAAGACAGAATTGTATGCCATATCACATCTATCTGTATTAATCAAAAACTGTAAACTACTCAAATGCCCATCAAGAGCAGACTGTATACACAAAATGTGGTATATACACACAGTGACCACTATACAGCCAAGAGAATGAATAGTCTCCGACTATACAGAAAATGTTGATGACTCTCCCGTAACGATGAGTGAATGAAGCCAGACACACACAAAAGAATGTACACACTGTATGGTTCCATGACTCTAACATTCAAAACAGGTAAAACAAGTTTGTGTTTTTAGAAGTCAGGAGAGCATGCTTACTCTTGATCAAAGGAGGTAGACACCAAGAAAGTACACACAGGGGTTCAGGGTGCTTGTAATGTTCTATTTCTTGATGGCATATTGGCTGTTATCAGTGAAAATTTACCATCTCTACACATATATGTTCACTTTTCTCTATGTGTAGCATACTTCAAAAATAGATATAAAAGTTAAAATGCATATAGACTTTGCATGTGTCTTTCTAATGTATCCATGTTTAATATTTTTAATTTTTTTCCTTGGGGTAATCAAGAAAAAAATTGGTTTTACAGAAAGAACAGTTTTATATATCAGCCTCTGTACCACCTAGCATCAACAATATATTCCCGGTGATGTCTGGTTCCCAGTATGAGAAGCATGAATGATCATATTCCCTTCCATAAGATCAAACAGCATTTATTTAGTACAGCACACACTCTATTCTCTTCAGCCTTATTTTTGGTTACACTTCCAGTCAATATTATAGCCATGTCAAAATACTTGATAATTGCCATATATGCTCCATTCTGTCATTTCCCCAAATCTTTGCTTATCTCCACTATCCGGAACCTAAAGCAGAAGGATTACTCAATAACAATATTTATTAAAATAATAAATAAGAACTTGGTTGGTGTTCAAGGTGATTATCAGCATTGACAACTACTCTATATAATAATCCCTCACTTGTCACAGATGTTCTTGGGGGCCACTCCCTATGGGGATCTGGCACACCAAAAACTCTAGACATTTTTCTGCAACAATCAGAAAGTATTAACCATGCCTTACTGCATCATGCTTTCACATGTCAGTAGTTAGTGTCACACTTTGATAAACTAAGACAGACATAGCTTAGTAGACTGCTTCCCAGCCATCACCCATACATTCTATATCCTCCCCCAAACTTTTACACCCCACACAGACACACCAAATGTATTTGTTTTATGTAAGAAAAAAAAAGTGACTCAGTGGATATAAAGACAGAATAGCTTACCGGTAAAGTATGCACTTTGGGGTCAGACAGCTCTGAGATCACACACTGGTTCTGCCTTCCTACCCCCAGAACAAATTCTTTGAATTTGGGAATTTTTTTCTTTTGCTCACACTGCTATATTGCCAGCACCTAGACCAGGTCTTGGCACATGATTGGCCCTTAGTGATCATTTGCTGAGTGAATATATCAGTTTGGCAGCATCAAACATTAACAGTCACACCTCTCTTTCATACATAAAAACACTTGACGTCCACAGACCAGTGATACCAAAGTTGCTATGCAATTTAGACCCCCTTATAAAGAAAGAACATGTGGGAAAATATATAGCCCTGTGTCACCAACAAAATTGAATGCAAATGGTAGTCACAAATTTCTATACACTGTAAAATATCCAAATTAAAAAAGGAAGAACTATGCAATAAATTATGCAATCTGGTTTTCAGAATAACCTTGCCAAATTTGCTAAAACTAAAACAACAAGGGTTATATTTTTCTTCACCAAAAACCTTCTCACTTGGAGAGAATAATGAACAAATTGAAACTAATTAAAGTATTTATCTAGTCATGGACATGCAGAGAGGTGACAAGACTGTTGGGCTTGGAGTCAGATGGACCTAAATTTTAATCCAGCTCTGGCACTTATTAGTTGTATGAATGACCTTGGAAAAGTTTTACCTGCAAAAAAAAGACAATCATATATCCCATGTGGTTTTTACAAGGAATAAAAAAGATAATGCGTTAAACTTTTAGTACACAAGCTAGCACAGACCAAGTTCTTAACAAATGTTAGATCTTGCTATTTGAGTGTCTTGTAAATATTATGTTGGAGTTTTCACTTATTTCAATTTTTTAAAATATTTTTAGAGAAAATTCAGCAGCATCCACACTTGCGAGAGTTTCTGAATCTGTTGATATGAAAAAAAATCAAAAGCTTATTTCACTCATGGGGTCAAACTTGCATATGAGATCATCATCCAATCTTTATCTATTATGTTGAGTAAAATTATTTTCCCAAAGTGATCCACCTTTAATCCAGTCATAAAGAGCTAGCTGTTCCCAATTTTAATTGACAAATCTAATTACTGTGATGAGTTTATTTATAGTCACTATTCAATATCTATTGATAGTTTCTTGACCTTGAAGAATATCATCCAATTAACATGGCAATATCTGTTAATGGGTTTTTTAAATTACTTCACACTGGATAAAAGGTAAAAAGAAAAAGGAAAATTCATTTTCAGAAAGGAATCACAATTTATGAAAATGTGACATATATATATATATATATATATATATATATATATCTCACAGAATATGCAACACTAAGGGTTTCCATTGCATGCATTTGATATTATAGTAGGGGAGAAGTGACTTTATTGATTGGTGGTACATGGGCATTCTTTCAGGGACGCAGTCCTTAAATTCAGGCAACAAAATGTCTACTCAGCTCCCAGGAGAGAGTTTGGGGTTTGTTTTGTTCTATTTAGAATTTGTTAAATGTTACTTCATTCCTTCAGAATATAAAGTTGGTAGGTGATTGATTAATAAAAATCACCAACAGCCTGAAATACGTGGGAGACAGGGAACCATTCTTAGAAAACTGAAGGGGAATGATCACAGTCATCCCAGTAGCTCCTGGAGAGGGAGTAGAAACCATTCAGTTGCTATCTCCCCTACCCAGTCTTTTCCCATTCTCCATATTTACTTCACGCTGTGTGTTGGGCACCATTTTAGTCACAGACTAGGAATCACAGACCATCAGACCTAGGAACTTTAGATATTATTCACGCAGTCCATCACTTACAGGAAAAATGCTGAGAAGGTGAGAGGTAAGGTGACTTATCCTTGGTCAAGTGATTCATACTTTTGTTCCCTTCTCTATCTCCTTCTATTATTCCATAAGCCTCTCCAAAGCAGGGACCTCGTATTAGGGTGTGATATGTACTGAAGCATGTACCTCCCATATTCATATGTTGAAGTCCTAACCTTAGGATGTGACTGCATATGGAGATAGAGACTGTAAGAGGTAATTAAGGTTAAATGAGGTTATAATGTTGGGGCTCTGATCCAATATGACTGGTATGCTTATAAACAGAGGAAGAGACACCAGGGATGAATGTCCGCAGAGGAAAGACCATGAGAGGACACAGCAAGAAGACAGCTGTCTGCAAGCCAAGGAGAAAGGCCCAAGCACAAACCAAACCAGCCAACACTTTGATCTCTAATTTCTAACCTCCGGCATGGTGAGAAAATAAATTTCTGTTAAAACAACCTGTTTTAACACCTCTCAGACTAATAGAGGGAGGTTGTGTCCTAGCACCTGGGACAGTAACTATTAGGGCAGCACACATGTTCAAGTTACAAAGAAAGGAAGGGACACACGAAGGAGAGAAGAAAGGAAGGGAGTCCCTTACAGATGGAAATGAGTGTCCACAGAATAAAACCTCAAAATATCTAGGCCCTTTCCACTGCAGCAAATGCTATGACACTTCCGAATTCTAAAACCTGGTTAGCACTTGCTTTTGTGTGTGCTTTGCATATACTTTCAACCTTTAACATTTATTTATTATGCATCTGCAAGACAGTAATTTTATTGTCCATGGGTCCCAAATGCACATGTTTGAAATCAGCAGTTATATCTGAAGAGAGAAAAATAGACTTACCACCTGTGAAATTCCTATTTTGCTTCAAGCAGTATATTAAGAAAAATTTTATGTATCGAACAGAAGTAGCTCAGCCAGGCTACATCTTAAAAATTTACACAGTTACTACAAATTATTTTGCTCTGATATCTAATCTTTTAAAGATAGGGATGGACAGGAGTGAGGGAGAGATTTAAATATTTGCTTTTGTTTGGAAGTGATATTTTCTTTTAAGACAGAATACGTAAGAGAGGAAATTGTGCCACTAGAGTTTAAAAAATACTCATTTTCTTGGCATAAGATAATTGAAATGGACGACTGCATTGAGAACTACCTCTAGTACAGTGAAGTGTGGCAAACTGATGCTCAGTGAGCCTCACTGTGCATGAAGATGCTGCAGTCAAATGCACTCAAGGACAGTTCTGAAATTGTTCTTTATTTTATTATTCTGAAAGATGCCAGGTAATAACCTATTCAAAACGATATTTTTTAAAACTATTTTTTCCAACTGGAATACGGGTTGGAGGAGACTACACTTAGGGCTTGTAGATATAAGATGACAACAGAAGACCTTGCCAGGTAATTTGAAAAGCCAGACCTTGACTGGCTGGCAATCCCATGGAAAAGGTTACCTTTTGATTCTGTCTATAAGGCATCCAGGGTTCATCCCTTCTTCTCTATTGATTCTATGACCCTGTGGATGCCAGAAGTGCCTGCCTGAAGGAAAATAATATCTCTAATGCTATTACCCGAATGTTTTGGTACAATTATGGTCTAGCAATTAACTTACTGTGGCAGATGTATCAAGATTATGTCTTACCCTGTCACTTAAATCCACTGAACAATTCAAAGGGGTAAAGATTGTATGTGTGTGTGCACATACTGTATGTTTGGGTATTTATGTTTATATCTGAGTGCGTTGTCTATCTGTCTTAGAGACAGAGGGCAGAGAAAGGGGAGACATAATATGTCCTTTCATTGAAACAATTCTCAGATTTGTTTATGCCTTCCATTCACTGTAACCTCAGAAGCCACCAAAACCATCAGAAATTACTCCAGTCAAAAACCGAGTAATGATTGTTTTGCTACTGAATCTATTTTTTATACAAATTACAATTTGATTTTTACCCATTTAACCTTCCTACCGTCCCTAACATACTTTGTTCTACCTATGACAATCCTACCCACTCTGTAAGGCCCAAGCAAATTCCTGTTTTATATTTAGTAATTTTCCTATACAAGTGAGCCTTGTGTTACAGCCTACATAGTTTACAACCTCAAATTCACAAACCTGACCAATACCATACATGCATGAGTAACTGTAAATGCTGGGTATCTATGCACATTTCTCATTTTTCTCATACTTGATATAGACATCAGTACAAGATATAATTTTCTTCCTAACTCTAACACAAAAGAAACAAAATATTGAAGCAGGAAGATAAATGGCTGCTGACATACATTTGTATGGGAAATAAAAGGGAGTGGTAAGGACTACAGCAAACCGAAGAGCAATGCCTCTTTTTTTTTTTTTAAGTTTATTTTTGAGAGAGAGAGAGAGAGAGACAGACTGGAAGTGGGGGAGGGGCAGAGAGAGAGGGAGAGAATACCAAGTTGGCTCCACAGTGTCAGCACACAGCCAGCCTGACAAGGGGCACTCAACTGACTGAGCCACCCTGGAGCCCCAAGAGCAATGCCTCTTTTCTATTTTTATTTTTTTAAATATTTATTTTTGAGATAGAGTGTGGGCAGGGGAGGGACAGAGAGACGGGGAGACACAGAATCCAAAGCAGGCTCCAGACTCTGAGGTGTCAGCACAGAGCCCAATGTGGGGCTTGAACCCATGAACAGTAAGATCATGACCTGACCCAAAGTGGGATGCTTAACTAACTGAGCCATCCAGGCACCCCAAGGAATGTCTCTTTTAAACTGAACAGCAGCTACTCAGTTGCAGACCATGTTTCCTCATAAGAATGTGGGTAGAGGATATCCATACCATCTGAATTATCGGGAAAAGCCAGAATCTGAATATGTATGTAAAATCCCTCACTTTTTAAATACTGGAAATTAATTTAAAATTTTTAAAAATACACACAAACTTTTCAAAACAACATGCAGGCAAAACTGAGTGTGACCCAAACACTTAAGGAACAGGTTTAGCCCAACCCACCATCTTGCAACCTCTGAAATATACATTCATTTAACATGTACTGCCTTATGTCACCTCTTATTACTGTCTAAAACATGCACACATGCTCTCCAGCCAGACTGTCTGGGTTTGAATTATGTTCCACCATTCACTTTCTGTGTGGCCTTGGGCCACCTCTCTGTGTCTCAGTTTCTTTGTAAAATGCAGATTAATAATAAGGTTGTTATGAAGATTAAAAAGAGGTCCTATTAGTATAGTATTTAGAACAGTTTAAGGCACAAGGTAATTAATCACTATACAGTAGTCACTATTAAATCTTACATAGTATTATAATTTGTCATATTTCTTCCATGCCTCTTCCATGCCTCTTCCCTGACTAAACTGTAAATGCCTCCAAAGGTATGTTTATACAATGTGACACTTAACATAGTTTCTTTTTAGAAACAGATCTCAGAGCTTTTTATGCCCGAAATACAGTAGAAATGTTAAAAAGATATTTAAAGAAATTGACCGAAAATCAAGGTTAAGACACTGCCTGTCCTTGCCTTTGTTCTATATATTTAAATCCACTATAAGGCCAGCACATTGCACCGGTCCATGTCAATTTGCTCTATGATCAGTCCTAATGAATGTTTTCCAAATCCCAGACGTGTAATTTCCTCTTTGATATATTCTATCCAGTTTGTAGTACAACAGACAGGAACTATTCATGTCCTTTTCTTTTCTCCTTTTGAAAAGACTGGGAGAGAGTTAGGGTTAGATGGAACAGTAGGGACATGTAGGGCAGCCTTGTGTGGCTGGAGCCCCTGGGTCTTTCTCACCTGCCTTTACTTAAATTGACGAAGGTTACATCACAAAAACCTGACAGGGTGCTTGTAAAAATGGAGCCATTATTATCCTCATTCTTTTCTTCCACTATAATCCTTGTTCTCTTTGAAAATAAAGAGTAGGTTCTAGAAAGGGAGTGTTACAAAATGGAACCCCATATTTCACAGCATGAAATTCAGAATTCTGAGACAGATAACACAAATAGAGTTTTACACTATAGACTAGGATAATGACTGTACCAGAGAACTTTGGGACGTAGGCTCTAAACATATAAAGTTAAAGGCATGTCTAAGCCCAATCTAAATTCCTCTCTTCCCCAAATTATATTTAAAATGCTGAACATAATCATGTGTCACTAAGCAATCAAAACCCTTTTCCTAAGTCTTAATGGGTTGAAAGTGGCAGCAGTGAAGTGGGGCCAGGGAAAGTAAACATACAAGGTAGTTGAAAATGTGCTGCTATTAATACCAAGGTTTTTCAGAGGAGATTTTTAAAGTTAAAAGAATATAGCCATGACCCCTGGGCCACCTTGTTGTGTAGGGCACGCTGGTTATATGTGGGTTTACGTGGAGGGGGTGGTGGTGGGAGAGAATATGGAAAGGATGGAGTTAAGACAGAGCTAGAGGTTTTGGAAGAAGCCAAACAAATCATGGAAGTTTAATGAAGAATTAAATAAATCATGTAGAGGAATCTCTTTTGAAAATTTAACTTAAGAAAGGGTTAAATTGGAAAGAAATTAACCATACCAGAATTTACAGTGCTTACTGTTTCCTTCAAATAAATATTCACTGATTGCCAACTCTGTTCCAGGCATCAGCCTGGATTTTGGAGAGAAACATGCACAGTATGGATACCGAGACACAGTATCCACTCTTGAGGAGCCACTGAATCTATTCCATGCATAGATGTGTGTTTGGAGTAGGCTTACCAAAAAAGAGAGAGAGTACATAAAGTAATAAAGAATGGCAGGAAAGGGAATGGTGGACAGAGTAGAAGGGGCTTCATGTGTGTTAAGCCTTTTTTTAGTTATTTTTTATTTTTAAATTTTTTATTAATGTTTATTTATTTTTGAGAGAGAGAAAGAGAGAGACAGATTGCGAGTGGGTTAGAGGCAGAGAGAGAGGGAGACACAGAATCCGAAGCTGGCTCCAGGCTCTGAGCTATCAGCACAGAGCCGGAGGCAGGGCTTAAACTCACAAGCTGTGAGATCATGACCTGAGCCGAAGTTGGACACTCAACCGACTGAGCCACCCAGGTGCCTCTGTTTTTATTTTTTTTTAAGTTTACTTATTTATTTCATGGGAGAGAGAGAGCATGCACAAGGGAGGGGCAGAGAGAGAGGGAGAGAAAGAGAATTCCAAGCAGGCTCTGCACTGTCAGCACAGAGCCCAGCATGGGGCTCCAACTCAGGAATCATGAGATCACGACCTGAGCCAAAATCAAGAGTCGATGCTTAACTGACTTAAATACCCAGGTGCTCCCATGTGCATTAACTCTTGAACTGAGTGGATGAGGCTAGGCAGATGGCAACTGAAGGGCTTCACTTCATAAAATTAATCACTTGAAATGCTTATTTTGGGGGCGCCCGGGTGCCTTGGTCGGTTAAGCGTCCGACTTCGGCTCAGGTCATGATCTCGCAGTCTGTGAGTTCAAGCCCCGCATCAGGCTCTGTGCTGACAGCTCAGAGCCTGGAGCCTGTTTCAGATTCTGTGTCTCCCTCTCTCTCTGCCCCTCCCCTGTTCATGCTCTGTGTCTCTCTGTCTCAAAAATAAATAAACGTTAAAAAAAAAAATTTTTTTTTAAAGAAATGCTTATTTTGCTCCCCTTTCACAAATTCCAAAGCCCATGCCTGTTAAGTTATGGGGAAAATCATTTATGCTCTTGCATTTTGCCTAGTATGCTGTGGCAATTATACACTTCATATCCTAATAATCACCCTTAGTTTTAAGGAAACCATGGATAGTACTTTGCAAAACGTGTCCAATAGAAATACTACCTAGCTCTGTAATAAACTCCATAGACCTCAAACCCAGAGAAAAAAACAAACAAACAAACAAACACAGAAGAATTGGGCTAAAAAGGATTCAGAAGACTATAGATTGGAGGGGCGCCTGGGTGGCGCATTCGGTTAAGCGTCCGACTTCAGCCAGGTCACAATCTCGCGGTCCCTGAGTTGAGCCCCGCGTCAGGCTCTGGGCTGATGGCTCAGAGCCTGGAGCCTGTTTCCGATTCTGTGTCTCCCTCTCTCTCTGCCCCTCCGCCATTCATGCTCTGTCTCTCTCTGTCCCAAATAAATAAACATTGAAAAAAAAAAAAAAAGACTATAGATTGGAACCTGAAAATAAATAAATAAATAAATAAATAAATAAATAAGACCAATCCTGGCTCATTTAAATAGGAAGACATTTATGAAAAGAATATTAGGTAGGTCTCAGATCCATTGGAAAAGTTGGGGAAACAGATGCATAGATAGACAGCCAAGAATATGCCCAGATGAGGCCACTGACCTGGTCAGAACCCCACGATTACCATCTCAAAACCCTGCACTTTGCAGCTTGCACTGTCATCATTGCGAGCCCTCAACAGTATACACAGACACTGGCAGTCATGCCCTGGTACCATTAAGATTCAACCAAGCAAGGCCACTGCTACTGCTGACCAGACAGAACTCCTCAAAGTGCCCCCTATTCTAGGAGGATCACATCTGACTTGGAAGTGCCTAGGTCACATGTCCTTGTCCTAGCTGCAAGGGAGGCGAAGAAGGCATCCAATATGTTCACTTTCTATAATGGGAAGCAGGTATGCCCCTTCCAAGACTCATAAAGAAAAGACCATTCTCACACTTAGGAATAGGGTTCAAATGCTGGTCTACCAAGTGGAATCGCTGAAGGGTTGTTTCCTCTAGCAGAAAGAATACAGAATTTGAAGTTTGCCAAATCTCAACTTGAATATATCCTCTGCCTTTTATTAGATATGTAGACAACTCTGAGACTTATTTTCCACATCAGTAAAACTGGGAAAACAATGTATGCACTTCTGATTTATGGGGAGAAAACACACATATACATAATTTGGAACTCATTAGCCTAGATTTTTATCTCTTGGCATCTTTTATAATAGGAGAGAGATTTCATTTACCATGAAAAATTTATGTCTTGTTTTGCCTAATTAAAAAGAATGAATAAAAACAACTTTTAAAACTAATTTATAAAAGATTCAGATCCACTCAAGAATCATGTAGGGATGTGAAATGGAATGGTTTTTATGCCAATTACCTGGCATTAGGAGTTTCCAAAGAAACCAAAATTTTGTCAACAAAAAGTAAATAAATAAAAATGTTTAAAAGCCTAGTAGTAGGAAAGAAGGGGTATCCATGGAGAGATGATAGGAGAGAATTTGTAGAGCACTTGTACTCCTCCTTTCTCTTCTCTCCTTTGTGGGAGTACATAGATATCTCATAGGCAGCTGATTTTACAGCTAGCTGTTTGCTAAGCACCAGGACCTGCAAACAGTTGGGAATAGGGCAAAGATTACTCTCTTGAAATTCTCCCTAAGCTGAAGCTCCATGTGGGGGCTCTGAGGCTTTCTGAGGGCTCAGAGCACACTGTAAAAATAATGTCAGGCAAGGATAGGTGATCACCTGAGGAACTCAAAGACCATCTGTTTAGGAGTTTTGAGGAAAAAGAGGTGGCAGCATCCCCATAAGATTCTTCAAGTTAGGGGGCTGCAGAGAGAATGCCCCCTAGTCACCAATGCCTAGTTCAAGTGTCATACCAAGGAACCAGAACTTAGGGACCAGCTGCATCAAATCTTATCAAGCAGCCAGTGTTAGAGGGAGAAGAGGCAATGGCCAATCAGAGAGGTGACCCAAAGTCCTCACAAAGATCATTCATGTCCCTCACATGTCGGTCAGTCCTTACCTAGACCCTAGGCATTAGCAAATACAGGTGAAACGGAATGCAGGGCCCTACCCCTCCACTGAAAGTAGACATTGACCACAGTGAGTAGTGAATGTGACCTGAAGAAAATTATCTGAATGTACTGAGATACTTCTACTGTAAATATCAAGGTTCTCTACTCCCCAGTCTTACCAGTGGGTAGTGGAACAGAAAATTAATGCTGACAAAACATAGAAAAAAAATGAGTAATACATATCTGTATGTTGCTGAGTTGAGGCTGTTGAATGCACTGCTTTTATAATTATTTCATAGTTGTGTGTGAAGGAGGCTAGGAGCAAAGAAGATGTATGGAGGGAACAGAAAACAAAACTGAAGCTAGTCAGCCATCCCTGAAATGAGTAAATCTCATCTAACAGAATAGATTTTACCTGGTACCTGAGCACCTTCCAATTCCAATTTTAAAAAATCTAAGAAAATGTTTTTGTGGGTCCGAAATAAACCTACCGTTCAATGCTTTTCCTAGAAAAAAAATGTCCTTTACCTAAACCTTCATCTGCTTCAGCAGAACCCCCATAACATTTAAGCTTAACTCTTGTTGATTTTTTTAGCTAAGAGCTACTCAAATCTTGACTGGCAGTGTTGTTTATCCCAATGAACTTCTTTTTTCAACGTTTTTTATTTATTTTTGGGACAGAGAGAGACAGAGCATGAACGGGGGAGAGGCTGAGAGAGAGGGAGACACAGAATCAGAAACAGGCTCCAGGCTCTGAGCCATCAGCCCAGAGCCCGACGCGGGGCTCGAACTCACGGACCGCGAGATCGTGACCTGGCTGAAGTTGGACGCTTAACCGACTGCACCACCCAGGCGCCCCCCAATGAACTTCTAATAATAATCATTAACTTCAATAAACTTTAATAATAGCAATAATTTCCAGTATTAAGTGTGACTTTCCTCCGAGAAATTCAAAACAACTTCACATTCACTATGTTATTTGTTCACAGGCGTCCCTGTGAGGAATGAAAAAGAATGGGAAATACATTGATTGAGCTGTAGAAAAAGATCCAGTGAGGTTAAGCATTAGACCAAGGTCATAGAGCTAGTCTGCAGCAGACCAATGATAGATATCACTAAAGGTAACTATATAAACTAAAGGCAAGCTAAACCCAGATAGAACAGATTTCATTAAGGCCTACATCTCTGAAGCAGAGAGACTTGACGTCCTCACCAGATTCATGAAGCCTTTGCCCTGGGTAGACCTCAATCTCTCTTTCTAAAGGAGCCTTAAATCAGCCCCTCAGCCCCCGAGTCATTTTACTTTCTTCCAGTTGTTTGGGTTATAGTATTTTCCTGGTCTGCATCAAACTAGATGTTTTGGCCAATAAAATGGACAATTTTGCTACCCAGCCTCTGACTGGAAGTACTTGTCTAACAATGAAGTATTTCTTCAATCGGAGGAAATTATTTTTTATCACATTTGAAGATCACCAAGTTCCCAGAACATGTGATCATTGTGAAATTACTGCTAATACTGTTTTAACAGGGAGGGGACAAAGCATAAGAGACTCATAAATATGGAGAACAAACAGAGGGTTACTGGAGGGGGTGGGGGAGGGGGGATGGACTAAATGGGTAAGGGGCATTAAGGAATCTACTCCTGAAATCATTGTTGCACTATATGCTAACTAATTCGGATGTAAATTAAAAAAAAAAAATTAAATTAAAAAAAAAGTATGTCTAACAACAACAACAAAAAAAGATATTATCCAATTAGCTGACGTACACTGATTTTTGCCTTTTCTATTTGCCACAATCTCTAGGCACACTGGTCACTTCAGATACTTGCTTCAGGCTATCATTGTTGTTTCTTGGGACTGCTACCAAGGTCTCCTTCAACATGTCTTCGTGTCCAGTTCTTGCCTGTTTTTTTATCAAAAGCTACACTCTCAACTCAATTATTGTGCCACGTGCCTCATTTTTATTTCTGTAATTCAATATGGAAAATTTTGGCCAAGACCTACATTTTCTAAAAAACGTACATTATTTGAATACAAATTTTAGCAACAATTTGAGTATGTTGGCAAATCACTGGAATGGAGTTTTCTCCCTACAATGGGCTCTAAAACAGAAAATATACCTTAGCTCTATCTACTAAAATAACAAAATCTTTTTAAATCCTTGCCACATAGTCCGTGAGTTTCTTCCATGAAAAGTGAAGGAGCTCCCGAGATTTCCTAAGGTTTATAAACGCCCCTCTCTACAAACATCTGTCTTCCCTCCCTGGTGGCATCAGGGTTGGGCAAAGAGGAAGAACTGAAGTCCATGAAGACCCCGCTTTCTTCTAATGACATAAAAGTAGGTGTCAGCAAAGAAGCTATATGCCACGTTTATGTGTTGTGGTAATTGGGAATTTCATTGTCTGCAGTGAGGTTATTAACCAAGTCATTTTTGGCAATGGTAAGCAGCCAAGAGGCAGTCACATTCTAGCTTACCTACGGGGAGCTGACTTTATCTTCTTACATATTATTTCCTACAAAATTTCCTCTATTTTTCTTCCAAACTATATATAGGTATATAGAGGGAAAGAAGTATTTAAGGAAGAGAGTAGAGTTTCATGTTCTGGTTCTGGTTTATCCTTCACTCACCAATAATAAGTTTCCTTTTCAGCACAATGGAGGCAATAATACCCTCTCTCCCTCTCTCTCTCTCTCTCTCTCTCTCTCTCTCTGTCTGTCTCTCCCTCTCTCTCAGAGAGCTATAAGAATAAAAGAAAATAATGCAAAAGTGCTTGGTAAACCATAAAGAACCACTCAAACAATTCACACATATACCAATGATTTTTTTTTCAAAGCACTCTAAGAGTACATTTACTCTCTTTTCTCAAGGAGTGAGCAGCACTTTTCAAACCCTAATAAATGTCAAGGTTATCAAGGTACAATACCATTTGTAAAGTTCAGCTTCAAGGTAAACAGGGCAGCTTATTAGCATCCACAAGAACTGCAAGTTAATTTTCACCTAATAAATATCCTGAAAATACCCATAAGAAGACAGTCCATCATGCCACGGAAACTTATCCTTTAAATTAACATCATACCCAACCAGTTTCTTGCACATGCTGCTAGTTTTCTCTTTTTGCAAACTTTTATGATGCCACTATCTTCAGCAACAGACTCTATTTGGTATACAAGTGACCTTTGAAGTCAGCCAGCCTAGTTTCAAATTCTTCCTCCCACATATTAGTTCTGTGATTTGGGGCAACGTATATAACCTCTCTATCCTTCAATTTCTTTAACTGTAAGATAAAGAAAAGGATAATGCCTTCTTCATAAGAACATTATGCAGATTAAATGAAATAATAAGCATGAAACACTTAGCTCAATATTTGATATATAGTAACATGACACAAATTTTAGCTATTAGTATCACTAATAATGATGGCAATAATTGCTAAAAATTACTATACATTATTAGGGCATATTTATGAATTAGAAATCTTCACAATCACTTTAATATTGAATGACCTAATATATAAGCCTCAGCTGTGCCGGAAGGGAGCAAGTTGTTTCAGCACAGAGAAACATACACAGGACAATTTTTCATCACCAGTTTGCTTTGGATAGGCATAAGTTGCTTACAATCATTTTTTAATGTGTGTTTTATTTCCTTTCCGTTGTCAAGTATAATTGTCCAGGGGCAGAATTCTCGGAAACTTAAAGTAGGATTCTGAGGTGTTGTATGCAAACAAGAAAGTTATAAAATAGATAAAGTATAGGAGAGCCAGGAGGTGGAAACATGTTAACAGTTGTATATGACTCCTCACACAAAGTTTTTGACCACAATGCCTGCATTCTATGTTGCAAGGGACAACAGCCAGTAGGTAGACAACAGAAGGTATCCATTTGTCATGATCCACAGAGTGCAAGTTATGTAGAAGCATGGTAGCCCTTCCTCCCAGCAACACACACTCACACACACACAGACACACACACACACACATCAGGCAGAGATAATAAACAACCAGTATGTTTGGAGATTAACATTCTGCCCCTTCTTCAGAAGACAAAAGGGAGCCAAAATTGTTTCCTAAATGTCTAGGTCTAGAAAAAGTATTCATTTGCTAAATAATGTGTGCTCTTAGGGAAAAAAAATAACATTGTATACTCACCATTGAAATAACCACAGGGAAGTTTGTAGCCGGCATACTTCAGCAAACTTCTCTCAGCTCCTGAAAAATTATTTCTTCTTTTAATTTGGAAACTTTCCACATGCTGCCCCTGTATCTACAACGCGTGCCCATCTCCATCCAACTCCCATTTTCACTGGATTAACTTCTCTTCATCCTTGACTTTGCAGCTTAAATGTCACTACTACTGGCAAAACTTCTCAGACTCCCCATGTCTAAATGTAGTTCCCTTGCTAAGTACTTCACCTATGCCTTATACTTCCCCTATGATGCTCATTTTCACACTGCACCTTACTTACGCACTTACTTGTCTATATACCCCTGTAGACAGTACGTACAATGAAGGCAGGAGTCATATCCATAAGCAGTATGGACTTTGCATCCTAAACACTTAACACAATACCTGACACTTTGTAGGTTCCTCTTTAATATTTGTAAAAAAAAAATTTTTTTTAATGTCCTCAAATTTCCAAACTGCAGCTAAATATAGCCATTATGTGCTTTGTCAATAATGTCACTGTTTTCTTTTTCAAACAAATATATAATAGGCCATGTCTTATAGTATGGTCTTCACTGAGGTTTTATATTTTTCAATGCCCTAAAAGTAAGTGATCAGACTTAGCTTTGTTTTTCCCTTTGCCAGGGAGGTAGACTCTAATGACTTCCAAGAGCATCTCAGACATCTTTTCCATTCTCAGATAGAAAAGGAGCCACTTACTCTGGGTTTTAATTTAAAAAAATGCATCCTATAAAAAAAGGTTGAGTGGACTGAGAGCCAGACAAAAGTCCTGGCTCTGGTCTGTCTCAGTCAAGACCTGGCTCCTGGTCTTAGCAACCAACATGAACCAAAAGCTGCTTAACTTCTCCAGTTGCCTCATATACAGAGTGATAAGATTGGGTCAGTTTCAAAGAGGGAAACATTTGAATGCCATTAAAACAGAAAGAATACTGTTCTTCATGAACAGTATCCATGGTTGTTGGGATCTATTTAAAAATATGACAACGGGAGACCAGGGAAGATGGCAGCGTAGGAGGACGCTGGGCTCACCACGCGTCCTGCTGATCACTTAGATTCCACCTACACCTGCCTAAATAACCCAGAAAACCGCCAGAGGATTAGCAGAACGGAGTCGCCGGAGCCAAGCGCAGACGAGAGGCCCACGGAAGAGGGTAGGAAGGGCGGCGAGGCGGTGCGCGCTCCACGGACTGGCGGGAGGGAGCCGGGGC
>NW_024412377.1:75398365-75444469 GCF_014898765.1 Herpailurus yagouaroundi
TGAGAGTGAGGGGATGGAGAACTATTTATCATGCTACTGGAAGCCAATAAATAAATAAATAAATAAATAGATAGATAGATAGATAGATAAATAAATAAATGACAACTGGGCCACAAAAATGTACTAAAGAGGCAGGAAGTATCTGGCAGTATCTCAGGCCTAACAGGATATGAAGGAAGGTTCACTTTGGACCTCACCACAGCAATACACAGACAATACACAGAGATCCCAATAATCGGCTCTGTCTACAGGGATGCTCACAGCCTTGGATACTCATTCTTATTCCTAGCTCATCTGATGCTATCTAAACTCTCTTCCATTCACATGGGTCAAGTGTTAAGACTGTGTTTGGTCTGTCCAATTTAATCTAGGTTTAACAGATGAAAGTTTGGAGTTTATAAACCCCACTGGTTAATTTTAGCTAGCTCTATTATTCCTGAATGGGATGCAATAGCTGCTTCCGGTCTCTCAAGTTCTCTTGCACCAATTACTTCTTTCACAGCAAAAAGCTAAATCCTGCATGAAACTAGGAGATGTCAGCCCATAATGTTATTTATTATGCCAAGATTTTTTCCCCACTTTTGTGAGTTATAAACCAAAGCAAAAAAGATAATAAAAAGCAAATCTTTCTTGATGAGTGCTTTGGACTGGCTTTTCTAGCTACCATCACCACTGATCTTTTCCTGCTCAGTGATATTCCATGATTTGAGTGATAAATGTGAGGATTCTCATGTGAAGATGGGAGCAGTGAAGTGAGTGACGAGTCAAAAATGGAGTATCTGGCCTTCTCCTCAGAGAGCCATCAGCTCTTAGATCCCAGAGCAATTTACTTATTTGCAGGCAGTTGTGGAAGGACTGACACTACAGGAAGCTAGGAGGTGTGATTTGGGAGGACACCTGGAGAATTCCTCCTTATCAAAAATCAGATCTGCGACCCTGCCACAGAGACTAAAATCCCATCATAATAGAGTTAAGTCGTTAAGTCTTTGAGTTAAAGAACTTTATTTCTAGAGAAATTTCACAGTTCGATAAAATTTAAATAGTAGGTGAAGGAACATATTTTAGCCATTAATATAATAACAGAGGTGAGTATATCAGATAAGATTCATTCACTTAGCAAGATTCTATTGATTAGGATGCCAAATAATTACGTTTGGAACTTCCAAACATCCAAAAGTTTCCATATTTTCTCCATCTATTAATTCAGAACATCCAGTTCCTACCAATTCCAACACCAACACCACAACAACCAGATATTTCTGAGATCAGAGAAAGTGTCTTATAGAGACCTATGAAAAAAGGATGTTCCTAGTAGCATTTCCTTGGCATCAACAGATAAAGGGAATATCATACCACAGGGAACCACAGCTCTCTGGGGTGATCATTGGACCTTCATATAATCCACACTTTAGGGAGTTCTATGGCAAAGCATAGTAGGAATTCCACTCAAAAAGAAGATGCAAAAAGCACATTTTTTATGATTTTTCTAGATCTCTCTCCTACTTAGTCTCCATAGGATTCAGACATGTGCCCAACAGGGAGCTGAACAAGTCATGGACACCATACTAAACTTGAGGTTGGCTCTGTCCTTCTGAGGCCAAGGTTCACTTATTACAACACACCCATCCTTCTTTTTCTCTCAGGATAAGCTCTTCTAAAAGTTCTGTCAATGTAGGAAAAGTGCCCACCCCACCAGTTTTCCAGACAAATTACATTATGTTGGCATCTCACATAGAATCCTTTCATACATGTAAAAACATATAAAGACATAGAATTGCATGGGCTCTATTAAGCAGTATAATTGCAAAATAAAATCATAGAGGATGAAGAGGGAGGCAATGGTAGGAGATGGAGTCATTTAACTAAAAAGGGCTTGTTCATGAACGTTAAACAATTGGAATTTACCTTGAAGACAATGAAAAGCAATTTATATTTCTTATAAATGGAATTGGATTCAGAGGATATATTGGGATGAGGCAATATAGGAGATTCATCTAAAAGAAGAGAACCCCTTTTTTTAAAGTAAGCTCTACACCTGGAATTACTATATTGTACTCCTGAAACTAATATCACACTGTATGTTAACTAACTGGAATTTAAATAAAAATGAATAATAATAATAGTAATAATAATAAATAAAAATTAAAAATAAAAACAGAAAATAGCCATACTTGTATCAGACAAAATAGACTTCAAAAAATAAAATAAAATAGGAGCGCCTGCGTGGCTCAGTTGGTTGAGCTCCCAACTTCGGCTCAGATCATGATCTCGCAGTTTGTGAGTTCAAGTCCCACATCAGGCTCTGTGCTGACAGCTCAGAGCCTGGAGCCTGCTTCAAATTCTGTGTGTCTCTCTCTGCCCCTCCCCCACTCACACTCTGTCTCTCCTTCAAAAATAAATAAACATTTAAAAAAATAAAATAAATAAAATAAAATACAATAAAATACAATAAAATAAAATATGAGAACCCATTATGTCTCACCTGTCTTTCTAATGGACAGACTACCAACAGAATCTGGGTCAATATTAATAAAATATGTTAAATTCCCCTTAGAAAAGATGTGTTTTAATATAAACAAGACATACAAACATTCCTTCACATCTCTGTCCTTACAAAGGACAATGTATCTGATTTTCCATGGATACAATTCATGAGTTCCTCATCAATTTTTAAGAAAAATTACTATACTTTCCAAAGATGATATATAAAAATTCAGCATATAGAAACATCAAAATAGGAAGCTTTATTAATTATAAATGGTTAAATTACTTTCTTGCATTAAATTGAAATAACCTTTCTATATATATTAGTTCAGTATATTTCCTAAATGTATTTAAATTATTGACATATTTTTTCTAACAGACACATCAATTCAACCCTTAAGTGTAGATTACTGTCCCTATTTAATGAAAAAGAATTATACTTATTAGCTTATAAGTATTTAAATCTTATATATATTTACATTAAAACATTTGTACATCTAAAGAAGCAAAAACATACGTAATTTAATTTACTTAAGTGAATACTTTTTTAAAAACACATTATAAAAGAACAAAAACAAGATCTTCATAGACTCAGGTAATCATAGCATTAATAGGTCACACCTAGGACAAATATAAAAATGGACAACCTCTTGGTGTAGAGAAACATTTTGGAGCTTGTATATGTGAAAAAGATATACTTTAGGTGATTGTTCATACGGATAAAACATAGTGTACCCCCTTGTGCAATTGAAAAGTTTCAAAAGATTTGTAACTACCTCTTCTCAACTTCTCTTGTGACTCTGCACCGAGAACTACCATGGTGATACCTGGCTCTTTTCTGATTCACAAAGTGTTAATAAAGTCTATTCTTTAACCACTCCCCCAATACAGATAGAAAAAAATAAACCACAATATCAAAAAGAATGCAACAGGAAAAGGAAAAAACAAAATTATCTGTTTCATGAATATAAATTTCTATTTGTTCTTTCTTCAAAATTTGTTCTTCTGTTTATCCCTCTCAGCCTCCAATACCATCTTCTTCACCTTGTTTCTGGTCATTTGTTTTTGTTTTTAATTTTTGTTAATGTTTATTTATTTTTGAGAGAGAGAGAGAGAGAGAGCATGAGTAGGGAAGGGGCAAAGAGAGAGAGGGAGACACAGAATCCGAAGCAGACTCCAGGCTCTGAGCTGCCAGCATAGAGCCCAACATGGGGCTCAAACCCACGAACCTGGAGATCGTGACCTAAACCCAAGTCAGATGCTCAACCAATTGAGCCACCCAGGCTCCATCTGGTCATTTGATCCCATCTGGTCATTTGTTTACTACAACAAACTGTGCTTTGATGATAACATTAGAAAATGTTGGTGCTAAAATGAAAGCTATATTAGTTTTCTGTGGCTGCTATAACAAATTACCACAGACCAGGTGGCTTAAAACAACAGAAGTTTACTACCCCTGAAATCATTGTTGCACTATATGCTAATTTGGATGTAAATTAAAAAAATAAATAAAAAATAAAACAAGTTAAAATAAAAAAAAATAAAAAAAAGAAATTAAACCTAATGGGAATATGTTTAATCTGTTAAATTAAAAAACAAAAACAAAACAAAAAACAAAAAAACAGAACAGAACTTTATTCTCTCACAGTTCTGGGGACACAAAATCCAAAATCAAAGAGTCAGCAGGGCCATCAACTTCTGAAGGCTCTAGGAAAGATTATATTCTTTGCCTCTATTAACTTGTAGTGGCCACTGACATTCTTTGGCTTGTGAATCCATCACTGCTTCTCTGTGGTTTGCCTCCATAGTCACATTTCCTCCTCCACTTGTGTCTGTTCTATTTGTGTCTTGTCATTGGATTTAGGACCTATCTGGAAAATGGAAGATGATCTCTTTATGTCATGATTCTCAACTTAATTTCAGTTACAAAAACCCATTTTCCAGGGATGCCTGGGTGGCTCAGTCAGTTAAGCATCCGACTTCGATTCAGGTCATGATCTCATGGTTTGTAGGTTCAAGCCCTGTGTGGATCTCTGTGCTGACAGCTCAGAGCCTGAAACCTGCTTTGGATTTTGTGTCTCCCTCTCTCTGCCCCTCCCCTGTTCGTGCTCTCTCTCTCTCTCTCAAAAATAAATAAACGTTTAAAAAAAATTAAAATGGCAGGGCATCTGGGTGGCTCAGTTGGTTGAGGGGCCCACTTTGGCTCAGGTCATGATCTCACTGCTTGTGAGTTCGAGCCCCATGTAGAACTCTGTGCTGACAGGTCAGAACCTGGAGCCTGCTTCGGATTCTGTGTCTCCCTCTCTCTCTGCCCCTCCCCTGTTCACACTCTGTCTTTCTCTCCTTCAAAAATAAAAAAATATTTAAAAATTAAAAAAATTAAAATGGCATAAGTAAAAAACAGTCAATAGACACTATGTAATTGTACATAACAAATATTAGTAAAGTCATCATATTTATACAGTCAATGGAAATTTAATGGATCTAGAGGAGAATAAAAAAACACGTATTAAATAGCTACTATGTACCAGGCAGAGAGGGATCCAGGTTTTGCATAGCCTGGAGACCTATTTTTTAGAAAATAATATAAAACTATGAATAAAAAAGTAGCTGTGAAAGTGAGTTATGTATTTAGAATGAGGAAAGGATTTGTAACAAATTATAAAGTTTTAAAAAGCTGAAAAATACTATGAACATAACAAAATCCAGGAAAATAACCTATCAGTTTTATCATTATTATTAACTGCCACTTCTGTAATACCTGTGTGATACTTTTGCCCAACATTTTGGGTTCATTCTCTCTGACTGGCAATAATTTGTATATCATTTTCAATAAAATGATAACTCAGTCTTTCTCCTAGCATGGTTAATGGAAATTTGTTTTGTGTTATTGATAGCTTAGATTGTTTTTTCAAGCTTCAGCACAGAGGGAGTTTTATGTGTTTTTATGTTGTTTTATGTTTACTATACTGTTTGATGTTTACTATAAAACCACAGCTTTATGGTGTTTTATGATCACTGTGGGCAAGCTCTTGAAGAATCTCAGCACTTTGATCTTGTAATATATGCATCACCCCAAGGACTTGGCTAGGTTCTCCCTAGATGTACCCCATGGACTGAGCTAGAGCCTCCCTGCCCCCTTGTGACCTGGTCCTGGTTGGGAGAGGGCACAAGTGGCCTCAAATCAAGATCTTTAGAGGCCTCTGATCCAGGGAGTGAGAGAAAGGCATTTGTTCAGATCCTCTGGATGAACAATGGTACGGTCTAGATGAACAATGAGTTCTACCAAGATAAGGTTTTCACTGAGGACGTGGGTAGATGCGGAGATGTTGGTGACCCACAACTACCTAGAGTCCCAGGACTACTACTTGGAGCATTATCAGCACTTCCTCTCTATATCCAGGGAGGACTATACGCTGGAACTGAAAAGGAGTCAGGCAAGTGGGGGCCCTGAGGCTTAAGCTACATGAGTTTCATCTTAAATTCAAGTCCGGAGTCAGGTATTACATATACACACATTTTTAAATTTACTTTAAATGTTTAAATTGGTCATTTAAATTAGTTTGCAATATAAGATTACAAACACCAATTAGATATTATAAATATTATTTCCAAGTTACAGAGTTATAAAATTTGAACCACAGATGTTATTGGGTCTGAAAAGAGATGATTAGACTTTGCATTAACCTATGAAACCTACTAGAGAAATAATTAAGATCACTTCCTTTACTAATAAATAATGAGGTACAATGTCCGTATCTTAATACATATGTGCATATATGCTTTAATATAGCATTGGTTTAACATTGAATGAATATCAATCAGAATACCTGAGTACCAACTATGGCAATGCTCATTTTCATATAACCTTTTGTCTATTTCACAAAAAGAAATGTAGCCTACATACCATAAACCTGATCATATAGTAAGAAAAAAATACTAATAACAAAATACCATTTAAAGTCTGGCCTTACAACAGTTCATTTAAGCATACAAGGTACACAATGCAGTTCCTAAGAATAAACTAGTGGAGTAATCTGCTTTATGTTAAAAAAAAAAAAAAAAAAAAGGAAATGGCATTCTAAGATACAGCTGCATAGACTATATGATGAATATTCAACATATGAGAAAGTGACAAATTTATCTTTACTCCATCATTAAGCATTTTTGTGACAAGCTGGGTATTCATTCCATTAGGGGTCTTTTTTGTGTGCATTCTTTTTGTCTAATGCTTGCTCATGCCCTTTCCTGACATCCTACAAGACTAGTCTTTTCTTTTCCAAATTTCTGATTACCCATATTGTTAGAAACTCATACTCAGAAAACTGTTTTCAGTGACAGGAAGACAAAACCTTGGTCAAAACTCTCATTCCACTACCAAAAGTTTGATCTAATAGCTTTTCCCTCCACCCGCCCCCCCCCCAAAAAAAAAGATATCAGAAATAAATGTTTTCCATTAGGAAAAATATATTAACTTTGTGCTCACTAGAATTCCATCTCCTTTATACTTTCAGATTACTCCTAATTTAGGAAAAGATAACTCCTTATGTTATACTATCAATTTCCACATTCTCACAGTAAATTATTCTTTTCATACAGCTTTTACTGCTGTATACAAGACAAAACATTTGACTGGGGAACTTCATTCAGTTTTAGATCACTCACTAAAATGACATTCACCTAACAATAGCTCATTGAAATCATGCCCAAAATGGATTCCTGGTGTTAAGGTGGAAAACAACACAGGTAATAGGATTAAACTTGGATCACTAGAATCTTTAGCATACTACACTTACTGAGAAGCTTACTCAGATTTTTCTATAAACTGTTAAAATTTGGCAAATCTATAACTAGAAGATTTCATAGTTCCTTTCCAAAAAACTTGACAGGAAAGAATATTCTCCAAGTAAAAAAAAAAAAAAAAATCCATATGAAAAGTACATAACCAATGTAACAGCAGAGTTGTGGCTCTTTATTTATTATGTATTCATTGCCTTCTTTATGTATTTCACTGCCCCTGGGTTCATGACCAAACATCAATACATGTTAACACATTTTCAATATTTATAAGCTAAAAGCTTAGATGCAAGTGTTATCAATAATGGTCCTGCTACTCCATTCATACTCACCAGCATCTTAATTATACTGCCTACCAATAAGCATCCTCAGGAATTAATGCAGGCTAACAGTTTAAACAATGTAATTTAAGGCTGCTTTAGGATTAGGATTGCCAAATGTCTCACTCACACTATTGCCTCTCTCCTCTTAAATACTTACTCTAGAAAGGGTTTTGTTTTGCCATATGACAGAATGTGTAAACAGGTGGCTGAGCTCAAAATTATACTTGCATAGTGATCATACCAAAGTTAAATAGGAAATAGCATTGCCTACTAATATAAATAGCAGTGACTGGTAAATAAAGTAGATAAATGTCAGAAATGAATGTTTGTCTAAACAAAGATGAGTGAGAAATGGCACATATTTACCATAAACATCCAGCAACATAACTTGGCCTATTTCACTAAACACCAAATAGAATCTACTTACTTTGTTAAAAAAAAAAAAAAAAGATGACAGTCTAAGTAAAATAGCTTTCCAAATCACACTGTTTCCATTAATAATGCACATGCATGAAGAAGACTGATACAAAAATCTCTCTCTTAATATAGAAAATGGGTATCAGACAATTTTTATAAATATGTCTAGTCAGAATTTGATTTGTAAGAATTTAAAGGATCCATATAGGTCTAGTGTCCTGAAGGGTAAAAATTTCTCCCTTAAAAATACTGTTACAATAAAAACTCAACTAACATCCTACCAGAAATGGAAGGATGAACTCTGGCTACCTGAGAGTGTCCCAGAAAACATACCTTTTTTTTGTGGTTGTTACTGAAGAATCTTTAAAAAAAAATAGACTTTTTTTATTATCATAGAGTAGAAATTAACTATTGAAATCTATTTAAGTTCCTAACATATTGATTTCTGATTAATTAAGGCTTTATTGACTGAAATCTACTTGAATCCCACTACATCTTTATGCCCAAAATGGAAAGGTTTCTCTAGTTTGGAAGTGTGATTTTAATTACTCAGTAATAAGACATTGCTATGATGACAGGAGATCATCAGCAAGCATCTGCCAAGGGAATTTTCATTTTTTTTGGGTGTTAAAGAAATTCATTTAAATACTAAAATCAGATAAATCATTGCTCCAATTGGATATTTTCATGCTCTATTTCACCTTACATTAATCTACATACACACCTCCTAGTCCATTCTCCAAACCAAATATATTCTCTAAATAAATGTAGGGAATGGGGTGCCTGGGTGGCTCAGCCAGTTAAGCGTCCGACTTCGGCTCAGGTCATGATCTCACAGTCCGTGAGTTCGAGCCCCGCGTCTGGCTCTGTGCTGACAGCTCAGAGCCTGGAGCCTGCTTCAGATTCTGTGTCTCCCTCTCTCTCTGCCTCCCTCTCCCCTGTGCATGCTCTGCCTCTCTCTGTCTCAAAAACAAAAACATTTTTAAAAAATTAACAATAAATAAATAAATAAATGTACGGAATGTGTGCTAAACAAAACAAAAATGAAGGTGACACTGCTGTTTACCTGACAAGAGTGTTGAAAATTGTGATTCATTTAGTGAAAGATGTTAGAAATGTCTACCAAAGAAGTTTTATGCCACCCTTTTTGGTCAATTCTTTACAGGAAGGTTGGGTTTGATTTCTCCCCATCCCTCTCACCTGTCTCCATCTCTCTCTCCCTCTCCCCACACCGCCCCCCCTCACACACTATGTGACCATCACATATCAAATGCTCACATGTAGGATACATCTAATCATCATAACATTATGAGAATTAATCTACCTATTAATATGGGCATTGCTTAGAAAAAGTCACATATTTCAATATCACCAACTTGTCCCACAACTTCAAATCTCTGCAATCCTAGTAAATCAAGTGTTTTGATTTTTTTTTAACGTTTTTATTTATTATAGAGAGAGAGAGAGACAGAGCATGAGCATGAACATGAACATGAGCAGGGGAGAGGCAGAGAGAGGAGGAGACATAGAATCCGAAGCAGGCTCCAGGCTTCAAGCTGTCAGCACAGAGCCCGATTCAGGGCTTGAACTCACAAACCGCAAGATCATGACCTGAGCTGAAGATACTTAACCAACTGAGCCACCCAGGTGCCCCAAATCAAGTGTTTTATTAAAGAGCTTTTATTAAAGAGCAAAAAATAGAGGTCAATAGGTATATCAAAAGTTTGCATTTTTAAATATTGTGTTTTTAAATTTGTGTTTTTAAATATTACCTAATGACTACTTATTATTACTTCAGATAGAATTCTGCTTAAAACAGATAGGATTTTTCTAGAATATAGATTAAAAGAAGAAAATTACAGAAGAGGGAAAACACATGTTTAAGACAGCCAGAAAAGCCAGTTTCTTAAAGATATATATATGATGCAGTATCAAAAAAATCAGTATATATATATATATATATATATATATATATATATATATGAAATGCAATAACAAAGAATCAGTGATCATTTAGCCTAAGGACACGACAACTCAATGACCTAAAAACTCCCAAAAGTACCTATTATACGGTATATGCTGATGATGTTCCATCACCTACAAGTGATCTAATTTTGTTTATATAATTAACATAGGTAGAAAAATGAGTGAGTTTGAGAGAAAATTTTCTGTAGAAAAATATTTTTAAAATAAGTCTGATAATAAATCCAAGGTTTTGTTGTTATAAAATTTATTTATGAAGACTATTGGGGCACCTGGGTGGCTCAGTCAGTTGAGGGTCTGATTTTGGCTCAGGTCATGACCTCACAGCCTGTGAGTTCTAGCCCATGTCAGGCTCTGTGCTGACAGCTCAGAGTCTGGAGCCGGCCTTGGATTCTCTGTCTCCCTCTCTCTCTCTCTGCCCCTTCCCTGTTCATGCTCTGTCTCTCTCTCACAAATAAATAAATATTTAAAAAAATTTTCATAAAATAAAATGTATTTATGAAGAATATTGCATTCACTGATTGTAAGTATTCACTAATTGCTGTAGGAACTTAATGTTTTTGTATATCACACACTCTAAGACACAAGCTTATACAATCCCATTTTCACACTTAACATCATGGACTATTCTCTAAAAACTAAGAAAACAAAAGGGTATATTAATATTTTTGGGCCTACTTAGAATAATAGGAGAGAGATTTGTGTCAAGCAAATAATCAGTCTGAATAATAAACCCCAACCCAATGAGGCTGGGTTGTTTCTGGGGTAAAAAATAGAGTATACAGGAAAAACAAATGACAAACATAAAAAAGAAAGTATAGAATAACTTGACTCAAAGTGTGGCAGAAAAAAAGGGAAGACACATTACAGAAAAAGATGATCTATAATACGTGAAACTCACATTATATAAAAGAAGATAACAGAAGAGAGAGAGGAAAGAAAAGGAGTAAGTTCCAATATTTTAGGATGGAAACAGCCAGGAATCAAGCCCTTCTTAACGGAAGCCTCCAGGGTCCAGGAAATCTGATGTATAGAAAAAGGACTATTAACATTGTGACCCAAAGATCAGCCTTCAGACCACCTCTGAGAAAAAGAAAATTATAACCATGAATACCCTAGCCAAACAGTAAAACTTTCTGCATTTCTGTGGTAAAGTACATCATCACCAAAGGTCTTACTACTTTGGTTTTAGGAATAATCAGAAATATTCAACTCCTGTGAAACGAGGAACCCATAAATAACCTCATCTTAAGTATTAGAAATTGGACTGTAAAACGGGAAGATGATTAAAGTATTTTCCTTAATCTTTCTTCCAACTCTAATAATTTCTTTCCTTTCCTTTTGCCCTTTGTGTGGAGGACAAAGCTTGTCAAGATTCCTGCCTGCAACACAAACACAACCATCTTTCCTCCAGGTCCCAACCCAACTGTAGATCCATCATTTCAAATGACAATTCCATAGGAAATCAATATCTTGAAAGGAAGATTGCTTCAACTACTGCAGCATGGACTGTGGGTACAGCCAGTGAATTCAAGAAAGCACACCCATTTGTGGCTGCAGTTCATCTAGCAGGATTGATTGCAGGTAAGATTCCTCAGAGAGGAGGGGGAGGAGCTATTCATTTCTTCTCTTTTCAACTTGCTCCTCTACTCTGGATCCAATAACAGTCCTGAATTATAAATAGCAGCAGGAGATAAACAAACACTGTGGCCGACTCAAAATGCTAAATAATAACTCTACTTGTTGTTTAAAGATTGATGTTCTTTCCATTCAACATATTCTTTCTTCATATTGCACATTACAAATAGTGGCTGTGATGCACTGATGTTACATCTCAGGATACTGCATGCGAAAAATGGTGCTAATGTCCCAACTCACAAGGCTTTTTTGAACATTCTAGTCAAACACAACCTAAAAACCCTAAAAACTCAAAACTTGAGATTTTTTCCTGCTTCCAACACTTTAAACTGACCCTACTATGTCTAAAATACCTGTTTTAAGCTGTTTATGTATAATTTTTTTCTAAGTACAGATAGTGCATGATAATTAAAGAAAATATTAAGATTTGGAAGGGAAAAGAAAAAGTACAACCACTGTAAATCCATTTCCCAAAGATAATCATTATTATATCTTAATCTGTTTCCTTCTCATCTTTTTCTATATAATTGTTTTTACATAGTTAATCTCATACTGAGGATGCAATTTTATATGCCCTTCATAAACTAAAAACACAAAACATTCCCCACAGTCATGGACACTGATCATCAATATCATATTTCAAGGTTGTAAAATAATTTATTTTACACAAGTACAATAATCTACTTAATTATCTTACTACTGCTGATGTTTAAGTTGTATCCAATATAGTATTTTGTGATTAGACATAACTCTGAGATAAATACTGCTGTGCATTTCAAGGATCTTTGACACATTGATAAAGCACTTTCTGAAAGAGTTGTTGACATGCCTCTTTTTAGATATGTATTTTTTTCAAATAAACCTCTTTTGCTGATGCCTGATGTAGATCATCAAAACTGTCCAGATATCTTTATGTCAGTGTATGAAATATGTTTTCTGTAAGAAGGGTTGAAATGGAACCGGGTGAACAGCCAAAGAACAAAGTGACTATCAGTTTAGTCCCCAAATTTTGTCTTATGGCACATGAGTTGTCAGACTCTCTAATACCAAGGCTTAACAGTGATCCCACAAAAATATATGCATAATAGTGACCCCACAAAAGTATATATGGTATTCACTCTTCTCTCAGAATCCTAAGTATTATGGAAAAGAGAGAAAGAGGGAAGGAATATAAAAAATTAGGAACCACATCAGACACAATGAATACTTCAACCTCAGACCCTTTAAGGTCAGGAAGAGAAAAAAGAACTAACAATTATTAAGTACATGATGCAAATCCGCCCCTGCTCCATGTTAGTACTTTTTATATACTTTTCATTTGACCAATTTTCCAATTTTAAGAAAAGGCCAAATAGTGTTACATGGAAAAGATGATTGATTACATGACAGCCAACAGCCACGGGTTCAAGTTGTGGCTCTAACAAGCTCTGTGGCCTTGAACAAGTCAGATAAACCCCCTGAATAGTAGTGCCCCCTGTGAACTGCTTGGCTGGGTAAATTAATCTAAGTTTCTATGGCATTTTAGACTTCTATGGTTCTCTGTTCTGATTTATACATAGCAGGATAAAATCTATAGATTCTTTCCCTCATTTTTCTTACTGTTCTCTGCCCATATACTCAGAGATATTCCTTGCCCAAGGTGGAAAGTGGGATATAGACCCAAACAAATAATTCAAATGGATTTTTAAAGCATAGAGCATAGATACTGGTCTGAAGATCAAAGTTCTTTCTATTTGCAAGACCCAGCCACTGGAAAAAGGAAGAGGTCTACTAGAATTCTAAAAATCTGGTTTTGTTTATCAAGAGTAAGAAGGCACTCAGAACAAAGGTTTATAACATTGTTTTTCAAACTGGTGATCAAGGCCCACAGGTAGGTCACAAAAACAATGTCCAGGGTCTAGGCTAGCATTGTTTTGTTTGCTTGTTCCCTAATGAAATAGAATAAAGTATATTATAATTTAGACAACTAAGACTAAGGTAAGTGTGTGATTTCTGGGATTGATATGAAAATGTTTTTGTCACAAAGGATTTCTATCAAAAAAATTTGAGTAATACTAGTTTAGATTATAAACCACATGAGCATGGGGAGGAATATGTAATTCCAGCTGTCCACAACCTTTGTATGTTCACATGTGATATGAGAGAGAGATTTTGTAGAAGACTGGGGGAGCAAAGCTAGGTACTGTTGTACCAGGGTCTTCCTTTTCCCACTGAAGGCTTGAAATCCAGAGAAGCAGAGCCTAGAGAAACCATCAAACTTTCATGAGAATATGAAGGCAGAAAAAAAACTCCATTTCTTGTCTGGATTTTGTAGAGAGACTGCCTAGTAGTGTGATGCTTCCCAACATGGAGCCACCACTTTGGAGTATAAATTACAACAGGACAAATACTTCTCTATCTTGAGAAGTATCTGGAGATTCATGCCCACTCCACCATCCTTTCTTGAATCCTGTGGGATATGCAGAGAATTAGAAAAGACCCCCTTGCCCTAGTAAGGCAGACTAATAAGTGAGAATTAAGATATAGCATCCCTGAAGGTTAAGGAGAAAAGAAATGGGGGAGGGGGTACCTACAGTACAGAATGAACTTGCCAGAATAATGGCGACACTTTGCTGACGCTGACAGAACAGATGGCAAGGTATTCCAGCACTGAACACAGCAGAGAGCAATCCCAGACCTATTATCTCCTTCCAATGTCATGAGGATATGAAAGCACCTAAGAACCTAGATCACCCTAGAGAAGAGAAGTGGGAGGGGAGACTTGAAGTTGCCTGAATATATCCAGAAGATACAGCTTTAAACTGGAAGTTACCTTGACTTGGCAAGATTGTTTCCACTATAGTGGAAATGGGGACTTGTGATACATGTTAAGCTCATTAAAACAGAAATAACAAATCTTTTTGTGACTTTTATACATATTCCTCTTACATTAGATTTTAAATACTTCTAAAAGCAAAAAATATATTGTTGTTTTTAAATCACTTCTAGTTCGTAGGCCAATATTTCCACAGAGTTACTGATCAATAAATGTTACTTTCAGTGTTTCCCAAACCTTGTAATAGCACGGTATATACGAATATTGGAATTCATGCTGTGTGCTAGATAAAGTGAAAGAGGTTGACTTGCCCAGAGTCTGGGGCCACCACATGCCCCACTGATGTTATCTAAAGACTGAGGGAATCAATCAATGACTATACAATCATTTCAAAGCATGTAGTATGTGTATTACTAAATAAAATTTGCATAGTGGATTAAATTCATTTGTGTGATACTTAACATGGCACCCCATATAAAATACCACATTTAAGGGCCACCTGAGTGGCTCAGTCAGTTAAGCATCTGACCCTTGATTTCAGCTCAGGTCATGATCTCAGGGTTTATGGGATGGAGCCCTGCATTGGGCACTATGCTGACAGTATGGAGCCTGCTTAAGATTTTCTGTCTCCCTTCTCTCTGTCCCTCCCCCACCCACACGCATGTGCTCTCTCTCTCAAAAATAAGTAAATTTGGGGCTCAGTCAGTTAAGCATCTAACTCTTGCTTTTGGCTCAGGTCATGATCTCAAGGTTCCTGACTTCGAGCCCTGCATCAGGTTATCCACTGGCAGTATGGAGCCCTTGGGATTCTCTCTCTCCTCCTCTCTTGCTCTGCCCTTCCCGTGATCATGCTGTCTCTCTCTCTCTCTCTCTCTCTCTCTCTCTCAAAATAAATAAATAAACTTTAAAAAAAAAGAAATCTTATTAAAAAATAAATAAATGAATAAACTTAAAAAAATAACACATTTACTAAAGGGCACATAACATTATTAGCAAATGTCTGTGGCTTCTGGTAAAGGCAATCAAATCTTTCAACATCCTATAAATATTAAGAAAACTTCTGTTCACAAGTTTCTCCAGTGATCCCTGTGTATCAGCACATCAAGCTGATAATGCTATATTACTCAAGACATTAATTTAGAATTTATGCCAAGTATGAACCATTATTTCTTAAATGTTTCATAAATAATCAGCAACACTTCCCTGCTTATTAGCAATGGCTCCATGAATAAGCCCCTCAGTACACAGAAATGTCAGAGGTCCTATTGTAATCAATTACAAATAGGTTATATATTATTTTTTCTATTGCTTCTAAATGTCATGATGATTTTTCCTGTTTTGAAGTGTGCTTTTATTGCATTCTGGATTGTTTATTACTCTAAAAATCCATTTGAGTCATTTTTAAGTCCAAAAGTATATTTTACTGAGTGACCACATTGATTCTTTTGATCTCCACTGAATAAATAATGTTCATTTTTAATGACCTATTATTTTTCCAGGAGATCATGAAAATTTAAAAATAACTCTCTTGCTGGAACTCATGTCAATCAATTACAATTAATTATGCAATACAGAATTATGGCTAAATATTAAAAAAATTCCATCATGAATTAGATAATAGAATAATTTTATTTGAGAAATTGTCTTCTCCAATTGCAATGACAGAAAATAGGATCAAAGAGGGCATGATTTTCATTTAATAATTAGTCAAGAATCCAACCATATGAGTTTACTAATTTTAACTGTATGTCCAAAATACTGTGGGAAAAAAAATTTAATTACTTTTTAAAGGTGAATCTTTTACCTGAACACCAGTTTTGTATACTATAAACATATTAAATAAAACTCTTCCTTTTAGTGCCAATGGTCTCCGAACACAAATAAGTTACAAGTCCCCATTCCAGTATTACCTTCCCCACAAAGTCTGCCCTGAGCCTCCAACCTAGAAATTGACCTCTCCCTCTTCTTGACTCCAGAAGCACCTAGCATCTGGACTGCTCAAATAGCACCTATCATATATATCAGGAAAAGACAACATTCATCCCAAAACTGAAGGAAAATCAAAATACCTTAAACTACTGAATAAAAGTTTTGCCCATATTGAGGGGTTTCTTATATCATTTATATGTTTAAAATCTGTTCCGAAGGGAACCAGAAAGTTGGATTTGTTAGAAGTAATGGAAATAGCCAAGTATTTTAGCCATCATGGTGTTAAATCTCTCATTTTAAGACTTTAGTTCATGAATATTTTATTTATTAATATATACACCAAAGAAGTAATCTACATACTTATGTGTGAATTCATAGCAGTGTGGCTTGTTCTTTTGTGCAAAGTAGACTTGTCAACATTAAAATGCCTGTACTAAACAATAAAGGCATTTGTAATCAAAAGTGTATTTCTCCAAAACAATAAATACATTGGCAATGCCTGACAAGATGTTTATAACCCTTTAGTAAGCATATCAGTTCCACATGAGGTTATTTATTTTCATTTTTTCCTCCTCTCCCTTCTTCATAACCATTAGTTAAATTTTCATTGCAACCAATATACAGTGGGCTGGATAATCCCAGTGCATAAATTACAAAATGCATGTTAAGGACTGAGTACAGTAACTCATTCCCTCCACTGCTCAATAAAAGGTTGCTATGAAACAAGTCTTACTTGTTGCACATGTCAAATATCTAATTAGAACTGCCTTAAAGGGACAAAAATGAAGTATCCAAAGGACATTGGTTTATTTTATGAAATCTAAAAAATAACTGGACAACCAAGTTATGTAGAAAACAAAGAAGCATCTGGATATTAAGGGGAAAATGAGACCAAGAACTTAACACCATTAGGTCACTCAGCTCTTCCTTTCCCCTCACACCAGCTTCATTCTTTCTAGATGTAGAAGCCTTTCTCATCACATACTGACCATATCAACTAGCAATCCCATGCCTATGTATTTACTCAAGTGAAATAAAAATGCAGTTCACACAAAAACCTCATACACAAGTTACAGGTTTATTCATAATTACCTAAAACTAGAAACAACCCCAATGTCTCTTAACTGAGGAATGAAGAAGCAAACAGTGGTACATTCACATGCTAGAATATTATTCAGTAATCAGCAATAAAGGAACAAACTATGATAAATGCAACAATATGTATGCATCTTAAATGTATTTAACTACTAGATGAAACAATTCAGACTCAAAAGGCTACACACTACATGATTCCATGTATATGATGTTCTTGCAAATGCAAAAGCACAGAGACAGAAAATATATCAGTTGTTGCCATGGACTGCTATAAAGGAAATTCTCAACTAAAAAGGAGTACAAAGAAATCGGGGGGCGGGGGGGCCGGGGGAGAGCTAGAACTGTTTCCATATCTTGATTGTGGTGACATTTACACCACATTTACACCATTTACATTTACTGAATTTATTAAAATCCCAAGGACAGTACACTAAAATGGATGAATTTTACTTTATATAAATTACACCTTAGAGATTTTTGAAAAAGAAAAGCAAAACTGGCTTAGAAGGAAAGACATGACAAATATTAAAGAGATAAAATACTAAGGATATTGTCTTGGATATAGATCATAGGAGTCGCTGAAATAAAAATAACCAAAGCAAGAGAACAGAACAAATACTGAAAACTAATGTACAGAAAAACTAAGTTCAAGATTTGAAACTGCATATCAACGGGGAGCCTGGGTGGCTCAGTCAGTTGAGCATCTGACTTCGGCTCAGGTCATGATCTCACACCTTGTGAGTTTGAGCCCTGTGTCAGGGTCTGTGCTGACAGCTCAGAGCCTGGAGCCTGCTTCAAATTCTGTGCTTCTCTCTCTCTCTGCCCCAACCCACTCACATCCTGTTTCTGTCTCTCTCAAAAATAAATAAACATTAAAAAAAGTTAAAAAAAAAAAACTGCATATCAAAAGAGCACACATGTATCTGACAGACTCAGAACTACTATCACTAAGGTATACTCTAGTATAATTACTGAACTTGAAAGACACAAAAAATGTTTGGGCGTTTTTTAAAATGCATTTATCTTATAAAAAAATAAAATTACATTATCATCAGACTTTGACAGCAATGCTTTATGCCAAAGAAAAAAAATGGAATAATATATTTGAGTATCTCAACAACAGAATATGCGTCTCAAGGACTTCATATCCAGCAAATCTGATTTTCAAGTATGAGGGCATAAGACAAACTATTACCAACATTCAAGAATTCAGGAATGCTCTCATGAGCTCTTCCTAAGGAATCTACTAGGGAAAGAATTCTGGCAACCAAAATGACTACAGAAATATCAACATAAGCACTAATGACTGAGCATTACATTTATAATAACATTTAGAACTAAAATTAAATGAATTAAGTTAAAAGGAAAGGGAGACAGTATATAATTGTTATATACTCAGACCTTATAGTTCAAACACTAAAAAATGAAATGAGCAAGGAATGTGAACAGCATATACAAAAATTACTTACAACTGTTTCATAATTATATTGATAATGGTAATATTAGTAACATCATTCTAAGGCTGTTGTATGTATAATTCAGGATACAGGAAATAATAAATTATGGCATAATTCTAATCCTATTATCTTCTATGTCCTTGAGAAGAGGTTACATAAAAACCCTGTAGTACTTAAATTTATTTGAAAATATCAGTATAAGCTCAAGAAGTATATTACCTTTAGAAATGTGTATATTTACCTAGATAGGAAGAACAAATATTGTTAAAATGTTGATACTACCCAAAGCAATCTACATATTCAATGCAATCCCTATCAAAAAAACACCAGCAGTCTTCACAGAGCTACAACAGATAATCCTAAAATTTGTATGGAACTAGAAAAGACCCCGAATAGCCAAAGCAATCTTGAAAAAGAAAACCAAAGTAGGAGGCATCACAATCCCAACTTCAAGCTATACTACAAAGCTGTAATCATCAAGACAGTATGGTACTGGCACAAGAACAGACATTCAGATCAATATAACAGAAAAGAGAACCCAGAAATGGACCCACAAACGTATGGCCAACTAATCTTTGACAAAGCAGGAAAGAATATCCAATGGAATAAAGACAGTCTCTTCAGCAAGTGGTGCTGGGAAAACTGGGTAGCAACATGCAGAAGAATGAACCTGGACCACTTCCTTACACCATACACAAAAATAAACTCAAAATGGATGAAAGACCTAAATGTAAGACAGGAAGGCATCAAAATCCTCAATGAGAAAGCAGGCAAAACCTCTTTGATCTTGCCCGCAGCAACTTCTTTATTCAACAGGTCTCCAGAGGCAAGGGAAACAAAAGCAAAAATGAACTACTGGGACCTCATCAAAATAAAAAGCTTCTGCACAGTGAAGGAAACAATCAGCAAAACTAAAGGCAACTGACAGAATGAGAGAAGATATTTGAAAACGATATATCAGATAAAGGGTTAGTATCCAAAATCTATAAAGAACTTATCAAACTCAATACCCAAAAAACAAAAAAATAATCCAGTGAAGAAATGGGAAAAAGACATGAATAGACACTTCTCCAAAGAAGACATCCAGATGGCCAACCAACATATGAAAAAATGCTCAACATCACTCATCATCAGGAAAATACAAATCAAAACCACAATGAGATACCACCTCACTCCTGTCAGAATGGCTAACATTAACAACTTAGGCAACAACAGATGTTGACGAGAATGCAGTGAAATACGATTTCTTTTGCACTGCTGGTGGCAATGCAAACTGGGGCAGCCACTCTGGAAAAGAGTATGGAGGTTCCTCAAAAAACTAAAAATAGAACTACCCTATGACCCAGCAATTGCACTACTAGGAATTAATCCAAGGGATACAGGTATGCTGTTTTGAAGGGACACATGCACCCCAATGTTTATAGCCACACTATCAACAATAGCCAAAGTATGGAAGGAGCCCAAATGTCCATTGATGGATGAATGGACAAAGAAGATGTGGTATGTGTGTATATAGATAGAGAGATAGAGAGATAGATAGATAGATAGATAGATAGATATAGATATAGATACAGATATATATACATATACATACAATGGAGTATTACTTGGCAATCAAAAAGAATGAAATCTTGCCAGTTGCCATTTGAAACTACATGGATGGAACTGGAGGGTATTATGCTAAGTGAAATTAGTCAGATAAAGACAAATATCATATGACTTCACTCATGAGGACTTTAAGAGACAAAACAGATGAACATAACAGAAGGGAAATAAAAATAATATAAAAACAGGGAGGGGGACAAAATATAAGAGACTCATAAATATGGAAAACAAACAGAGGGTTACTGGAGGGGTTGTGGGAGGGGGGATGGGCTAAATGGGTAATGGGCATTAAGGAATCTACTCCAGAAATCATTGTTGCACTATATACTAACTAATTTTTGCACACTATACTAATTGGATGCAAATTAAAAAAAATAAAATTAAAAAATGCAAAAACAACAACAAAATGTATATATTTAAATTTTTTTTTCAACGTTTATTTATTTTTGGGACAGAGAGAGACAGAGCATGAATGGGGGAGGAGCAGAGAGAGAGGGAGACACAGAATCGGAAACAGGCTCCAGGCTCTGAGCCATCAGCCCAGAGCCTGACGCGGGGCTCGAACTCATGGACCGCGAGATCGTGACCTGGCTGAAGTCGGACGCTTAACTGACTGCGCCACCCAGGCGCCCCAAAATATATTTAAAGATAATATGTTTCTCTGTATTTCCCACCATTGCCTACAAACTTCATTTTATTAAAATGCCTAGAAACAATGACTAGCCCAACATAAATAGGCATCCCTAATACCCAAAATTTAAACTTCAAATTCAACTTTCCACTAAATAACAGAGTTTGATTTCTTGGAAAAAGGCTGATTCTAGGACTGAGACAGGAAAAATACAAGAGATAAGGCCAAAAAATCCTGTCAAACCGGACAGAGCGCAGAGAAAAGAAGAAATCAAAAACCACCAGAATCCTGTCAAAATGCTCATAAGCCAAATTGAAGAGGCTCCCACTGGCCAAAAATGAGGCAATTTAAGCTTCAGAAAAATAATAATGCCAAGAGACTGAAACATATCAGAACATATTTAAATTTATAAGTTCATAAAGAGAGGGGAAAAAACTCAATGGGGCTCTGGAAAATGACTGGAAATCAAGTCTGTATCTTAGAAACTGGTAAATTACAAGAAATAATTAAACATCTATACTACCTTCCTTATATAAATTGTATTACTAGGTAATCACTTAATTGGTGGGGAAAAGCACCTCTTAATAAAATTATTCCAGCTGATAAATAAGAATAAAAAATTAGAATATCACCATTTTCCAACCCCTAATGAATTGACTGATCAAGGTATTAGCATGAATGGTTGCTAACATTACAATAAAGAAGATAAAGAAAGGGAGAAAAAGAGAGTGAAAGGAATTGAGAGCAAATCAGACATTAAGTGTCTCCTGATGAAAACTACCACCACCAATAGGTTTGCAAAAGGGATCAAACCCATCAAGCCTTTGGAACCAGCTGCCAATGTGCAGAAAGTCAGAGGGCAGAGGAATATGTTGAAGAGTATAGCACTATAAGTATGAAGTTATCAATCCAGACATGGAAATTCTGCAGGTTAAATGATGTAGGTTCTTCAATAATAAATAAATTCGAAAGAAAAAATATGGATAGAGAGAACTATATATTAAAAGATATAAAAGGCCCAGCTACTATGCAGTGTTTAAGACTGTGGTTTAGGGATTCACACCTTGGTGATAAACTGATGATGAAGCTCAAGGGAATAAGTATAAAAACCAAGGTAGTGGTTTCTATCAGGGCAATTGGGATTTGGATAGGCACATGGATGGATTCTAGAATGGCAGACAAAATTCTATTTCCTACTCAGGTAGTGGCTTCAAAGGTGTTCACATTACATTAATTCATTAAGCTACATATATTTTTTCTGGTTCTACACATCTGTTTTATTTTAAAACAAAAAGACAAATTCATACAGAAACCTGACAAATAGATTCGTAAGTTTTTCTAGAGAGAGTAAATATAGAAGAATAGCAAGGATAACTTTGGAAAAAAGGAATAATTTGGGATCACTTTCTCTACCAGTTATCAATAGAAAGCTTTGGTATGGTACTAGGAGGGAAATAGGAGATCAATGGAACCAAAGAGAGAAATCAAATTTTTAAACTCATACACACACATATATGCAGACTTAATATGAGAAAAGAACTACCTATTTATATGGTAATTAAACACACGTTTCAAATTGATTTAAGATCTAAAACCAAAAAAGCAAACTATAAAGGAGTTAAATAAAATATAGCTTAGGTTGGGGGATTAAGCAAAAGGGAATACTTTTTTCAGATATCCATAAGATTCAGAAAACACAAAGAAAATACTGACATATTTGAATAAATAGAAAGAAATTTCAAAGACAAAATATATCATAACTAATTTTTTAAATGACAGACTAAGATTATGTATTCATAGCTTATATGATGGGTAAGAGATAATTAGCCCTTACATACAAAGAAGGTTTATATATTTAAACTGCAATAATATAATAGAAAAAAAATCAAAGGCCATAAATAGGTAATAGATGGAAAACACACACACACACACACACACACACACACACACACACACACACACGTTTTTCTATACTCCATATAGAAAACGATGCTCAACCTCAATGCCATTCATAATTTTTAACCTATTAAATTTGCAAACAATGTTTGGGGCACCTGGATGGCTCAGTGGGTTAAATGTCCTATTCTTGATTTCCGCTCAAGTCATGATCTCATGATTTGTGAAGCAGCACTGACAGTGTGGAGCCTGCTTGGGATCCCTCTCTCCCTCTACCTCTGACCCTCCCCTGCACTCTCTTTCTTATTCTCTCTCAAAATAAATAAACATTAAATAAATAAAATAAATAAAAATAACCAATGTTTGAGAGTATACAAGTATACAGGTATTGTCACAGAATCTTTTCTCCTAGAAATCTTTTAAATGGATATAACAGGGGCACTTGGTCGGTTAAGCGTCCGACTTCGGCTCAGGTCATGATCTCACGGCCCGTGAGTTCGAGCCCCGCGTCGGGCTCTGTGCTGACAGCTCAGAGCCTGGAGACTGTTTCAGATTCTGTGTCTCTGTCTCTCTCTGCCCCTCTCCTGTTCATGCTCTGTCTCTCTCTGTCTCAAAAATAAATAAACGTTAAAAAAAATTAAAAAAAAATAAATGGATATAACAATTTTTGAACCTAAATTATTTCTTTCATGCTTTTCATCTTTTTGTCTTTTGTGCTGAATTCTAGATGAATTCCTTGTCCACTCTTCTTAATCACTAATTAAATCTTCGTCTATGATTATTCTACTATTCAGCCCATTTACTGAGCTTTTATTTTGATGATCGCTAATTTGCTAATTTTTTAAAGCCTGTTATTATTTCATAGTTACATTAGCTTCTTTATCTCTTAAAGGATATCAATTATACTTCCTTAAAATCCTGATTGTTCTTTAATTCTGTTTTCTCTGATATTATCCATGAAATTTCATGGATTTGGCTATAAATAAATGTCTGGTAATATTCAGATGTTTGTTCATCTTCTGTTTTAGATGCGCAATGGTCTGAGGCTTCTCCTACCCAATCACCTCTTTTCCTTCTCTATTTTTCCAACAACAGACAATGCTGGAAAAACATTCTTAAACATCCTCATATACTAATACTTTCTCTTTCATTGGATGAATTCACAAAAGTTGGTGAAACAGTTGTGCATTTTAAATTTAATAGATAATGTCAGATGCTGTTACTTACAAGTTGGAATAATTTGCATACCCACTAGCAATCTTTTAACTAGCCTCCTGTCTCCATATCATTACCGTTTTCGCTGATTTTTTCAAGCTTGATTTTGGATTTCTCTAAGTACTGCTAGCTCAGTATGAGTTAGATATTACCTTCTTAGCAGTTGTACTTAATAAATACTCACTAATTAGCTGAATGAGTGTGTAAGTTCAGCCTATGGATCCTGTTACCTGCTTTCTTTTTTTCCCCATATTGATTTTCACCTTCTAGCATACTACATAATATACTCATTTATTATATTTATTGTTTAATGTTTGTCTCCCCCTACTGAAACAAGAAGCTGGCATCTCTTTGTTCACGGATATTTCCAAATGCCTAAAACATTGGTACTTAACAGGCACTCAGCACATGTTTGTTGAATGAGTAAATGAATGGCTATACGATATATTCACTTAATTTCCAAGGAAGAACTTAAAATATTTCTTCCTCAAAATATGTTATGCAAAGTGCTTGTTATAAAGATAGATCTGGTTCCTCTAACAAATATTATGAATTCCTGCAATCATGTATACATTCCAAGCTGACTATACAACAATGTGCTACAAGAGTAAATCAATATAACATGATTCCTTCTTGGAAGCCATTCAGGAAACATAAGCCACCAGCAGAAACAAAGAACATGTGCTCATCTATAACTGGCATTTGAGCGTGGACCCTGAGGACACTGTCTCAGAGGAAGGCTTCAATATATGCATAATGAATGTATCGAGCATATTGGTTGTTCTGGAAGTAATAATAACAAAATAACATTAGCCTAGTTAAATTAGTTTGTCATTTTAATATACCAAACATCAAATAATAAAATGTTAAATGAAGATGACAATATACCAACAAGATAGTCTCATATTTTTATGGTGATCTTAAATATAATACCTCCATATAGCAGTTTGTAGTTTTCATTGGAGCCTCACAACAACCCTAGGAGCCAGGTATACAAATATTATTACAGTCATTTCAAGAGTCAGGAAACTGAATCCAGTAAGTTAAGTGACTGATCAGTAAGGAAGGAAGCCAGCACTTGAATACATGTCTTTGGACTCATTTCTTTCTAAAGATGCAAGAGATTAAACAAAAAGTACATATTTAGAGTCAGAAGTAGATTTCTATCCTAACTCTGTAATTACTAGGTATGGAAACCTCACCAATGAATTATCTACTCTAAGCCTCAATTCAACATCTATTTACTTGCCATTAGGCAGAAAAGGATAAGTAAACAGCCGTGCATCAAAAGAAATCTATTATCCAATTATCAATACATTTAAAATATACTAAAAGTTTGTAATTTGCATTGTTCATTCGTGGCACATCTCTGAAACATGATGTTGTTCTCTATCGTCCTCTGTTAACAAGATGCTTCTGGATCTAAGAATTCACTGTTGTGTAATTTATCCCTCTGCCCCCGCCAAATGGGACTGCTAAAACTGGACCAGGCACCTGACACAGTACTGTGAAACTGCTAAGAGAATGAGGCTCTGTTGTTCTGCCTCCGTTATCTCTCCTCTCTTCAAGTGCATCTGTGTCCAATGGGTAGAAATTTCATGCCAGTCCTATTCTACCCCTATGCCCTACTTCCAGTCCCCAAGCCTTCAAGTTTTTAGAGTTGCATAGAGATTATGAATTATGGTAATGAATCAGGTTGGGGCACAAAGTTCCTTTTTTCCTGTGTCTCCTCTCTTCTGTCCTCTTTGGCTAGTAAGTTCCTTAACATTATCTTTGGGGAAAGAAAACTGGCTCTAAGCAGTTTAACAAACACTCCTTGAGTGCCTTCTAAGCTGACAATACTAAGGTGCTAGGAACAGAAAGATATATAGAGCACAATCCCTATCCTTAAGGAGATTATAGTTTATTAAGGGAGAGAGATAACTAAAGAAATCACATTGTTATAATTCAGTACAGACACTGGTTAAAGATAAGCTCAAGGTTTTAAAGAAAGAGAGGGGAGGAACAATAACCATTCTAAGGGTGGGGATCATGTTAATAAAAAACTACAAGAAATGAAATATGATCTTCCAGCATTGGTAGGAATTAGCAAGTGAAGAAGAGTGTTACAGGTGGAAAAAACATATGAATAATTACATACAGGCATGATGCCAAAGTTTTTGTTCAGGTTACAGATAGGTATTTCTGAGGCATAAAATGTGCATGAGTTTTGAACATGTGCATTCAAGGTGTTTGTAGGACAATTAAGTAGAAATGTTTATCAGGAAGCTTAGGAAAAAAGTCAAGACCAAATATCTAGCACCCACCAATAGTATAATAAGATGAAGATAAGCACAATTGAGAAAAATCAAATAATGTCAGGAGGAAGGAGAGCATTGCTATTTTATATGGCATGGTTAGAAAATGCTTCTCTTTTAGGGTGATTTTTGAGCAGAAATCTAAAGTAAGTGAAAAGGTGTGTCATATGAATATCTCAGAATACAGCTTTCCAAGAAAAAGAAACAGCAAATGCAAAGGTCTTAACTTATGAGTTTGCTTGGACTGGGAAACAATAAGGGGTCAGTACTGATGAAAAATATTACAGACAGAGAAAGAGAGTGGAAGGAAGTGATGTTAGAGAGATTATCAGGAACTACATGAAGTAGAGCCTTAATAGATATTACATAAATTTCATTATGTAAATTTTTGCTCTAAATAATATTGGAAGACAGAAGTTTAATTGGCAAAGCACTATGATTTATGTTTTAACAAACCTACTCTATTACCTATGATATCTACTGTATGAGGCAAAAGCAAAAACAGGCTGGTTTGTCTGTTTCCTGTTTGTTTTTAGAAGGTTGTGCCATTAATTCATGAGAGAATGATAGTAGTTTTGGATAGAATAAGAACTGGTAGGATTTGCGTATCTTTGAAAGTAGACCTCACAGGATCTTCTGAATTTGAGTATGTGAGAAAGGATAAAATTAAGGTTCAAAAGATAATAAAGTCTCAAATAAGAAGGACCAGTCAGTAAGAAAAGAAAACAAGTTATAAATACACAGAACAAAGGAAGTATACTTGCTTAAAGAAAGTTTAGAGAAGGAGAATGTAGCAATATTATCTAAAGCAGTAGAGTTAAAAAAAAATAGGAAAAAAATATCTGTTGGGGTTAACAATTTTGAAGTTGTTATCTTTTGCCAAGGCAGTTTCAATGAAGTGGCAAGTCAGAAATCGGATTGCAATGGGTTTGGAGAGTGAATGGGGCCCAAGGAATGAGAGATAGCACTAAATGTTATCACTTCAAAACTCAACAGAGTGGAAAGAAGAGGGCTATAGTTGCTGGGTATTTAGAGTAAAAAGAAGATTTAATCAATCATGTGTTGTGACTCAGAACCAGGAAAGATCCAGGGTAATATCCTTGAATCCAGGGTTTCAAGGACAACACAGTGGAATGGGTCATTCCCACTCTCCAGTCATCATGATTTAAATGTCAATTTGATTTGGAACCCGAGTCAAGGAGAGAACTCCAGACGAACAACTCAACCATTCAGCAATCATCCAGACACAAACATAATGGATCCAAAGAAGTCACCAAAGCATTAGTAAACTGCCTCTAGAAAAAGGACACATCCATTAAGTTTTTTCAGCATTTTATTCAGTTCTACCAATATTTAGTCCAGTCATTTCACCTGATGAATCAGCTATTCAGCTTCAACTTTTGCTGAGCAGATAAAAAAGTTAAATTCCGTAAAGTAAGCATGCATCTTACTTTCACTTATTTAAATGAGATGTATACAGATTAAAAGATTATTTAATTGTTGTGGTCTCAATAAGATCTTAGTATTTTTCAACTTTTAATCAACTATCATACACAGATTATGCAACATCCCCCTAAAGGTTCATATATTAATTTGTGTTCTTAAAATGCCCCTCCATGAGAACAAACAGGATAATTATCATAAAACTTTTAAACTAGAAGGAGTTTTACAGACATCAAGTCCAAACACCTTCATTTATAAATGAGGAATCAAGTTCATGAAATCTTGATCAGGCTAAGGTTAAATAAATACCAATAGAAACAAGACGAAAATCTAGATTCCTGGATTTTGATATAGTTTTCTTTCCACTATTGTAATCTTTATTTCTTTTAATTACTCTGAAAAAAGTACTAGGGTATCATCACTAAAATTAAATATCTAAAATATATGGACTCCCTTCCTAGATATGGCTCTAGGCATTGTTCTAAGCCTTGACATAAATTATTATATTCAACCTTCACAGAAACACTGAGAGACAGATACTATTATTACCCCATTTTGCAGGTGGAGAAACTAAGCCTTAAAGAGATTGAGTAACTTTTCCAAGGCCACTCAGGTAGCTAGTGGTAAAACTGGAACGGATCTGAGGCTCTAGGCAGTCTGCTTATTTCCCCATACAGGCTAAGTAGCTCTCAAGATTTAATTCAAAAAGCAGTGATTGAAAGGCTACTATCAGTAACACACTGTCTTGGGAGTTGAATAAGATATATAAGATATAGAGCTTAAAAACCTATCAAAAAAGACCAATGCATACACCGCTAAATGTGATACAGAACAAAATGGGTAAAGAGTATTTAGGGAAAAAAGAAAAGCAAAGTGCACAGAAGAGAAAGCAATTTCAGGGCTGGGGGTGGACGTGAAAATTGCCAGCACTACCTTATAACCTGTTGAGATCTGCTTTCAACCAATCTGTTACCCGTAGAGCCCAATGGATATTGAAATATTTCTCTTTCTCTTAAATGCTTTTATTCAACTCAGCTTTTTTTCTCTATACCATACTCAACACAGCCACTTCTAGTTTTAGTTAGCACTCAAAGCATTTTTTTAATGCCCATGGTGCAGAGGGTAAAGGGCATGCAGTAAATAAATCAGCTGTGCAAAAGCTCTCTTAATACATCAAAGAATCTTTACAGAAAGCTATGAGAGGCCTCAAAGTCTCCATAAAATAATCCATTTACATTCACTGTATACTTAAGTGACAGCCTCTAAATTTATGAGTGAGCTTCTTGATGAGAAGTCATATAACCTGTGAGTGTTAATTTCTTAGATGACCATGGTTTGGTCAGAACAGTGCAAATGAGAGTTAGAGTAAGGAAACTAACTTCTGCCAAATACATTCCATTATGTTTTCCTAGATACCAGCCTAGACCATTCAAGAATCACTGCCCCCTCAAGGGAAGGTTTTTTGACAAATGTTTATGTTATGATTTGTTGAAGATGAGGGACTATATCTATGATTTTTGTTTAAGTTCCAAATTTTAGCTATATTTTTCAACTAATTACTGCCAAATATGTTTTATTTTTAAATACCCAAACTGTATAATAAACTGTTGGTTTTGTTTTTGTTTTTGTTTTTGTTTTGTCAATAGACAAGCCAATATCCACCCACCCCCCACCTTTTCCTTACCAAAAACATTACTATTGCAAGCTAACTTGTACAAACATGAAGTACGAGGTCTGCAAGTGAAAATAGTGTTAAGTTACCTTCTTACTGCAGGGGTTGTCTACCAAAGCTTCCACTTTAACTATTTAATTGCTTTCCCTAGTGTTTGACAAGGGAAGTTTTGCATCTCTTCCCAGTAAGAAGAGTTCTGACCACTAAGAAGGTGGAAGTACACAGGAAAGCTTTAGCATATACTGCTTGGCCAAATATCTCCAGAATCTCTTACAAATAAAGGAGGACTTGAACCATCTCTCCACATCAATGTTGGCCAAACTGCCATCATTTGCTTCCTGCTATCCTGACTTGTGTCTTATCTTTGTAACACCTAAACTCTTACACACTTAATATTTTAGTTTACATGGAAGCTTCATTATTGCGGCACCGGGGTGGCTCAGATGGTTAGGCGTACGACTCTTGATTTCAGCTCAGGTCCTGATTGATCTCAGGGTTGGTGAGTTCAAGTCCTGCATCAGGCTCCATGCTGACAGTGTGGAGCCTGCTTGAGATTCTCTGTCTCCCTTTCTCTCTGCCTCTCCCCTGCTTGCTCTCTCTCTCTCTCTCTCTCTCTCTCTCTCAAAATAAATAAATAAACATTTAAAAATTTAAAAAAACTAGGGGTGCCTGGGTGGCTCAGTCAGTTGAGTATCCGACTTCAGCTCAGGCCGTGATCTCACAGTTGGTAGGTTCAAGGTGAGTGCTGGGCTCTGTCCTGGCAGCTCAGAGCCTGGAGCCTGCTTCAGATTCTGTGTTCCCTCTGTCTCTCTGCCCCTCCTCCGCTCACACTCTGCCTCTCTCTGTCTCTCAAAAATAAATAAAAGCGTTAAAAAAATTGTTTTAATAAAAAATGAAAAATAAAAGGGATTATTATTTTTACTTAAATAAATTAAAAATAAACTGTCTATTATTATAAATGAAAAATCAGTATCATGTGTCATTTTTAAAAATGCCATAAATTCTAACTAGCTAAAGTTGTTTGCCAAGACCTGCTGTCCAATTATTAAATAGGGAGATTAGCAAGTGTTAGTGAGCTATTAAGGACACATTAGTACCATATTGTGGACTTTTTTCTCCTTATTCTAAAAAAAAAAAAAAAATTGCAAAGAAAGTGACTTTCTATGTGGCTCAGTGTTTTCTAATGCTATGCCTATGCACCTTCTAAAATCATCTCAAGTACCTCCAGAATGTAGCCAAGCAGCATTCTGGGAAACTCTGCTGTAAATTATCTAGAATTTCATAAGCCCAAACCTTATCTAACTGATCCAGTAGTATCACTGTTGTCATCTACAATCTTATCTGAGCTCTCCCTACCACTCCCTATCCACACTAAGTCTGTATTGTGTTTTCTCAGAGAAAGCCTAGTCCAGTTGTCTGGAAACTCTGCTTCCCACTGGCTCCACTATAGGCTGGCAGCTATCAGTACCTAGCAACTTTCTGGCTAGGTGCCCATGTCAAAAAGATAACAGTGGGTCCCATATCTACTCGTATCTCCTGGGGATTACTTTTTCACTACACTGTGCTACTTTGAGATGTTTACTCATTTCTCACAAATAATGAGATAACTGAAAGGCCTGTCTTCCTTGAATTTCTGCTGTCTTGAACTTTAACTATCATCCTTCATTCTCCATATTAGTAATTCCATATGCCAATAGGAAATAAGGCTCCATTTCTCAACTCTGAAATAAATACATTACTCATACTCATCTCCACAAATTCTAATTTGGACAGGATATTTTTCTTATCCACAGTATTCTTAAACTATAAATTTATAAGGTGGTATACTTTCTACTAGAAAATAGGCAAGCAATGCAAGCTATTTCTTTTTGAAATTATAGGAATCACTGTGTCACCTGATAAATGGTAGCAAATGAAGATGTTCTGTACTATGTTTATTATAATTCCCTTTCCAATTATGCTAGTATTTAAAAAATCAAATTTCACATTGTCAAACACCAGAAATACTCAGCATTGATATAAAATGAGTCAGTGTCCAGGGTTAGTTGTAGTATGTGAACTTGTCATTTTTCACACAACCAAACTTCTGCCAGGGTATTTCTTAAACATTACATGTGATCAAATGGCTTTTTACCCATTTTATGGGCTTTTAAAGGCTCACCACGAATTTACTTACAGCTACTATTTCTAATAAAGTTGGGCGCTGACCGGATGACCCATCACATCATCCAGAATACAAAACAAAGGACACATACTGGTCAGCTGCTGGCTGGCAAGTCCCTGAGTGAACAGGTCGAAAGCCCTCAGCAAGTACACAGGAAAAGATTAATGGGAACAGAAAGAAATCTTCAACTAATGCCAGTGTACAATTAGCTGTTCTATGGAGATGTTAAACACAAAATTCAGCCACATTGGCACAGAACTCTTTACTGGGATGTTAAGTACTTTCAGACAATTATTCCTTCTCTAATTAATAAATGGTGCCCGCCTTTGACACAGTCAATGATTTGAATTGAAAAAAAAATACACAATATTTTGAGATGACCCAAATATCAGTAATTCATTAAAATGGCCTCAAACTGAGACTTTTTTACGGGGGAAAATTGTAAGAAAGAGGACACTAGATGACAGATATGGTATTCCTGTGGTGAACTACGGCAGCAGCTCATTGTATTTACCCAGGTATCTCTTTAAGGTCTTATTTGTGAAAGGTTGTGATAAAACCAAATAGAACTTTAAATTCATTTGGCTTTTGAGATTATCACTCTATTTAACCTTGAAGGCTTTTTGCATTTTGTCATGCCTTTGTTTGCTTTCAGGAATTTATCTTCATTTTAACTTTAATCCATTTTATATCTCCTGCCTCATCTTCGATCCACAAGGTTCAACCTTTTTTTTTTTTTTTTTTTTAAATCTGCAGTGTCTACAGTGTAGGTAGGGGTAGAGAAGACTTCTGTTTCCTTTTTATAAAGACATATAATATGGTAAATCTTCAAAAATTATACATCCATGCATCTGTGTGTACGTGTGTGTATGATTAACCAATGATCGTATTATCTGATAGACTGAAAACCTGGTAACTAATACTCGTTCCATCTTAAGCAGCAGTTTCACCTGATTCTGCCAGTTACACTATTCTCAAGGTGACAGTATTTTGTCTCAAGATGCCCAAGCATTTCAACATTATTTCTTACAAAAGTGAAAGCAAATACTTACCAACTTTGCCACAAGTACCACGAAACCAGATATGCAATGGTTGTCTTAGACCTCTGTATAGAATTATAGTGGTTTACACCAGCTTTGCACAACCAGGGGCATTTTTTATGTTAGGTATTGCAAACACAAAACCTAGGATCTATGAGCTTTCTAAGCTCCCCCCCTCAACATTGTTTAACATAGGCTACAAAAATTAATGTTCACATAATGTCTACAAAAATGTATACCAATTGCTACCTAGCTCATATGCAAATACAAAAAAAAATAAAACTCAAGAGCAAAAGAAATAATTTATTCTTTGAAACTAAAATTATCTTAAGATTTTACATCAAAAAAAAAATCAATGTAATGTGATGCATTCAAATAGGTGCATGAAAATTAGAATGTGACTTGGTAAGGAGTAGAGTCTGCCAAAGTAAGCATGCCTAGGACATATGCTGTGATTGCTATAGATCTTCATTCACATGTCAGCAAAGCAGTAATTAATGACTGTGAAACACTGAGAATTTTGTAAAGCAATGAAAAATCTGTATTAGAACTATTTGTATTCTGGGAATTACTTTCTCACAGACATTAAATCAGATAAATTGGGATTTCCCTGAAATCTTACCCGTTGAAGAGTAAATCCCAGGAGACCTGGGTCTTCTTATTATAATTGGTCTTATTTTTATCTCTTTTCTGAAGACAATACAAGTAGAACAGCTATACTCTAAAATAATTAAATATGGCCTATACTGTCCCAAAGTTATTGTGAATATCAATATATCTATGATAGTTTTTTCATTTTTTGCCAACAGCTTAAACATGCCAAAGACATACTGTAGCACAGATGCTCAGGAAATGTTCCCATTCATGTGGTAATTGTTTCATATTTATTTTCTTTGACCACTAAGAATGTCTAGCAATGACCTCCACACAGTTCTTACTTGAGAAAAATCAGCGTAGAGAATTCTCAGTAGAATGTCACAGGCTTTTAAGGATCAGACTTATAAACTACCTTATATCAAACCACCACATCCTATTACCGTTCCACACCTTGTTGAAGGCCCAATATAAACTTGGACTTGAAATCAAGCACCCCAGTGTTACAAGCTAGCCTATTTTTTCACAATAACAATTCCATGGAGAGAAACTGCTCTTACTTTCTAACAGGTTTGAGATTCTGAAATGTGACTGCTTCTCTTCAGTAATTTTCCATCAAATGTGTAAGATACATCCTGACAGTGAAACACTGTTTCTCATTTACCTTTTCAACAAGATTGAAAATATTCTTTCTATATATGGGGATATTCATTTTACTTAAGTAAAACAAGGGTGTATCTCTGTGGCTTCGTTTCTTTTCCCAAGGATTTCTTCATAAAAAACCGCTGATTTCTTAGCTCATAGACCCTGATGGGAAATTTTCTTTTTAATGTGCTATCTGTATCTCAAAACGATATGCTGACTTTCCGTTGTTAGGACATACTGTGAGTTATACTAAACCAGCCACATTTAGTAGCCAGCTTTCTTGGTGACCACTGATTTAGTCATTGAGAATCCAAGTTGTAATTCAAAGCCATGACCTGAGGATATGGATTAACAAGTCTGTATGTATGAGGCCCGCAGGAGACCAAACATTTTTAATTAAAGTAAAACATTTCCAGTAGTGGATACGGGAATGAATAATTTTGAAAGTTTAAGTCATACAGTGATGAATTATGTCACAAAGTTTCAAAACTGTAGCTACCACCTGCCCCACCTTAGTTATTCTGCTGCATTGTGAATGGGAAGCCCAACCCACCTATAAAGAATCAAAAGCAGTATTAGGAATGAAACTCATTCTGAACTACAAGTCCTTGTATAGGAAACACCTTGTATAGTCAAACACCAGTGGTTCTATTTTCCCCAAATGCTATTATCTTGCTCCAGTACAACAGTAGGTTGGATGATAAATAATAAGAAAGCCATTTGATCTTTAATGCTTCCACATAATAAGCTTTAGTTAACTTTAAATGATACTAATGGCCTGAAAGCTTCCCAAATGTCCTCAAAAGGGGTAAGAAAAAAAAAAAATAAAGGTTTATCAAAGTTTACAGATGTAAAAGAAAAACATAGATTTTATTGTATCAAGAATAAATGTCACTACTTAGAGCCAGGTAAAAAGAAGCCCCACCCGAATGAGTGAAAGATCCTCATTATTCTGTTTATTTACAAACAAATGTTTATACTTTCAAACTGTCAGGTGGGAGTAACAGGGTAGGTTTGGGTTTAAGAGCCCTGAGAGCCCCTCTCCCACCTGTATGAGTTAAACTCCCTAGACCTGATTCCTTGTCCGTAAAATGGAGCAAGTTTAAAGAAGACAACAGTTACAAAGAATTTTGGATAGTGCATCCTGAAATACTGTGAGTGCTAACAAACATTCACTAACTCTATATTTCACAATAATTATACAATACTAATAAAACATTTCCAATATCTATTTGGCAATTCTGCTTCAATAACACAAACCATAATTTTATATAATATAAAATCATTTTGCTTTTTGGGTGTGAATTCTATGTGATTAAACATTTCCAGAGGTCTAGAAAATTGTTTGTCGTTTAAGTACATTAAACAATTTTTCTCCCATGGTAACTTATTTATGCTTTCATCTGGTTAGCAGAAACAATGAAGAAAACAAAGAAATGAAAGTCTTCGTTTTTATAAAAATTTCCAAATTCAGCATGGCAGATTGAAAGAGGATCGGCTTCCGAATCAAAAATAATAGCTGCATGTAAATCTGAATTTTGCACTCTAAACATGTTCAAGTCATTTAAGAGGTTTGAACTTCAGTTTCCTCATCTGTCAAACTGGAGTGATACCACTTTGCAAAATGAAAAGAACTAAATAAAAATATTGTGTGTGAGAAATTATGCATATATATATATATATTTACATAAATCTGGCAACGTGTCTCAAATATAGTAACTCAAGCTTATTTTTTACAATTAAGAATTTATGATCAACGATGACTGGATTAACAAATACTTCTCTTTTACATTTAAATTCTTGGTTAGTCCCCATGCCCTCAATTTCATCTGAATAAGCCATAATACTTAGGTATGGACTTTTATTTTTTTTTAATTTTTTTTTCAACGTTCATTTATTTTTGGGACAGAGAGAGACAGAGCATGAACGGGGGAGAGGCAGAGAGAGAGGGAGACACAGAATCGGAAACAGGCTGCAGGCTCTGAGCCATCAGCCCAGAGCCTGACGCGGGGCTCGAACTCACGGACCGCGAGATCGTGACCTGGCTCAAGTCGGACGCTTAACCGACTGCGCCACCCAGGCGCCCCAAGATATGGACTTTTATAACTTAAGGCTTCTCATCTATAACAGTATGCTCAGAATCTGCATGGGCTGAAATGGTATCTCTGTTCCTCACCTGACTGCAAAACAGTGCAGAGGAAAAACCTATAAACATAACTACTGCTACTAGGATTCCTAATTTTCAGTGCAACTCCCAAAAAGCTCCGAATTAGCCGTGGTCTTTATTTCCTCCTTGTGATATTATGCAGATTAGAGCTTTAGAAGATTTTCTAAGCAATAGCCTCACTTGCCATTTTCTTTCGCCTAGCAAATAAAAAGAGTATAAATATAAAAACAATATGAATTACTTATTTGGCTTTTTACAATTGAGAAATTGTCTTTATTTTCAGAGTTAAAGGTCATGTTTTGGAGGATTGTCAGTAAGACTGTCAAGTAATAACACTTAGTTAATGGGGACCTTTGTTAAAGACACATCCTTAACATCTGTACAGAGTCACTATTCTTAGTAAAAGCCCAACAAGCTTCTTCACAGGAATAGGCTGTTCCTTCTATCCAACCATTCATTCTATGCTACAGTTTGGCTCCCTGTGCTGAACGTTCAGAGACCCTGCTCTTCATACGCTGCAGTCTCTGTCATTCAGTTCTTAAATGTCTTCTCATCAGAGAGGCTATCCCTGACCAGTTCACCTAAATTACCACTGACTGATCCACATCACTTTTTATCTCATCAATTTGTTTCGTTTTCTTTTAGCAATTATCATTATCTTGCTCACGTACTTCCTCATTTGTTTAAAAACTTGTTCAGCTTAGAATCCTGGCCTGGCTCCTTCACCACGGCACTGCTAATATGTGAAACACCACCCGGTCTATAACAAATACTAATTGTTAACTGAAAGGATGAATCTGATCTCAATTTCATACAGTGAAAAGGCTCAGCACTTTCAAAAGCATACTGCCTCCTGGACATTCTCTTCATCAAGGTATGTTCTCACCTTTCTTTACAAACTGTATTTGCCTCAAAAGAACACATGTCTAATGTAGCACTATCTTCAGCCCAATCCACCTCAGGCCATCAGTGAAAGAAAAGGAAGCCACTTATCCAGAAAGATAACAACAAAAATGGGTCCTGTTAGGATTGAGAACATACAAAGCCTCATAAAGTGAAAGCCTGAACGAACAATGCCAGACAGTAAATCTATGGTTTAGCAAAGCTGACAGAAATTTCTTCATTCAGAAAAAAAAAAAAAAAATCCCTGCATGACAAGCTTTTATTAGATGGTAAAAGCAGACAATATCATCATGTAGTGCCCAATGATCAAGTGTGATGCATAGCTGTACCATACATATCCCTCTTGAATTAATTACTGTAAGAAAAATTGGGAAAAAAAAATGTTGACACTGAAGCAGTTTACACTTCAGGAATTTCTTTCTCTAGATTGAAAAAATAAATGTTTATTTATTATATATCAAAATAATCATAACATCCCCCAACAGTTCTGTAGCTATTTCCAAGTTGTCCACCTGTCACAGCCTTTTTATGCACCTAGAATACTGTTTGTGAACATTTCCCGGGAGCACAGAAACCTGGGCAAGACCATGTGATACTATCATCTAGAATTCATCCCCAACTTTCCTCCCATTTCCAATCATCTTGTTTTTCCAGTTTTCTAACCCTCAACTGGTTTCTGAAACTTGCCTTCGTTTGCAATCTGCACTTTCCATGGATGCCATTTTATTTTCCTCTATTTAGTATGTATGGTTCTTTCCCACAGAAGATAGATTTTCCTGGCTTCTAACACATTAGAAGAGAGAGAGATTATCCTTCTTCCACATGTATCAAAAGAATATTGTAAATCTTAAGTGGGCTTTGGGTATCAGGTATGTTACACTGTATTCTTATTTTTTTGGCCATTGATAGCCTCTTTAGGGTAACTGTAATAATTTTCAGTTAACCTGAGGATTTCTTTGTGATAATATTCTGCTTTGTTTTATCTGCCCTCCCACATTGCCAGCTCTTTGAAGACAAGGACCGTGTTTTACTCAGCTTGGAGGTCTTTGCAACACTTAATACATAGCACTTATGTCAAATTAACTAAACTGTCAAATTAACTCAACTGAATTAAATTCTGGACAAATGGGACTTTTGTGTAAAAATTTTAATGTCAAGTTTAATTTCTAGGATTCCTATTCCGCAGATATGTTTTGTTTAGATTAGCCTTATAATTCATTGAATAATTGTTGCCTCAGTTGGGAGAACAAAACTTGAACATAAATATATGCAACACAACATAGACAATGTTTCATACAAGTTGATCCTGGTATATGTTAGAATGAGGAAGATTAGAAAAGGAGTCGGGGCCTAATCCCAGACCTACCTTCCCTAATTAGAATTTTGGACATACATCCCTGATAAAGAAGCACTGATAGAAGAATTTGCACTGACAGGCAATTATAAATAAAGGAGTTTGGGAAATGAAGATACCTTATAGAGACACTGTGAAAATCAAATGAGCTCCATTTTGAGGAAGGGCATTATAGATTGGAGTGCTATAAAACATTGTAAGATGTTAATGACCATTCTCATCCGCCTCGTCACTTCCAGTCGGGATTTTTTGGTAGCTGCCTGGGGAGAAAGTTATTTTGAGCTCAGCCTTCAGGGATGCATGCATCTGAGACAAACCATATTTTTTAAACATTCCATGAATCTTCACTTCTTCATTCTGATCTATTTTCAACTGTTTACCAATTTTTTCCAACTCAGTCCAACTTTTAAAAATCACCACTGTTGACCTGATTTATAAAATCCTTCTCTTCAAATCTCACTTCAATTTTAAATCCATTCAATGGCTTCTTACTTGGTAAATTATTCTTATTAATTTTTTAAAAATTCATAAAAGCGGGCATATTGATTTATTAGACCATCCAAATTGCAGACTAAATATGGTGTTGGCATGATTCAAGCCCTCAGGGTACACAGTATCTCTCACAACTTGATCCGGAAAATGAAAATGTTTTATATTCAAAATACTTTGATTACTGCCTGTTTTGCTATAACATAAAACTTCACCAGATTCTACTTGGCCTTATGCCATAATTCTTAATTAATACTTGTAGGTTCCATAACATGGTTCAAAAACAATGGTAAATCATTACGCTACAGACAGTGATTTCTGAATTAATTTCTAAGCACCAGCAGCAATTCTGCTATTACAAGCTGCATTTAGATCATAAATTATTCTGTAGGCCCTGTTGCCTGTGCCAAATAAATGTGAAGTTACCACACGTGTGAAGATGGCAATTTGGTAAAATAATATTTAGAGCACAAAGAACAAAATTATTACCTCCTCTTGGTCAGAACCCTCTTGTAGGTGAAAATAATGATGAAAAACTAGCCAGAGAGTCCCTGAAACACATTTGTTGAAAACCTGCTTCATCTTCAGCAGACACCTGAGAAGAAACTAGTTAACAGCTTGACAGGTTCAACAGGGACGAGCATCTTTCCTTGGCACTATTTTAAATTGCTACATAGGAGGGTGAATCAGTGAAACTGGGGTCGGGTCAGGGCGGGGGAAGGCATAACTGCTTGTAAGAAAAAAGGAGGAGAGCAACAGAGAATGCTAAAAGAAAATGTTACACTTCCAAGGTATATATTAAAAGTAAACCTTAATTGAATTCATGTACTTAAGGAAATTACTTTGATAAAAAAAATGACTTCTAGGAAATAAAGATATGTGCCTAGAAATCAAAATAAAGCATGATTCTAAAAAAATAATGTTAAGCCTCAGGATTCTGTTCAAGAATTCATTTAATCCACAACAATTAAGATATTGCAAGAGTTTTAATAGGGTCATAGGAAACATGAAAATATTTTCTGGATGTCAGATTGACATAAAGCAGCCATACCTAGAATAGATATGGTAACAGCAACTCTGTGGTACAGGGGTTGGCAAATACTTTGTAAAGGGCCAGACAGTAAGTGTTTTAGTCTTTGTAGGTCATACGTCTGTCACAGTCAACTCTGCCATTATAGTGCAAAAGCATTCATAGACATTATGTCAAGAAATGGGCATGGCTGTGTTCCAATAAAATATATTTACAGGGGCACCTGGGAAGCTCCGTTGGTTAAGTGTCCTACTCTTGGTTTCAGCTCAGGTCATGATCTCACGGTTCATGAGTTTCAGTCCCACATCCAACTCTGCAGTGACAATGTAGAGCCTACTTGGGATTCTCTCTCTCTCCCTCTCTCTCTGTCTCTCTGTCTCTGTCTCTCTCTCAAAATAAAGAAATAAACTTTAAAAAAATATAAAAATATTTACAAAAGCAAGTAGCCTGTTAGAATGTTCAGTATCCAAAATACTGACAACACCAAATGCTGGTTATGATGTAGTCAGCAACAAGAACACTCATTCATTGCTGGTAGAAATGCAAAATGGGATATCCAGTTTGGAAGACAGTTTAGCAGGTTCTTACAAAACCAACCATACTCTTACCATACAAATCCAGCAATCATGATCGTTGGTATTTACTCAGAGGAGCTGAAAACTTACATCTATGCAAACACCTACACACAGATGTGTATAGCAGCTTTATTCATAACTGCCAAAACATGAAAGCAATAGGATGTCTGTCAGTAGTGAATGGGTAAATAAAGTGTGGTACATCTAGGTGATGGAATATTATTCAGTGCTAAAAAGAAATGAACCATCAAGCCATGAAAAGACATGGAGACACTTAAATGCATATCACAAAGTGCAAGAAACTAGCCTGAAAAGACTATGTACTATATGATTTCAGCTATGTGACATTCTGAAAAAGGCAAAACTACAGGGACAGTAACAAAACCAGTGGTCGCCAGGGGTAGGGAGATGGGAGGGATGAATAGGTTAAGCACAAAGGATTTTTGATACCACAATAGTAAATGCATATCACCATGCATTTGACAAAACCCACAGAATGTACAACACCAAAAGTGAACCTTAATGTAAACAATGAACACTGGGTGATATTGATGTGCCAATGTAGGTTAATCAATTATAACAAATGTACCACTCTGGTGGGGGATGTTGATAATGGAGAAACAATGCATGTATGGGGGAAGAGGTCATATGAGAAATCTTTGCACCTTATGATCACTACTTTTGCAAACCTAAAACTGTTCCAAAGCCTAAAGCCTAGTAAAAAACAAATCAAAAATAGGCAGCCAACTGGACTTGGCTTACAGACTGAATGCAGGCTGATGACCTGCCCTTAGAGTATGTTAATCCTGGATCAGGAATCAGACGACAAGTTCTTGCAGCTTCTGAGATCACAAACCTCCTCTCAGTGCGGGGAATCTCACTTTAATCATAGGAAAACCTCCTCTGTCTTGGTGTATTTTCTCTTAGAGATCCTCCGTCTCTCTGCTATTTCAAGAGTACCAGTTTCAGTCCCCTCAGGTGGCTTCCCATGCAGCTTTGGAAATTCACACTAGAAAGGAAAGTACCCTTGCAATTTCTGTTCTGCATAATGCAACTGTGATATAGTCACTGCAGCTCTCTGTTCTCATCTCAATATTGAGAATAATAATGGTACTCATTTCATAAGGTGCTGTGAGAATTAAAGTAGCTCCCATTTAGAAAGTAGTAAAGTCCTTAGCATACAGTAGATATTCAGTAACTTTTAGCAACTATTTTTGTATTGATACTGTTCCATAATCCTTCTCTGAACAAAGGATGCACCTAATCATTTTACCTGCATAAAAGAAAAAGGAGAAAATACATGGGAAGAAATAGTTTTTAAAAACCTCAAAAGATTATCCTGGTCCACAGATCTGACCCAACAAAGCACTGATTAGAATAGAGGATAGAATGTGTTCTTAAGCTATTTGTTTTGAGTTACTGTATCATAAAATCAAAAACACACAATCTCTAAGCAATTCATCAAAACTCTCACATTTGCCTGTGGACTAAGAAGGGACAATATGGAGACAATACAGACAAGCTTGACAATAAGGCAGTAACACCAGCCACATCTTTGAGGAACAGGCTGAAGATCAACAAAACTTTCCAGGTCACCATTAGGAGCTGGATTTAATTAACAAAGCAAAGGCAGGTTAATATAATTTTTATTATCACCTATCACTCTAGCTAATAAAGAGCCATACAGCTAGACACTAAAATCCCACCCAAAGGGGCTGCGGGCCACACACCCATCTTGAAACAAAAGTCTATTTCAACACAACATAAGCATGTATATAATCCTGACTTTTCCTATTTGTTCATTGAGAACCAAACCCTAATTTCCTGACCTAGGAAATCAAACATAAGAGATTGCATGTTAACTATTGGTTTTCTACATTTTGAAGAAATTTATCCTGTGGACTTTTGAAAATATTGACATTTTATGGCCACTTTTATACACACTAAGTGTTGGCAGTTCTGGGTACAAATGGCTAATCCATACCATCTCTTAAACTAATGCTATCCCTATTCTTAAATTTTTTGTTATTATTTTTTATGTTTTTAAATTTATTTTGAGAGATAGAGACAGTGTGAGTGGGAGACAGGCAGAGAGAGAGACAATCTCAAGCAGGCTCCACACTGCCAGCACAAAGCCCAATGCAAGGCTCAAACCCACAAAGCCATGAGATCATGACGTATGCTGAAACCAAGAATCAGACACTTAACTGACTGATCCATCCAGGTGCCCCTATTTATTTTTCAGTTATTATTAATTAAATGGCTTTAATTACAAATAATACACTTTGAACTATAGAAAGCTTATGAAAGAAATTGAAGGAGACACAAAAAAATGGAAAAATATTCCATTCTCCTGGATAGGAAGAACAAATATTGTTAAAATGTTGATACTACCTGAAGCAATCTACATAGTCAATGCAATACCTATCAAAATAACAACAGGATTCTTCACAGAGCTAGAAAAACAATCCTACAATTTGTATGTAACCAGAAAAGACCCTGAATAGCCAAAACAATCTTGAAGAAGAAAACCAAAGCAGGAGGCATAACAGTCCTGAACTTCAAGCTGTATTACGAAGTTTTAATCATCAAGACAGTATGGTACTGGCACAAAAACAGACACTCAGATCAATGGAACAGAATAGAGAACTCAGAAATTGACCCACAAACATATAGCCAACTAATCTTTGATAAAGCAGGAAAGAATATCCAATGGAAAAAAGACAAGTGGTGCTTCAGCAAGTGGTGCTGGGAAAGCTGGACAGCGACATGCAGAAGAATGAACCTGGACCACTTTCTTACACCATACACAAAAATAAACTCAAAATGGATGAAAGACTAAATATAAGACAGGAAGTGATCAAAATCCTTGAGAAGAAACCAGGAAAAAACCTCTTTGATCTTGGCTGCAGCAACTTCTTATTCAACATGTCTCCAGAGGCAAGGGAATCAAAAGCAAAATGAGCTTTTGGGACCTCATCAAAATAAAAAGCTTCTGCACAGTGAAGGAAACAATCAGCAAAACTAAAAGGCAACCGACAGAATGGGAGAAGATATTTGCAAACAACATATCAGATAAAGGGTTAGTATACAAAACCTATAAAGAATTTCTCAAACTCAACACCCAAAAAACAAATAATCCAGTGAAGAAATGGACAAAAGACATGAATAGACACTTCTCCAAAAAAGACATCCAGATAGCCAGCCGACACATGAAAAAATGCTCAACATCACTCATCATCAGGGAAATACAAATCAAAACCACAATGAGATACCACCTTACACCTGTCAGAATAGCTAACATTAACAACTCAGGCAACAACAGATGTTGGCAAGGATGCGGAGAAAGAGATCTCTTTTGCACTGCTGGTGGCAATGCAAACTGGTGTGGCCACTCTGGAAAAGAGTATGGAGGTTCCTCAAAAAATTAAAAATAGAACTACCCTATGACCCAGCAATTGCACTACTAGGTATTTATCCAAAGGATACAAGTGTGCTGCTTCAAAGGGGCATATGAACCCCAATGTTTATAGCCACACTATCAACAATAGCCAAATTACAGAAAGAACCCAAATGTCCATCAATGGATGAATGGATAAAGAAGATGTGGTATATTTTATATATAATATATATAATATATATGACATTTATTTATTTATTTATTTATAATTTATAATTTATATCCAGTATATATATCCAATATATATATATAATATATTATATATAATATATATATGATATATATTATATATATTATTATACATATATATTATATATTATATATATTATATTATACATTATATTATATATATTATATTATATATCATATACATAATATATATTATATATATTGTATATAATATTATATATATGTTATTATATATTATATATATGACATATATATTATATATATTATATATATGACATATATATTATATATATAATTTATGTATATATTATATATAATATATATGCATGCAATGGAGTATTACTTGGCAATCAAAAAAGAATGAAATCTTGCCATTTGCAGCTATGTGGATGGAACTAGAGGGTATTATGCAAAGAGAAATTAGTCAATCAGAGAAAGACAAATATCATATGATTTCAATCATATGAGGACTTTAAGACACAGAACAGATGAATATAAGGGAAGGGAAGCAAAAATAATATAAAACAGGGAGGGGGACAAAACATAAGAGACTCTTCAGTATGGAGAACAAATAGAGGGTTACTGGAGGGGTTGTGGGAGGGGGGATGGGCTAAATGGGTAAGGGGCATTAAGGAATCTACTCCAGAAATCATTGTTGCACTATATGCTAACTTGGATATAAATTATAAATAAATAAATAAATACATACATACATACATACATACATACATACATAAATACATAAATAAATAAAATTTCCTTAAAAAAATAATACACATTGATCCTTGAATAACATGGATTTGAAGTGCACAGATCCACCTACATGAGGATTTTTTAATATTTTTTTAATGCTTTTATTTAATTTTGAGAGAGAGAGAGCACAAGTTGGGGAGGAGCAGAGAGAGAGGTAGCACAGAATCTGAAGCAGGCTCCAGGCTCTCAGCTGTCAGTGCAGAGCCCAACGCGGGGCTCGAACCCACAAACCATGAGATCATGACCTGAGCCAAAGTAGGACGCTTAACTGACTGAGCCATCCAGGCACCCCTATATTGGAAGGTTTTTATTTTTTTTTTTATTTTTTTTTTATTTATATATGAAATTTATTGTCAAATTGGTTTCCATACAACACCCAGTGCTCATCCCAAAAGGTGCCCTCCTCAATACCCATCACCCACCCTCTCCTCCCTCCCACCCCCCATCAACCCTCAGTTTGCTCTCAGTTCTCAACAGTCTCTTATGCTTTGGCTCTCTCCCACTCTAACCTCTTTTTTTTTTTTTTTTCCTTCCCCTCCCCCATGGGTTCCTGTTAAGGTTCTCAGGATCCACATAAGAGTGAAACCATATGGTATCTGTCTTTCTCTGTATGGCTTATTTCACTTAGCATCACACTCTCCAGTTCCATCCACGTTGCTACAAAAGGCCATATTTCATTTTTTCTCATTGCCACGTAGTATTCCATAGTGTATATAAACCACAATTTCTTTATCCATTCATCAGTTGATGGACATTTAGGCTCTTTCCATAATTTGGCTATTGTTGAGAGTGCTGCTATGACATTGGGGTACAAGTGCCCCTATGCATCAGTACTCCTGTGTCCCTTGGATAAATTCCTAGCAGTGCTATTGCTGGGTCATAGGGTAGGTCTATTTTTAATTTTCTGAGGAACCTCCACACTGCTTTCCAGAGCGGCTGCACCAATTTGCATTCCCACCAACAGTGCAAGAGGGTTCCCGTTTCTCCACATCCTCTCCAGCATCTATAGTCTCCTGATTTGTTCATTTTGGCCACTCTGACTGG
>NW_024412377.1:75454469-75561595 GCF_014898765.1 Herpailurus yagouaroundi
GACGCGCGGTGAGCCCAGCGTCCTCCTACGCCGCCATCTTCCCTCTAAACTTCTGAAGTCAGAGGCTTAACCAACTGAGCCACCCAGCTGCTCCATAAATGGAAGTTTCTTATCAATGAGATTGCTCTGTTCTGAAGAAGACAACTTGTCACGGGCAATATTAAATTTTTCCAGAATTGTATTACAGATGCTTAAGAGACATGACTAGTTGCGTCCAAGAGCAGGAAGCAGGTGACAGACTACCATTGCCCATCAGACTCTCATACTTTAGAAACTGAGGTGTGGTGTAACTGATGAGGTACCATAAGCTATTGGAAGGTTTTTAACCATGAAAAAACTCAGAGACAAACCGTGTAGCCTAGAAATATTTTTAAAATTAAGAAAAAGTTAGGTATATCATATATGCATAAGATACAATGTAGATACTATGCTATTTTATCATTTACTACCATAAAATATACACAAATTTATTACAAAAAGTTAAAATTTATCAAATTATGCACACATTTACAGACCATATATGGTGCCATTCACAGTTGAGAGAAATGTAAACAAATATAAAGATGAATAATTAAATCAAAATGCATAAGATTAACTATAGTACATATAGTACATACTGTACTACTTAATAATTTCATAGTCACTTCCTGTTGCTATTGTAGGGAGCTCAAGTGTTGCCAGTATCTGCCTGAAATGCTGTGTGACACTAATCATCTCTGCATGAGGAGCTCATCTCTCCAGTAAACTGCACATGGCAGTAAAAAGTGCTCTCTCCTGGTTCTTGCTATTAGCAAGAACTTTGGGGGAGTCAAAGTTACACATGGATTTTCAACTGCACTGGAAATGGGGGGGGAATGGGGGGTTGGGATGGAAGCGAGGGTGTGGCACTCCTACCCCCTGCATTGTTCAAGGATCAACTGTACATACTTTGTATCACAATATGTCTTATACATATAGTTCATATCCAAAAACTTGCCCACATAAACTTAAGAGCAAGTTGACATTATGAAAATAAAATTCATGTTCAGGTTATTCCCAAGATATAACCAAACATATTTTAACACACTGAACAATTTAAGATTGTTTTTAGTTAACCATCTTTTAAATATTTATTTTTTTTTTATTTTATTTTTTTTTCCAACGTTATTTTTATTTTTGGGACAGAGAGAGACAGAGCATGAACGGGGGAGGGGCAGAGAGAGAGGGAGACAGAGAATCGGAAACAGGCTCCAGGCTCTGAGCCATCAGCCCAGAGCCTGACGCGGGGCTCGAACTCACGGACCGCGAGATCGTGACCTGGCTGAAGTCGGACGCTTAACCGACTGTGCCACCCAGGCGCCCCGAATATTTAAATTAAACCTTTCTGCCCATTCATTCCTTTGTTTTATTAAAGGCATTGTGAGGATATTTATTGGGTAGCAATGGTGAAAATATCTCCTCTCTCTCCTTGCCTGTCAGCACTCATACTTTCAGTATTTGGAACATTAAATTTTCAATTAGAAGTTCAGCTTTCTATCAGACGCAAGAACCAATTTTGTACCATAAACTCATAGCCCCAAGTTTATCATCAAGTCAGCCTATATATGGCTGTTCATAGTAGAATCTAGACTCTTCTCACCTGAACATCTACTTGGTTTCTTGAATTCCAAATATAATAACTGGTTCCTTACCTTTGGTTCAGACATATAAGGTACGGTCTTAATTCCCTTCCAGAAACCTTTTGCCCTTGATCTGTCAACCTTACTAGTTAAGATTTTTGCTTTGTCTAAAACTCAGTTTCATGCCTTTATTTGTCTACTACTTCACATGTTCAGAACTGTAGAGACTTCTCTTCTCCTGCCCCTACTTATCCTACTTGACATATCTGTTCCTAACTAAGCCTCTGTTATGATAAGTTGCAGGATACAGTTCAGATCTTAGCATAAGTCATGGATAGGCAAAGTGCCATGGCTAAGGAAACAACACATGTATTAATATGGCATTTGTTCAAACTTATGCTGTCAGAAATAAATGCTAAAGTAAAATGCTTGCTTATGAACATCCATAGTATTAAAATAATGAAAATGACTTTGAATTTCCTCAAATTTTCAAGATACCAACTTTCACATAAACTAGCCCAAATTATAGTCAATATTTAATGACCCTGAATGCATGTGATCTTTGTTTAATTCATCTAAGGAAATCAATGAAATTGGTGATGACACCAATAGAATATTATTTGTTGATATTCCCCTCCACTAATAGCTATTACCCATCCCACTCAACTTCAAGTTCCATTTATGTTCCCAGAGTGATATTAAAAATGTTCTAAAATAGCATGGCCACTAAGCAACTAAAATGAAAGCTGACCATAACTTTGGGATACAATAAAATTTTTTCCCTCCTCATACCATACTCCAATTGGGTGTTCTATGGATATCCTTCCTGTGATTCACAAAGTCACACTTTTCCTTGTAGTGGTTTCTCTTCTTCAACTGCTCTTAACACCCTGGCCTGGAGGTAATACACATCACTTCCACACATATTCCATAAGCAAAGATGAGTAATATTCCCTACCAAAATGCAAGAGGCCTAAGAGGTACAGCCTAGAAGTATATTCAGTGAGTACAAACCAGTCTCCACCACACATGCAATATATTAGAAGGTAAAAAGTGCCATGGGGAAAAAGTGAGTAAAAGTAAGAAATGTTTTGAGCATTGGGAACACGGTCACAAATTTAAACAACTTGCTCAGAGCAAGCTTCATTGAACCAGTTACAACAGAGCAAAGGCTTGAAGGGAAATATGGGCAGATCCATACATGTATCTGTGGAAAGGGCATTTCAGGAAAAACAGTCAGTTCAAAGGCCATGATGTGGGATAGTACTGGGAGGTTCAAGGAAAAGTGAGAAGGCTGTAATGGTCACAGCAGAATATTCCAGGAGAGGCCTGAGAACTGGCAGGGTGGGGTGGTGGGGGCGGGCAACAAATTTTTATAAGCTGGTATAGGCTGAATGTTTAGTGTCCCTCCCCCCCCCAAAAAAAATACTGAAGCCCAACTCCCAATGTGATGGTATTTAAAGATGGGGTCTTTAGGAGGTGACTAGGTTTAGATGAGATCATGAAGGTGGAGCTGCCATGATGGAATTAGTGCTCTTCTAGGAAAAGGAAGACACGTTTCTTCTCTCTGCCATGTGAGGATAACAAGAAGGTAGGATCTGTAAGCCAGGAAGAGGCCCCTCATTAAGATTTGAATCTGTCAGTACCTTAATCTTATACTTTCCAGACTCCAGAACTGTGAGAAATCAGTGTCTCTTATTTAAGTTACTCAGTCTAAAGTAGTTTGTTGTGGGGCGCCTGGGTGGCGCAGTCGGTTAAGTGTCCGACTTCAGCCAGGTCACGATCTCACGGTCCGTGAGTTCGAGCCCCGCGTCGGGCTCTGGGCTGATGGCTCAGAGCCTGGAGCCTGTTTCCGATTCTGTGTCTCCCTCTCTCTCTGACCCTCCCCCGTTCATGCTCTGTCTCTCTCTGTCCCAAAAATAAATAAACGTTGAAAAAAAAAAATTAAAAAAAATAAATAAATAAAGTAGTTTGTTGTAATCAACCAATCTGACTAATACATAATATACTGTAGGGCCTTTTGCTTTGACTCTGAAGAAAACAGAGGGACCTTGGTGGAATGTGAGTTGAAGAGTGATGTGATGTAGGTTACATTTAGCAAGACAGTTCAGAATGTCATTTGAGAATACACTGGAATGGGGCAAGTATGGAACATGGAGACCAGTTAGGAAACTATTACAACAATCCCAATGAGGGATGTTGGTAGGCAGACCCAGTTAGTAAAAAGGAGATTGTAAGCAGAGGCAAAATTCTGGATTTATTTTGAAGGTGGAGTCAATGTATATTCTAACAGATTGATATAAGCTGTCAGAACGGAACAATTAAAAAGTGGAGGTCATCATTAACTGATATGGGGGAGACTGTGAATGAAGCAAATTTTGGGGAGGACAAGAGTAGAAATCCTATTGTGGACATATTAATTTTGAAATATGTATTAGAATCTAAATGGGACTATAAAATAGTCAGCTGGATATATGATTCTGGAATGAGAGAGTCTAGGTCAAAAGATATAAATCTGGTAATTGTAAACACATAGATGAAATTTAAGCCATGAGCCAGATGACATCACCAACATAGTAAGGAGAGACAGAGAAAAGGTCCAAGGTCTGAGGCCTGAGCCAAAGTAGCATAAAAGGTCAGAACAGATAAGACAAATCAGAAAAGAAGAGAGAAGACGCAGTAGTAATGTGGAAAGAAATCAGAAGAGTGTGGTATCCTGGGAACTAAGTGAAGGAAGAGTTTTCAGAAAAAAGGAATTCTTGACTGTGTAAAAATGCTGCTAATAGGTCAAATAAGATGAGGACTGAGAATTGGATTTAGCAGCCCGAGGCTCTCTGTTGACCTTGATCAGAGAAATTTTGGTGAGATGTGGTATAGCAACAACCTGAGAAGAGTATGTGTAGAGACATATAAAGGGAGGAATCAGGGACTGGACATGCAGATAACCATTTTGAGGACTTTTACTGCAAAGAAATCTGGCTAGAGAGGAGGTTTGGCTAAGAGAGAGATTTTTACCTTAAGATGAACTAATACCACGTTGTTCCCAATATGTATCAACAGTAAGCTGCTTGAGACTCAAATATAATCACAGACACACTCCAATTTACACATTTCTTTAGACAACACTAATGTAATAGTGGCATGATTCTCAGTACTATTCTTGGTCAAAATATAATTATTTTGGTTTCCCTTCAGTGATTAATGTAAAAAATGCTTATTCAATCCTGATAACAATTTATTACTTTTTGAAAAGATTCTATCAACTAATGCCTTCTCCCAGTTCAACTTAAAGTTAGCACAATTATCACCCTGGTAAGGTATGAAAGGTGTATTTATCCTTCAGTCCCTTCCTGCCAAAATATGAAACACACTAGTGCCTTTTGCTTCAAAGCAAGAAAAGATAAATCTTCCAAAATTAGAAGAAATACACACAGCTTCAGGAGATGAATCTGAATCTGAAACCTCTGGCCACCCTTCACACATGACATCTCTCTCAAAATCAGCATCTCTACCTGCAGACTTAAGGCAACAGAGAACTAGTTGCTTTTTAGAAGATGCTCATAAATAAATAAATAAATAAATAAACAAATAAATGAAACAAAACAAAAAGCTGCTCTACAGTCTTCCTTAAGAAGAGTTCATGTGGCAACACTGTGACACACTGTTGACAAGTTTCCATCAAATAGCACAGGGCTAAAGCTTTCTGAGACATCTGTTGGATCTAGTATAGCAAAGAACTTTAGAGACTAGAAATACATGATACAATTTTAAAACAGCCCTCTAGGGGTGGCTGGGTGGCTCAGTCTCCTGAGCATCCAACTCTTAATTTTAGCTCAGGTCATGACCTCACGGCTGTGAGATGGAGCCCCATGTCAGGCTCCTCACTGGGCATAGAGCCTGCTTAAGATTCTCTCTCCCTCTGCCCCTCTCCCCTGCCCTCTCTCCCTCTCAAATAAAATAAACATTAAACACATAAACTGTTTTGGTAAGAATGGCACTTAGGTGCTACTTTGTAATATTTTTTATTATTTCAGTAAGTGGTTGCAATTAAAGTTAACTAAAACAGAACAGAAAGTAATTCAATGCCTTTAATTGATCAAACATTTCATCAGAGCCTATAATGTGCCATATTCTGTGCTAGGGATACCAGGATGAAAAAGGACATTTTTCATACTTTTGAAGAGCTCACATTCTAACAGAAGAGACAAAAGCTTAAAACAATGCAAATATAAGGTAGAAAGTATTCTAATAAAATATTAGAGACAGGTACAAAAACATATAGAAGCCAAGAGTGATTAATTCTGCTAATGACAGTGGGGAAAACTAAAGAGAAGAGTTAATATGTGAAAGATAAAATTGTCTTTCTAGAGTTTGGAGAGGGTTGGGGGAGGCCAGAAACACAGGTCATACAGTCTAAGGCAGGGATGTCGTAGTTCATTCGAGCTGCTATAAAAAAAATAGAATAGACTGAGTGGCTCAAACAACAAACATTTATTTCTCACAGTTCTGGAGGCTGCGAAGTCCAAGACCAAGGACCCTGCAGATTTGGCATCTGCTGAGAGCCTGCTCCCTGCTTCATTAGAGGGCTGTCTTCTTCTTGTGTCCTCAAATGGCAGAAGGGTCCAGGAAGTTGAGATCTCTTTTATAAGGGTACTAATTCCATTCATGATAGTTCCACCCTCATGACTTAATCACCTATAAAAGGCCTCATCTCCAAATACCACCACACTGCATGTTAGGATTTAACATATAAATTTTGTGGGGACACAAATATTCAAGGGGTAACAGCAAAAACAAAGGAAGTAAATACAATATGGTCTTTTCAAAATGGAAACATAGAGTCATCAAAATTCTAGTAGGCCTATTTCTCACAAACAAGGCAGTCAGAGGAAAAGATAGGCTTTTCTTTCCAGAAAGTATCTCTTACAAGAGCACCTGGAAGGTGGTTTATTACTCAAGATGAGAGGGAGCAGACATGGATGTGGCAAAGGAAGACCATCACCTTATGAGGAAACTGCTTGAAGAAAGAAAGAAGGAAATTTATCGTCCTTGATTTTTCTCTTTTCCTTACTATCTTCCCTAGCGTTATCTCAATTACCAGCAAGTCTTACACCTCCAAAGTACATCTTAATTCTATCACTTCTCTCCATCTTCTTGGATAGCCTACCACTTCAAGCCACCATCATCTCTCTCCTGGATTACTACAATAGCTAACCAGTCTCCCTGACTCTTCTCTTGCCCCCTGACAATCTTATGTCCCCAAAATCCAGCATTACCATTTTAAGTCATTAATTAGATTATATTGTTCCCTGACTTATAATTCTCCATCGGAATACAACTGCAATTAGAATGAAAATCAGGGGCGCCTGGATGGCTCAGTCGGTTAAGCGTCCGACTTCAGCTCAGGTCACAATCTCACGGTCCATGAGTTCGTGCCCCACGTCGGGCTCTGGGCTGACGGCTCAGAGCCTGAGCCTGCTTCCAATTCTGTGTCTCCCTCTCTCTCTGTCCCTCCCCCATTCATGCTCTCTGTCTGTCTCAAAAATAAATAAACGTTAAAAAAAAATGAATGAAAATCAAAGGGTTTTATCCACCATCATCACTTATTTAAATATTTTCTTTGCCTGGAATCTTTGTTCCTATGACCTTAGACCTTAATATAGCCAGCTCTGTCACTATTCAGTTTTCAGCTCTAATGCCTCCCATGCAGGCCTTTTCTGATCACACTATTTAAAATGGCTCCTACTTTCCAAGAGAGAGACAGAGCACACATAGGGGAGGGGACAGAAAGAGAATAAGACACAGACTCTGAAGTAGGCTCCAGGTTCTGAGCTGTCAGCATAGAACCCAGTGCTGGCCTCGAACTCACAAACCGTGAGATCATGACCTGAGCCAAAATCAGAGGCTTAACCGACTAAGCCAACCAGGTACCTCAGATTTAGCATAATTCTTAAGGGCCGGAGGATTTTCAAAATGGTAAAGGCACACTGGTTTCAACAGAGTTATCAGCCAAGAAGAGTCAGTCTGTCCTTTGAAGCTTTGAAGCAGTTATGACTTTTCCTTACTAGTAATGAAAGTCCTAAATGGTATCTTCTTCCAACAGAAGGCTGTTTTCATCTGCATTGAAAACCTGTTGTTGAGAATAGCCATCTTCATTAATGATCTTAGCTAGATCTGGATAACTTGCTGCACTTCAACATCAGCACTTAACTGCTTCACCGTGCACTTTTATTTTATGGAGATGGCTTCTTTTCTCAAGCCTCATGAGTCAACCTCTGCTACTTTCAAACTTTTCTTTTGCAGCTTCCTCACCTCTCAGCCTTGATAGAAGTGAAGTGAGCTAGGGCCTTGCTCTGGATTAGGCTTTGGCTTACGGGAATGTTATGGCTGGTTTCATCTAGCCAGACCACTCAACCTTCCTCCATATCAGCAATAAAGCTATTTCACTTTATTATTTGTGTGTTCACTGGAATCATGCTTTTTATTTCCTTCAAGAACTTTTCCTTTGCCTTCACTGTTTGGCTAACTGTTTGGCACAGATGCCTAGCTTTCAGCCTGCCTCAGCTCTTGACATGTCGTCTTCACTAAGCTTAATAATTTCTGGCTTTTGATTTAAAGTGGCAGATGTGCAGCACTTTCTTTCACTTGAACACTTAGAGGCCGTTGCAGGGCTACTAATTGGCCTAATTTCAATATTGTTGTGTCTCAGGGAATAGGGAGGCCTGAGGAGAAGGAGAGATGCAAGGGAAGGGCCCTGGAGTAGTCAGAACACACACAACACTTACCAATTAACTTCACCTTCTTATATGGGCACCATTTGTGGTGCTCCAAAACAATTACAATAGTAACACCAAAGAGCACTAATCACAGATCGCCATAATAAACATAATAATGAAAAGTCTGAGACATTCTAAGAATTACCAAAACGCAACACAGAGACACAAAGTGAGCAAATGCTATTGAAAAAAATGGCACCATGTGGCCATCATTCAGATGGTCAACTGACACATGAAGAAATGCTCAACATCATTCATCATCAAAATACAAATACAAATCAAAACCACAATGAGACACCACCTCACACCTGTCAGAATGGCTCACATTAACAACTCAGGCAACAACAGATGTTGGTGAGGATGTGGAGAAAGAGGATCTCTTTTGCACTGATAGTGGGAACGAAAGCTGGTGCAGCCACTCTGGAAAACAGCATGGAGATTCCTCAAAAAATTAAAAATAGAACTACCTTATGACCCAGCAATTGCACTACTAGGTATTTATCCAACGGTTACAGGTGTGCTGTTTTGAAGGGGCACATGCACACCCATGTTTATAGCAGCACTATCAACAATAGCCAAAGTATGGAAATAGCCCATATATCCATCAACGGATGAATGGATAAAGAAGATGTGGTATATGTATCTATATCTATATCTATATATCTATATATCTATATATCTATCTAGTGGAGTATTACTAGGCAATCAAAAAGAATGAAACCTTGCCATTTGCAACTATGTGGATGGAACTAGAGGGTATTATATGAAGCAAAATTAGTCAGAGAAAGACAAACATCATATGACTTCACTCATATGAGTGAGGACTTTAAGATACAAAACAGATGAACATAAGGGAAGGAAAGGGAAGCAAAAATAATATAAAAACAGGGAGGGGGACAAAACAGAAGAGACTCTTAAATATGGAGGACAAACAGAGGGTTCCTAGAGGGGTTGTGGGAGAGGGGATGGGCTAAATGGGTATGGGGCATTAAGGAATCTACTCCTAAAATCAATTGTTGCAGTATATGCTAACTAACTTGGATGTAAATTTAAAAAATAAATTAAATTAAAAAAAAAAAAGAAAAAAAGAAAAAATGGTACCAATAGTCTTGCTCAACATAGGGTCATCACAAATTTTCCATATGTAAAAACACAGTATCTGTGAAACAGGATAAAACAAAGTACAATAAAAAGAGGCATACTTATATGCTTTAAGACTTTTAGAGACAGATGTTAAGTGTTTTGGAATCTGATACCATGAAGACTTGGGCTTCAAGGCAAGTAAAAATAGACTCCACTTAGGGGTGCCTGGGTGGCTCAGTTGGTTGAACATCTAACTCTTGATTTCAGCTCAGGTCATGATCCCGGGGTTGTGCGATCAAGCCCCATGTCAGGCTCCCATGCTGAGCATGGAGCCTACTTAAGACTCTCTCTTTCTCTATCTCTGCTCCCCTCCCAATCCCACTCTCTCTATAATATATACATTAATTTTTTAAAAAGAATATTGGACCCATTTATACTGGATACAAGTACAAACCCTGTTTGGAGACTTCCCCTCCCACAAATAGCTAATTCCAATGCTGAAAACATTTATATGTTCATCAGTCTTCACACATAAGTTTAGTTGTAACAAAGGCATTAAGAGTTACACGGACACTATTATTCATGGTTCTAGTAAGAACCTTCTAAAAGAACTGGAAAGAAAGGGAAATTAAATTTTTGTTATGAAAAAGTTAAGATGTATAGTGATGCTGGGAATAGGGGGGTTTCAGAGGTAGAAGTGGCACTGTGATTCTGTCCAGCACATTCCATGGGAGAGGGTACCACTTCTAAGAGACACGAACAGTCACGAGAGAGGAATCCTCCACTGTGCAAGATGTGTAAGGCTTCACTGTGTGCTGAGTAAATGTTCTGCTCCCCCTTATTTTCCCTCTAGGTTTCTCAGGCAACCTTCTGTTTAAATTCCCTTTCCCTGGTACCCTGATGCTAGGAAAAGAGTGGAGCTAAATCAAGGCATTCTGGTCCCCCAAAAGAGTGGGCTTGTCCAAGGCCCTTGTTGACACATCATCACAGCCCAACTTCTGTCTCTGCCCAATTAGCCTCCTTCACTTCTCCTCCACAGGTGTTGATCCTAACACATTCCTATATACTAATGTCTAGTTCACAGTTTGCATGCCTGAGAACCCAATCTCCAACCTCTATCATTTTGGTTTTTATTTTATTTTTTTTAATCTTTATTTCTGAGAGAGAGAGAGAAAGAGAGAGAGTGAGGGAGAAGGACTGGGAGAGGGGCACAGAGAGAGGGAGACACAGAATCCGAAGAAGGCTCCAGGCTCTGAGCTGTCAGCACAGAGCTCAACGCAGGGCTCAAACTCATGAACCACAAGATCATGTCCTGTGCTGAAGTAGGATGCCCAACCGACTGTGCCACCCAGGAGCCCTTCTGCAACCTCTATCTTAATGCACACTAGGATCCAGGTGTTCAAAAGATGTCAGCAATCTGTCTGCTCTGCATTAAATTCATTTTTACCAAATCTCTCCTCTATGGTAGAAAGTTGATTTTAGGTCATTTTACAAAGTCTTTTTTCCCAAAATTAGTTCTGTTAAAATAAATTTGTTGAATGACTTTGTTGATGTGCTTTCTTTGTTGAAATTTTGTAAACAGTTGCTAAAAATAAAAGTTAAGCTCATATGTCATCTGAAGAATTGATACAAGAAAGCTAAAAATGCCTAAAAGGAGGGGGAATAGGACATAAAAAAAAAAAATCGTCCAAAAGAAATGAAGTTACTCTGGTTTCTCACAATACACATTTGGACACAGGAACTTGGAAATAATTTGCTGAGAAATTTGACTTTAAATGATAAAATTATTTAAAGCAGTGTTAGGAAAATTAGGATGAACAGAGGCAGGTGATTGCTATTATTACTGTAATGTACTATGTGATAACTATGTCATTATTTGGCATATAGGAAACAAACAAACAAAAAAAACCCCGAAGATTTGGAGCATCAAAATAGAAATTGGCTAAATATCCTAAAAATGATATGTTTAAAGTATAAAATTAACTGCAAAGCAATTAGAAAAAAATCATACCAAATATTAAATTTTATACCACTTCTTGGAAATAAGCTAAGATTTAACTGTCAAACAGAAGACTGGCAGAAAAATCTTAACAGTAACAAAAATTGACATTAAAAGGATATGAAGGGAGTACCTGGGTGGCTCAGTCAGTTAAGCAACTGACTCTTGATCTCAGCTCAGGTCATAATCTCACGGTTCATGAGTTCAAGTCCCACATTGGACTCCACACTGACAGTGCAGAGCCTGCTTGGGATTCTCTCTCTCTCTCTCTCTCTCTCTCTCTCTCTCTCTCTGCCTCTCTATTTCTCTCAAAAATAAATAAATAAACATTTTTTTAAAAAGTATATGAAGTAAACAGAAACTGAAAAAAATTCACATTAAATGCCCTTGGTTATTGATGATGAAACACTGTTTTCTAAATATCAAATAATATATTTAGAAGAATAAATTACCCTATGGTCCTTAGAATTTACCAACTGTAAATTCTTTAAGATGCTTATATAAAAATAAAAACTAGTAATAAAAAATAAAAACTTAGTTTTTAAAAATCACTTACATCTTTTAAAAGCATTTCACTAGGCATAAATTATAGAAGTCTTTATAAGTAGTTAAAAGAAATAAGATTTGGGTAAATTGGTAGATTTGTCATATAAGTGAATTTTCATTTGGGAAATTTAATTTCAGAAAATTAGTTTTTGTAGAATTGATTTTCAGTGAGTTGGCTTGCTTCCAGCAAATCAGCCCTGGCAGAGTCACGGTTTTATATTCTACCAAGCCAATCAACCCCAGCTAAAATGCACTTTGTTCCAAGAGTTCCAACTGAAGTCTTGGCTTTAACATTGACCAAGACTGCTTGAGTCATGAGCTCATCTCTGTACCAGTGACTGTGGCCAGGGATATGGAATACGGTGACCATTCAAGCCTGATCTTTGTGACACCCTCTGGAAGTAGGAGAGCAGTCAGGCCCATCTGAATGACGTGGGCTGCAAATGGAAAAGGGAAGACTTGCAAAAGGAAAACCTAGGTCTACTATCAGAAAAGAGGAACAGTAGATATATGGTATATCTTTCACTCTGAGACTTCAAATACACTTTTTTCTTGTTTAGCAGCATTGCTCTGACCATTCCTAATGGGGCCAAATTTCATCACGGCTCTCAAAAGAAGCTATCTTATCATGCTTTCACATTCTAACCCACTTGAACTCAGAAAGGGTACAAAAGGCATTTTTTTCCAACAAAAATTTGTTTGTTCCCCTATAACATGCTGTGAAGAAGAAATGGTATCTTTTTCCTCTACTGAATGATTTCTTTAACCACTCTGCTTTTTTGCTTCAATTCCAACATTCAAATTACTATTCTATACTTCAGAATGACAAAAGGAAAGATGTTCCCAAGTTGAAGTACATACAATTTGATATATGTTTGATATATTTTATTAGATGTCAGCTATTGCATACTTCTATTGAAAATAGATGCTGGTATATAAAACGTTTTTGCTGTATATCAAAATTTTTCATATTTTAATTTTTAACATATAAACTATTATTACTTTTTACTATGTTTAATCTCTAAATTAATTAACTCCACCATGGATAATTGAGGATTGGCACATTTTTAATAAAGCAAAATAAAACTACAAGTGTCTAAAGTGGAATCTTCAAGGGCACCTGGGTGGCTCAGTTGGTTAAGCATCCAACTTTAGCTGGAGACATGATCTCCACATGATTTGGAGCCCCACATCGGGCTCTGTGCTGACAGCTGAGAGCCTGGATCCTGCTGAGGATTCTGTGTCTTCCTCTCTCTCTACCCCTGCCCCATTCACACTCTCTCTCTTAAAAATAAACATTAAGGGGCGCCTGGGTGGCGCAGTCGGTTGAGCGTCCGACTTCAGCCAGGTCACGATCTCGCGGTCCGTGAGTTCGAGCCCCGCGTCAGGCTCTGGGCTGATGGCTCAGAGCCTGGAGCCTGTTTCCGATTCTGTGTCTCCCTCTCTCTCTGCCCCTCCCCCGTTCATGCTCTGTCTCTCTCTGTCCCAAAAATAAATAAATGTTGAAAAAAAATTTTTTTTTAAAAATAAAAAAAATAAAATAAACATTAAAACAATTAAAAATTAAAGTGAATCTTCAGATGATACTGAATATGTTCTCATACTCTTTCTTTCAACAGTCATTCAAGAAATACACATTGTGAGCCAATCACTGTTCCAGGCACTATGAATATAGCTAAAAGAAATGTCTTACCCTGTGGAACTTACATTTAGCAGAAGAAACAGAGCACATAAACAAACATATCATATCAAGTACTGGTAATTATTATAAAGAAAAACAAAGCAGGGCAAAGGATCAGAGAGTGAAAGGGATATTTTAGGTAGAACAGTCAGAGTTTACAGACATTCAATAAATAATACACTCAGGTTGCATGGGTGGCTCAGGCGGTTAAGTGTTTGACTTCAGCTCAGGTCATGATCTCGCAGTTTGTGAGTTTGAGCCCCATGTCAGGGTCTGTGCTGACAGCTCAGAGCCTGGAGCCTGCTTCAGATTCTGTGTCTCCCCATCTCTCGGCCCCTCCCATGCTCATGCTCTGTCTCTCTCTGTCTCTCAATAATAAATAAACATTAAAAAAATTTTTTTAATAAATAAATAAATAATACACTCAAGTTGTGTTTCAACTGAGAAAAAAAACAAATAGGAAATTAACATCTCCCTTTAATTTGTAACACTAATCGTGGAAAATGTATCTGATAGCTGTGGGCAAGTGGATGTTCTAATATTGAAGTTCACAATTAGATAGACCTGCCAACCCAGTAATCATCGGTGTTAGAAAAGCACAGTCCACATCACAGGGTTAGATCTCCCTCACAGCAACATTGCACAGAAGGGGAACTCTTGCAGGCAGACAGATGCCAAGGAGGATGAGGCAGATGTTCCCAATTCCACCTCTCAGTCTCTCAGGTAAATAAATTTACATCTCCTTCACTGCAGTGTAAGTAAGAAGCTAGAGACAGGATAGCTATGTTATTAAAGCCCCTCCACATGGAAGGCAAGAAGAGGAGAGGGATAAGAAAGATCTTCATGAAAAGATGTTTTTCTGCAGCCACCTTCTGCTGCTCAGGTGTAGGTGCAAAGTACGTAGACACAGAGTTGGCTGTGTTTAACCAGGGATACACTATATCTGATGAGTGCTACAGAAGGCAAAGATGCAGAGGAGAATGGAAAAAGTGGTGTTGAGAGTGTCTAAAAGGGAATAAAAGACCATAAAATATAAATTGCACTAAGAGAAAAATGAGTCCGTTAAAACAGTAATAGTGAGTAAGCAGTATAGTAAATGAATTAGATCCAAATGTAATCAAATGATGTTGAAGACAGAGAATCAGTAAATGACCTGGAAATACAAGATAGTTGACTTGACAGAAGGAAATAAAGATCCACTGAAGATGTCCACATCCTGATCCCCTGAACCTATAAATATGTTACCTTACATAGCAAAAGGGACTTTGTAGATGTGATTAAATTAAGTACTTTGAAATGGGGAGATTTCCTGGGGTCATTGATATGGGCTAAACATAATTACAAGGGTCCTTATAAGACAAAGGCAGAAGAAAGAGACAGATAAAGGAGATGTGATGATAGAAATAGTCAAAGTCAGAGATTTGAAGATGCCATGGTTCTGGTTTTGAACAGGAAGGAAGAGGTCACAAACCAGGAAAGTAGGTGGCCTCTAGAAGCCAGAAGAGGCAAGGAAAAGGCAAAGAAACATTTTCTCCCCTTGAGTCTCAAGAAGGAATGCTGCTCTGTTGATATTTTGATTTTAGCTTTTAAGACCCATTTTGGACTTCTTCTTTCCAGAAGTATAAGATAAAATAATTGTGTTGTTTAAGCCACTAAGATCATTATAGCATCAGTAGGAAACTAATACAGTTGGTTAAAGAGTGGGTGCTTGAATTCTGTATTTGAAGGTGGGGGTACCTATTGGTAATGACAAAGTCTAGGGTATGTCATGGGCTATAGTGTAGTCAGAAAAAGTGAGGTCAAGAAGCACAGAGGGGTTGAGTGTGATCATCTGCAAGGCTACTGAAGCCATCAGTAATGAAAACAATGATCCAGAGTTTTCAATCTTCGATGAATGAGTGGAGAGGGTTGGACATTACCAAGAAGGGATCTACTTCAGAGAATCTTATCTTTTGGAGAAAGGAGGATAATACAGTAGTCTAGAAGGAACAATGAAACAGAAGGAGAACACCTATCTCATCTTCAGTCTCCATTTTATGTGGAATGTGAGAATTAAAAACTGCCACCAGTAAAGAGAACTAGATAAGAAACATCTTCAAGAATGACAAGTTATCAGTCAAAGAAAAAGGGTAAAGGTAACAGTGAGGACAGAGTAGTGGATATCAAGGATTTCAGATTTTCATGATAAACTCTAAAAGCACAGGGAAAGAATTTGAAGTATGGGGGTGGGGGGGGAGGCAAATGACGTGGTCCTATCAGGATATTTGAGGCTTATGGAGCATAAGCCCAGGTGATGATCTATGAATTGAAATTTGGGGGCTTCTGAAGGTGACTTAGACAAACATGAGTGTAAAGTGTAATAGGGTTTGTCCTCATGCTTTTTTTTTTAGAAGGACAAGCAGTTCAAAATACAGCATTTTTTGACAATTATAACCTTGGATACTTGTAGTGATAAGATGAATGAAGAGGGATTATCTTACTAGCAAGAAGTGAGGCCTCTGGGCTTCCTTCCCTTAAGCTTGTCTTAGGGAGACAGACTCATCAAACACACAAAACTGGGAGGTCTTGCTGAAATCCTGCCTCAAGCCTCCTTTTCAAATTCCAGAGAGTGGACCATGGCTATGGGAGAGGCAACGAAGCTGTGGACCTCTCACCAATCTGCTGTGGAACCTGGTGGGGTCATGGTGGAGAGAAGAACAAGCCAAGGAAATTAATGTTATCATATGAGGGTTTTCCTAGATCTGGAGTCCTATCATTTCTATTAATTCAAGTATCTTCAATAAATATTCTATCGAAAAACATAATACCATATTTGGAGAAGGAATAATTTAAAAGAAAAACTTAATCGGTTAAAACAGCAGTGAAAATGAAAAAGAGAAAACAGTGCAAATAAACAGCACAGACCAAAATGGCTTCCACAAACACAGAATGAGAATGACTTTTTTACAACCTATGAGTGTATACACAATCTTAAAAGTTCAAACCTCTGTAGAAAAAAATTCCCATTCACAAGAGAAAAAAATAGATTCATCAAATTTGTTCTAAAAGTGAATTCTGTGTCTATGGGGTTGTTTTTGTTTTTGTTTTTGTTTTTAGAAAGAAGAAGAGTGTGAGCGGGGGAGGGCCAGACATAGAGGAGGAATGAGAGAATCCCAAGCAGGCTCTACGCTGTCAGTGCAGATCCTGATGCAGGGCTTGAGCTCATGAGATCATGACCTAAGCTGAAATCAAGAGTCAGACACTTAACCAGCTGAGCCACCCAGGTGCTCAGAAAACTGAATTCTGTTTCTTTACAATGAATAGAGCTATCCCAGGAGAACGGCATAAAATTTTAGTTTGCACATTAAATTTATATACTTAATTTTTTCAAAATGTTTATTTTTGAGAGAGAGAGAGAGCCAGAGTGGGGAGAGGCAGAGAGAGAGAGGGAGACACAGAATACAAAGCAGGCTCCAGGCTCTGAGCTGTCAGCACAGGGCTGGAACTCATGAACAGGGGAGGTGTGGGGGGATCATGACCTAAGCCAAAGTCAACGCTTAACCAACTGAGCCACCCAGGCGCCCTATATATTTTAATTAATACTGAAGGAAATTGTGTGTACTTTATTCCATAGGGTAAAAAGAGCTGTACAGAAATTGTTCCCTTTAGGACAAGGGTTCTTAAACGTGGATTCAGAGTGCCCATGAAGCAAGTGACATTTTATGTGAAACTACATAATAGAGTGGATGTCAGTGAATATAGGACGAGGGTCCTTAGCTTCCTTTAAATCCTTAAAATGGATTTCTCTTAAAAAATAAAAATAAAAAACACAGTGCTCTAGGAGTGTGTAATGTGAAACAAATTAAATCTGATAATGTTAAAAGCATAAATGGATAAATTGTAAAACAATGTGTTAAAATATGAGACTTTCATTCTCAGATTAGTGAACGGAGAGGGGGGCGAGATCAGTGGTTACCAGAAGGTGGAAGAGGACGGGATGAATCAGCATAGCACAGAGGATTTTTAAGACAGTGAAACTATTTCTGAATGATACTCTGGTAGTGGATACATACCATTATACATTCCTCAAAACCCATAGAATGTCTACTATAAACAGCAAATCCTAACACTACAAATCTTAGTTAATAATAATGTATCAATTATTGCTCACCAACTGTAACAACTGTAGCACAAAAATGCAAGATGTTAATAATAGGGGAAACTGTTGGGGTCAGGGAGGTATATGGGAACTCTGTACGTACCACTTAATTTTTCCGTAAACCTTCAAAAAATAAATCCATTAAAACAAAACCAGACAAGATGCTGACCACTCTGAATAAAGCAGACTGGAGAAGAGATGGAATGGAAGTAGGTCTCCAATCAGGAGACTTCTGCAATCATCAAGTCAAGAGATGATAATTTAGAATAGAGTAGATAAGAATAAAAAGATGAGAATCCAAAAATTGGGGGGACTGTTACAAAAACTGGTGTTAATTTGAATATGGATAAAGAGGAAGGGGGGATGTACTGACAAATGACTTACACATTTTTGGCTGTGTAATGGAAAACAAGTAAAATTCCAAAATACAGATTTTGAGAGATGGATACCTTCAGACACCACCAGGATGCGTCCGTGGCAGCGTGGGATTTATGAAAGGTAGCTAGAAAGTTCAACAGAACATTCATAAAAGAAGGTAATAGGGTAAATATTTTACATCTTAGAATCATGTTGATATTCCTACCCTGTCCTAGCCAGCTCAGGCTGCTATAACAAAATACCATAAACTGGGGGGCTTAAACAAGATATCGATTTCTCAAAATTCTAGAGGCTGACAAATCCAAGATCAAGGTGCTAGCAGATGTTCTTCCTGGTGAGAGCCCACTTTTTGGCTTGCAGCAGGCAGCCTTCTCACTGAGTTTTCACAGGGCAGAGGTAGAGAAAGCAACTTACTCTTAGAGGGTATTAATCCCATCATGCCCCCCCCATTACTTCCTCTAAATCTAATTACTTCCCAAGGGGCTTATCTCCAAATACTGTCTGTTAGAAGGTGGGGGAGGAACAGAAAGCTATCTCCCAAATTAAGGAGGCACTTTGAGACTGAAAAACACAGCCAGCAAAACTCCATGTAATTTACACAGGGTATCTTACTGACAGGGCGGATTGAGCAGATGATGACCCAGATGCAGCACAGCTATTCACTGCAGAGTCTGGACCTCAGTCTACACAGTTTATACAGCAAGTGGACAGGTGGTGGGGCAAGGGGAGGAGCACTATAGTGAGATCAAAGAGTTCTCATGCATTTCAAAGGGTTGGCACACCTAATTGACAGCTAACCTTTAATTAGATTTCGTGGGCCATCTATGCGTCAGGAAGGGGCAAGACTATGTTATCTCTAATAGATTCATGGGAGGCTGAAGCAAGCGTCCCTCCATCCCAGCCTTAATATGTATTTCTAACATATGTACATTAATCTCCAAGAGGCCTGGAACATGGAACCCAACATGGTCAGCATGCCTACACCAACATATTCAGGACTATGGCTTCAACACAGGAATTCTGAGGAGACACAAACATTCAGTCCATAACACACCTCTAGCCCTAAACCGGAATTGCAGTATTTTATAACATAAATTTAAATCCATACAATGTAACTATAAGATTATACATGCAAAACAATACTTGAGATTTTGAAAGCAACCAGTTATTTAAACTAATTTAAATATTTAACATTTGAAATAAAACCTCCTCTCTCAAAGGAAGCCCAATGTTAACAGATGCTGTTTACAACATTTTTAGGTCCACCCTGTCTCTATCCCTCTCCACCCCCAAAAAAGAGTTGATTGCCTAAGCAAGGACTCATGCATTCAAAACAAGGTTCATTCTCCAATATCCATCAATGTAATCCGAAGACTAGCAGCAAAACTGCCCAGCACTCTAAATTTACAAGGTATCACATTAGGGGAGAATAAAGTAACCAAGACCCAGATAATTTGATAGTCTGTAGTCGACACCTCAAATCTCCTCTGGAATCAGAGCAGACCACAGAACAGTGATGTACTAGCCAATGGAGACACTGTCACAGCCTGATTATGTAGTAATATGATGCATCCCTCACGCTGCTTTCATTAAAATACCATCACATCCACAAAACTTCTGAATAGACCATCTCTGAAGAGAGTAGTTCAAAATTATCATCTTATTAAAATACAACTCCTGCTTTCGTTGCATTTACTTGTTTCCTTTAAAGTTGCAAACTATGGTATGTATGGCCAGGAGAACATAGATTATCCCTGAGACCTAACAGAGCAGGGCCTTAATGTACACAGAGGCCCAAGAGTCTATTTACTACGCTCCTTCCTCAAAATGTATTTCCTTCACCCACCAGCTGCCCATCCTATCCCCAGGGCATCAACTTCTGAGTTAGAGGTGAGATGAACAGTCCACATTTTATGCCTGGCCCAGCCCCATTCACTTTAAGTCAGCTTTAATCGCCGCCTTTCTGTCACAGAGCCTGAGAGAGTTCTACACCTGAATGTCATGACTTGTCATGACCTAAGCTTGTGTTCACTTGACAGGAAATTGGGAGAAAATGAACTGGGAGAAATGGATGGAACCTTGGGAAAGTCCAAAAAAAAAAAAAGGTGGAGAAAAGGAGGATATTCAGGAGTTTTCCTCAACCTCTCATCTGCCCAAAATTACATACACTGTCTGAAAGCTGTTCTTGATGTCCTTTCATTAACATTCACAGATCGCAATGATTTTAGGCAGAATGCAGGGGAAAGTTACGGTTGTCAAAGGTCATTCATATTCTCCACACAGGAAGAGAAGGAAATGTGTAGTCGTCCCCTCATTCCCAGTGACCTGTTACAAATGATGATTTTTATGTCAAACTGAAATTTTCTTCATTCTTTCCTATATAAATGTATAAGGGCTATTCTACACTAAGATGGGTCACCAAGGTAGCTTATAGATTTTCCTTCCCTTGAGACCTTTAAAGAAGATAAATATCAAGCTGCCTTTGAAGGATGACATGGAATCCTTACCACAGGCTGAAGAATGAATTAAAAACCCTTGGTTGTCCCTAGTCCCTATGAGTAAGGAAAAACAAAATGAAACAAAACATTAGCTATCTTCACAATATAAAACAACACTTTTAAATACTTATTTCCAATGTAGCAATTTTTCTTTTTTAAATGTAACTCTCTGCCACCCTGACATTAAATGTCAAAGTAGCACCAACTCTGTCCAGTTGAGCTACAAAATTAATTGACTGCTATGAAAAATACCAATGGGGCATAATGAGCCACAGAAGACCCATATCAACACTAAATTAGAAGATATAACTGCCTTTTGGAACTCAGTGATACCGAAGTCTGCAGTGTCCAGTAATTAATGCAGGGTGATTTGAATGTTTATTAAAAGTACTAGATATCTGACATTTTCTGAGTAGACATAGAATCTAAGGGAAAGGTAAGTTCATCTCTTTAGACTTCCAAGTACTAAGACCAGATGAGTCTTAAAATAGCAACAGGTTGATCAACATCTGGCATATAGTAACTAAATGTTGAATAAATGAACTATATTTGTTTCTTCTCTCCTCTGGTCTTTTTGAGATTACTGGTTACTGCCCCTCACAATATTCTCAGACCTCTCTCTCCTTCAGGTATTAATATCTCTTTGCTTTCTCTTTTATTCAAAGTATAATTGCCTGGATAGCTACATGTTAAAGAATGAAACTGAACCACTATCTTATACCATATACAAAAATAAACTCAAAATGAATTAAAGACGTGAATGTATGGCCTGAAACCATAAAACTCTTAAAAGAAAATAAAGGTAATAAGCTCTTTAACATTGGTCTTAGGAATATTTTTTTTGGACCAGTCACTTAGGCAAAGGCAACAAATGCTAAAATAAACCAATGGGATGACATTTAACTAAAAAGCTTTTGCACAGCAAAGGAAACAATCAACAAAACACAAATGCAACCTATTGAATGAGAAAAATATATTTGCAAATCATACATCTGGTAAGTGATTAATATCCAAAATCTATAAAAGGGTACATAATCTAATATCAAAAAAACAAACTTTTTTTAAAAATGGACAAAGGGTTTAAATAAACATTAAAAAAAAAAAAAGACATACAGATGGCCAAAAGGCACATGAAGAAAATGCTCAATCAAAAAGACAAAAATAACAAGTGTTGGTGAGGATGTGGAGAAAAGGTAGCTCTCATACACTGTTGATGGGAATGTAAACTGATGCCGCAACTACAGAAAACAGTACAGAAGCTTCTTAAAAAATTAAAAATAGAACTATTATACAATCCAACAATGCCACTTATGGTTATTTATCTGAAGAAAATAAAAACACCAATCCAAAGAGATATATTCACCCCTATGTTCACTGCAGCTTTATTTTCAAGAGCCAAGACATGGAGTGCCTGGATGGCTCACTGTGCAAATCTTGGTTTCAGCTCAGGTCATGATCTCACAGTTCATGGGTTCGAGCCACACATTGGGCTCTGAGCAGGAAACACAGGGCCTGCTTGAGATTCTCTCTCTCCCCCTCTCTCTGCCCCTCCCCTGCCCATGCTCTCTGTCTCTCTCTCCCCCTCTGTAAATAAATACACATTTTTTAAAAATTCAGCTCTTGTGAAGTATGGTCACTTAAAAGATAGGAAGATGGTGATTTTTTTAGGGGCTTCCTGTGTTTCTAAGATCCTGATGGTGAAAAAATGAGGAATGTTGTGAGCTTTGGGGCTTCTCTTAGTAGATGACTTACTATTACAAAGAAACATCTCCACTGACTTAACATCTCTAAAATTTCACTTTAAATATCAATAGATTAATTGACAAAAGGAACAAATGAGGTGTCTCTTTCAGAGCACTGTTTGCATGGTATTAGACATTTAGATGAGATCAAAATTTTTTTCCCAATATAACACCTTTTGTTTGTTTTGTGATAACCTTAGGAAAAGTTGAGAATTATATTCTGTGTTATGAGTGAGAGGAAATAAAAATAAATGATTGTTGGGCATTCAGTATTGAGATTATATCTGTAGGAACTACTATAGAAATAATCTCTTTGGTGATTTCATGTTAGCTTTTCAAAATAAAGTCAATGTTTGAAGTGAAATTTTAGAGATGTTAAGTCAGTGGAGATGTTTCACCTAAAGTTCACCTTAGGTTAGCTATTTTAAGTTGGATTTATTTCTTAAAAATTGCAAAGGATGAGGGGCATCTGGGTGGCTCAGTCTATTAAGCACCCAACTCTTGATTTTGGCTCAGGTCGTGATTCCAGGCCCATGGAATCAAGCCCCATCTCTGGCTCCTCCATGCTGAGCATGAAGCCTGCTTGAGAGTCTGTCTGTCTGTCTGTCTGTCTCTCTCTCTCTCCCTTCCTCCCACCCTCCCTCCCTCTCTCTCCTCTGCACCACCCCTCCTCTACTTACTCACGCACACTCTTTCTCTCTCTCTCTAAAATAAAATTAAAAAGCCCTAAAAAATTGCAAAGGATGAAATAGCCCATTAAAGTCAGCCTACAGATATGTTCCATAAAATTACATAATCTAAAACAGAAAATAATTTTAAGTCCCAAATTAACAAATAGAAACTTTGTATTTTGTCTTTAGAAGACATTTGATAGCATTTTTGTCTTTGACTCCCAAATGTTCCCAAGGCCTCCTATTCTAAGAATTCATTTCCTATCCCCCAAAGTTAAAAGTCCATCTTTACACATAAAGTATATAAAACAAGATCGAGATTATTTTAATATAGTACTTATGACTTTAAAAACCCTAGAATCAGTTGTTTCAATAGCAGCAACTATAATTACATCCCCTTTTAACACTGCTTTCCTGATTTGATCCTATTTAAGCTTTTTAAGAACCAACATAGTGACAACTTGTTCATTCAGAAGAAATCAAGAAAAGTAGGATTATATTCAGATGAGCATAAACTCATGTCATGTTCAACGAAATGCTCTGGAAGCTTTGAATGTTTTCTAAAATGTTAAATATTTCATGGTCACAAAGGTATATTTCTGTGTCATTCTAGGAATTGGGCTTGTTCATTTCTACAATGCCTTTGCACCCTCTTATGGTCACTTTAGGATTTGCTTTATTGGGAGATTCAATTTATTCAAGGCTATTCAAAGGTTTCATCTTGTAAATTTGAATTTTATTAGAATAATGACATTTACACACTTCACACCTTTAAATCTGTGATTTCATAATCCCAAATATTAATTGAAGCTCACACTTCTTCACAGTGTTGAGAAAACCAAAGTAGATAGAGTTGAGGTTACTAGGATAATAATTAGGAAACACTCCATACTTTCCAATTATGTCTGACATATTAACAAGCTAATAAGAATTTTAGATTCTGCCTCCTAGGCATAAAACAATTCAACAGTAAGGCCATCATTAGGTATCACATTTCTTACTTCCCAATACCGATATGACAAAATCAACTTAGAATTTGTTTGGGCCTGTTTATAAAAAGCATGAAAATGACTTCTAACTCAGGACAATACCCTAAAAACAACAAAAACAACAACAACAACAGCAACAACAAAAAAAAAAAACAGCAGAAATGTGGCTGTTTTTCATTTAAAAGTAGCAACAGCAAGATTAAACACACACACACACACACACTATATTTTAATTGACTCATATGTTGTCTCAGAAACATTAAATTCCTTTAAAGCTAAGATCTTAGGGCACCTGGGTGGCTCTGTCGGTTAAACATCTGAGTTTGGCTTAGGTCATGATCTGGAGGTTTGTGAGTTCAAGCCCCACGTCGGGCTCTGTGTTGAAAGTTTGGAGCCTGGAACCTGCTTCAGATTCTGTGTCTCCCTTTTACTCTGCCCCTCCCCTGCTCATGCTCTCTCTCTCCCAAAAATAAATAAACATTAAAAAAAAAAAAAAGCTACAAATCTTAAAAAAAAAAAGGTCAATTGTTACCCTTCTATTATCTTTAATTTGACCCCCATAAAAAAAAAAAAAAAAAGAAAGACTGCTTCCTGACTAAAAATCTCCTTCTTTCTATTACTTAATGTTTTCATGTTCACAAAGCATTTGGGAAAAATGTGAAAAGTTTTAATGGTAAGTTTTATTTCTGAGTTCATGCTGTTGCTAGTGATAAGGATATCTGCTTTGTGGTGAAGAGAAGTAACGTTGAAACTCTACAGACAAAGGTAGAACTACTGGTTAAAGTGTTTATGGGGGCAACTGTTGTGTTTCCAGATACTTTCTTCTTAGCAGGGTGACTGTCTCACATTGTAAGATATGTTTAACTTGAAGAGAAGTGTAACTTGAACACTATATGGTTTTAAATTACTAACTTATATTACACTCATATTTTTGCCAGAAAAGTACCTCAGAACCAATACATATATCTATAAATCTATAACTTTGGTTTCAGAATGCAACTGCTATTACTAAGGGCACAAAAATACACTAACCAAGAGTGCAAGAGATCCCATAACTGAACAACATTCAAGGAGCTAGAAAACACAGTTTCACCACGCTAGTCAAGTATTGTGTAGGATGATGTTCCAAATACATAAGCTTTTGTTAATTCTCAAAGTACAAATGAAATTTAAAGATAAAATTTTGGGTGGTCCATCTGAAAAATGGAATTATTTTTCACAGTAGATAACAGCACTTACAAAGATCACCAATACCAGTAAGGTATCAATTCATAGGTTTCCTATATGTTATTCAGTCTGTCAGATGTGCTCACTTCAGAACATCAGTCCATTGCCAGTTCCAGAAATGTTCTTTACATTTCAAAAACTCCAAAATCCTACAAGTCATTTCTCCTACATGACAGCCACGTACATGGTCGAAAATATTTTGTTCATTGTTCATAAACACTGAAAAATCGGATACGAAGTTGCTGAGTGAGCACTACCAGTACCTCCTTGTGTATGCATTTTTTCACAGTTATAATCATTGACGACTGGAAACTACTCTGTAAATATGTGTATCTTTTTTAAAAAGTGAATATGTCTTGCTAATGAGCATTGCAAATACTGGTGTTCAAATGTATCCTGTTCTACAAAAGTCTGATGTGTCCTGGGGTGCCTGGGTGGCTCAGTCAGTTGAGTGTCTGACTTTGGCTCAGGTCATGATCTCACAGTTCGTGAGTTCAAGCCCCACGTCGAGCTCTGTGCTGACAGCTCAGAGCCTGGAGCCTGCTTCAGATTCTGTGTCTCCTCCTCTCTCTGCCCCTTCCCCACTCATGCTCTGTCTCTCTCTGTGTCTCAAAAATGAATAAATGTTAAAAACATTTTTTTAAAAAGAAAAGAAAAAGTCTGATATGTCCTACAAAAGTCTGATAATTCAATTGTGCATACAAAGATACAAAACAGTTAAATCTACTGGCCCAAACAACCATTTAGGAAGACAGTAATGAGGGTTGTTTGAAAGCAGAGTATCCTAGGGGTCCTAAACTACATAACATAAAATTCCAGGCCCTTAAAATCAGCCACAGGACACTACTTTTCATTTCTTCAGCACTATACCTTTTCACATCCCAATGATTACACATTTAACTCCCTCTATCTGAAATAATTCCCTCCCTTATTGTAGTATACCACTATATATTGGGACTTATCACATGGTAATGCAATTATTTGTTTGAATGTCTATCTCTCCTGGTAGACCACCATACATAATATCTTGAAGACAAGAACTGAATGGATTTATTTTTATATTTCCCAGTATCTGAAAACGACTAGTCCAAAACATCATTATGAAGACCCATGTTTTAATCCTAGGTGCACTTAATTTTCCATTTTCCTTGTATGTAAATGATTAGATATTTTATTCCTTGCGGGATTGCTGGGAAACAGAAAGGTACCCATAAAGTGACTAACCCAGTGCCTGGCACATAGAAGTCAGTTACACGTGCTCAATAAATGTTAGTTGAACTGATCCTTCCCTACAGCTCTTTCCATTTATATATTAACTCAAAAATCTCCTCAGATTTTCCAAAATCTAAACCACTATCTTGTTCCTTCTTATATTTTGTCATATACCATAACTTAAACATAATCATAGCTATAAAAAATAAAGCATTTTACTGTGTATTAAGGCAATTTAGGCATTTGAAAGCAGTAAGTTCAATTTGTTCCACGCATAAAATATCCCAAGAAATGGGAACTAAAGTTCAGGGCATTCAGCTTTATTTTCTCTTCTATTTCTCAACAAAAGAGGGGGAAAAAATGCTTCAATATTTATAAGACTAAGAATAATGGATGTGCATAATTTTGCTTTAACATACATTTCTGCCTTTTAAACCCAGTTTAAACTCAGTGAAAGGCCAAGAACATGGACTTAATTATGCAGGAAAAAAAGATGCTTTAACTGCAGTGCACATTCAATAGACAAAATCCAAAGAAAGCAATCCTGCCTGAAACGTTTACAAATCAATTCATTATATTGATTTGGAATGAGTTGTGCTGTAATTTAAAGCATAGATTACTGCAGGCCAAACTTGATAAAGTTCTTTTTTTAAGGTACTTCACTTGACTATGGACTTGACCTGAGAATTTTCAAGAAACAGTGATTTGCCTAACTTAAAAAAAAAAAAAAAGCTACCATGTACAAAAACTAGGTTTTAAAGGGTAATGATTAAGAATTGAATCATAACTAAATTTCAGAAGTACAAAAAATTGTGTCTAACAAATAAGTTCAAAAAGACATTGATATTTTGAGAAGAGGCAAAGTGTTTCTATTTCAAAACAATTTATTCCACATACAATGTATAGAATGTTTCCATCTCATTTCCTAGTTCCAGTGCAGTTCTGGAAGAAAAATATAAGATTTGTTTCTGTTTTGTTTCTTCTTCACGGAAAAAGCTGTTCTTTGGCAAACAGTGATTAAGCCTAAGAGTCCTTTTGTCCCACTCAAATCTCCTGATGAGTCAGTGTTTTATCTTAATACAACTTAAATATTTTGCCATTTCTTTCCACACCATTCTTAAAAAGTGAGGATAATAATAGCTATCACTACACAGGGTAGTCCTCAAAAAGCACTGAAACTGGGGTTCAGAAAAGCTCATCTTATTTTAATTACACATCAAGCATGAAGTCAATGAGTTAATTAAGCGGCTAACTATGTGCTTCCTGGAGGAAAAAGAGTATTTGTTAAAATCATTTTTTTTTCATAATAAAAAACAGGATCTAGAGAATGATACTGTACCCCCATTCCCCTGTCCCTGGGGTAGGGGGAGGTACACAGCAGGAAGTAAGTAAAATAATAATTTGCAGCTGAGTCACTCCAGAGACACAAGAATGAATGTATAACAAGGTCTTTTCATAACATTAAATCTCCTTCAGTGATATTTCTCTTGGGCCTCAGTTTCTTCATCCAAGCAATGACCTTGATTTCCCAGTTCTCTTGTAGTTTTAAGTGTTGTGAGTTATTCATAAATTAAATTAAGCTATACTAGTCTGCTGTGAGCTAATGTCTAGATGACACATGGATATACAAACATATGAATGTGTAAATATGCAATGTGTAAGTTATTCAAACACATATAGATCTATTAAAATCTAAGAAAAAATAAACAGTTTTTGATACATCATCTTCAAAAGTCTAGGGGCACCTGGGTGGCTCAGTCGGTTAAGTGTCCGACTTCCGCTCAGGTCTTCATCTTGCGGTCCATGGGTTTGAGCCCCATGTAGGGCTCTGTGCTGACATCTCAGAGCCTGGAACCTGCTTCAGATTCTGTGTCTCCCTCTCTCTCTGTCCCTCCCCTGCGCTCTCTCTCTCTTTCTCTCTCAAAAATAAAAAAAAAAAAATTAAGACAATTTTTTTTTTAATTTTTTTTTTCAAAGTTTTTTATTTATTTTTGGGACAGAGAGAGACAGAGCATGAACGGGGGAGGGGCAGAGAGAGGGAGACACAGAATCGGAAACAGGTTCCAGGCTCCGAGCCATCAGCCCAGAGCCTGACGCGGGGCTCGAACTCACGGGCCGCGAGATCGTGACCTGGCTGAAGTCGGACGCTTAACCGACTGCGCCACCCAGGCGCCCCAAGACAAGTTTTAAAAAAGTCTTCATCATTTGTAGTAAAATGACACAAAAATTGTGAAAAACCAAATAAAATACCTCTATGGAAACAAATTATTTTACTTTCCAGGTTTCTCTTCTTTAAAATGAAAGCAGACAAACACAGCAAAATTATAGTCTATGAAACAAATTAGAACTAAAGAAGAAATTTTCAATTATTTCCACAAATGCCCAGAGCAGTTTAAGCTTTCTAAAATTTGCTACCCTGTTGAATTAGAGTATTTTAGCTTTATAAAAGCTTTCCTGAAGCTTGCCACAAATTTTCAAAATAACTACCTTTTCATCCATAGAAATTAATGATTTTGCCGTGACATTTTTCCTGCAAATTTTAACAGGATTTAAATTACCTAATCTAATTGTAAGTATTTAGGGTTTTGTTTTTGTTTTTGTTTTCTTGTTATAGAATAAGGAAAAAAATAAGCTGGTTTTTCTCAGTTATTTGATCCCAGAATTTAAACAAAATTCAGTCTCTAAAACAGTATTTAATACGTTTATAATATTCAGTTGATTGGGGAAATAATTCTTGAAATAAAACTAATTAGTGATAAATGTACGTATCTATTTAAAGATTCCTTACTAATTGTATTACTTCTGTAGAGTTGAAAGGTTACATTCCTTTCCAAGCTGATTATATACGAAAAGTCACAACCTTTGGTAGCACTGCCACCTGCTGTTGATTCTAGATCATTTTCCAGCATATATCAAAAATAAAACTAGAATAGCATGGGCAAATTGGTCTGGAAAACAAGCATCAACATAGATTTTAGGGACAATTTGTGTGAAAACCACTGATAAAAGGTTTTTTTCTGACAACAGATAACGTTGTATCTATATTGTAATAAGCCTCTTACTGTACAAAGGAGCAAAATAGGTAACTGTAAAGGGCCCTAAGCCTTCTTGGTTATTAACATTTGTTTGAGATATAGTTTTACAAAAGCATTTTTATTTGACAAAGAGAGGGATGTAGCACCCAGAAAAATGAAAGTAATAAAGTTCTTTCAGGAGGAATTATATGATTTCCTTTTAATTAGGTAAACCATGCCTAATAAAGGAAGATACAAGCATACATGTAGGGAGATACAGGCAAATGTGGCAAAACTGGTGAATCCCCCCAAAGGATATATGGGAAAACATTTTTTATCCTTTCAACTTTTCCTAAGTTTACTAACTTTCTAAATAAAAAGTTGGAGAAAAAACTATCACACACTGATTTTTTAATTTGCTTTACCAATGCAGCTAAACATCACAGAATTTAAGGGAACACTGATATTATAATAGACAAGTTTATATGTATTTTAAAGTCTGAGAAAGGTTGAAATACCATTTTTAAAACACTATCAAGGCTTTCTTTTTATCCCCCCAATTCTAGAGAAACATGATTTACAGCAGCAGCAGGCCTTATGGGAGATGGCTGGTCATGTAGCTGGAGCAGTGACCTAACACTGCCTCTTGGGGAAGGCAGGAACAAAGTGTATAAAAGAACATGAGTATACCCAATACTTTTTCTCTTACAATTTAACAGCTTCAAGACTGAACTGTTAGTTGCCTTGAAAGCTTTACCAGTATGCTGCCTTTTCCCTGTCTATCAAACAGTAAAAAACCATAACTGAGAAGTTTCTTCAAAACATATTCATGAAGATTTTATTACTATTAAAAAAAAAAAACTATATTTTAAAGCTGCTTTTTTTTTTTTAACCAATAAACCTAACATTTGCATAAAAGACAGCCTCTGGGTTGTCTGTACAACTCCCTTTCTGTAGATTTTTCCTCCCAACTCCCCTATCACAGATATTTAAATTCCATGACTCTAGCCAGTCATAACCTACCAGCCAGTGCTTCTCTCTTGTGGGAGTTCAGAATCGGAAATCAGAAAGGATATTTCAGTCTCTGATGTTTTTTGAAGTGGTGACAGGTAAACTCAAGAGTTATGGAATTGTCATTGAGTACAAAATACATGGAAAAGCAGACAGAAATGTCCATTTGCACAGAAAAATAAGGAAAGACATGTACAGAAAAAAAGAAAAGACACAGAGAGAAGGAGTAATGTCTTACAGCTTTCCAGTCCCACCTGAGCCCAGCCATACTTCCTGCCCATAGGCTCCATGACATTCCCTTGTATTCATATAAAGCCCTTCACCTCCTCTGTACTCACACAGGCTTGCAGTGGGATTCTGTTCCTTAAAGACAAAAGCCTTGATTCCAACAATTTATTGACACAAGAGACACGGGGAAATTTTTGATACAATAACAACAAAAAAAATTAGAACCCCATCCAATAATAAAAACAACAACAACAACAACAACAAAAGATGCAGATATTGTCTGTGAAATATAATTTTAGAGATAAGCAACCTCCATAGAAAACTGTAATATTTATCCTAACAGAGTCCCTATCTAGGAATAACAGTGGTGACCGGCAGATTGCATTGTTTCTTCAAGATATTCATTCCCCCACCTTATAAAGTCCCTCTCTGGTAATTCTCCCTGTGAAAGAAATATATTTCCTACTGCCACAATCTCAGGTTTGGCTACATTATTTGCTTTGTCCAATCCAAAGTAAGCCCAAGTGACTGTACCAGTGCCAGGCAGGAATCTGAATGGCATCTTGCAGTTCCACAGAGGCGTTCCTTTCTCTCTGACAACACAAGAAAAAACAACGGTGAGGCTGTGTTACAATAATGTGAGGATGTGTTACATGTCAACCTTCAATAGGCGATTAGCATGAACAAGAAATAAACCTCTATTGTTAGAAGTCATGGAAATTTTAGAGTTGATTGGTACCGTGGTATACCTGGCATAAGCAGACTGGCGCAAGTCTCAAAGAGATGCTCATGACTAATAAAGCCAATGGGTAAGAAAGGAAATACTTCATCTGGAAGTTCATTTAAATATTGCCAATAAGCTTATATTTTAAATACGCCCTTGTAGTTTTCAAGCTATCAGACTGTTGATTTTAAGGATCTTTAAAGATAATGCTTACCAAAGGATAAATTTACTACTTCTGCCATGTTTCTAAGAACTGTCCACAGGTTTATGAAAAAGACATCCTTCTTCTTAAAGGATATTTCAAAGATATTCTAATTTTAGTGTTTGTACTTTTCCAAAGCCTGTGGGTATAATAAGGCTTTTCAAAACAATGTATCGATTGAGAAAAAGTTCTGAATAAATTTTATATTTTCCTTCTACCTTATGAAAACAACCTGATGCCAAAGGTTCTGATTCTTCCAAATAGTACAAACCAAAAAAATTGTTAATGCCATTCCAATTTTCTTGGTCATTTTATAACACCAATGGCCTTAAGTCCTCTATAATCCAGATTATTAATAATTTTACTTTTGTTTAAGTATGTCTTTCCGAGGGGGAGCCTGGGTGGCTCAGTCAGTTAAGTGTCTGACTCCTGATTTGAGCTCAGGTCATGATATCACAGTTCATGAGTCCGAGCCCTGCATCTAGGTCTGTGCTGCCAGCATGGAGCCTGCTTGAGATTGTCTCTCTCTCTGCTCCTCCCTGTGCCTGCCCTCTCCCTCTCTATCTCTCTCTCTCTCTTTAATAAAAAAAAAAAAAAAAAAAAAGAAAAGAAAACGGGGGGGTGGTATCTCTTTCTGAAAACAATGTCATATTTAATAGAGTTTTGATAACTGGAAATAATTATCAAATAAACATAAGATAAAATATGAGGCTTATTCTACACATTGTGCCACTAAGATTAGCTGTGTGACTTTAGGGAAGTCATTCAACCTCTATGAGCCAGTAGAGAAGCTTAGAAAAATGAGGATAATAATCTATACCTACTACATATTATAGGAACCAAATGCTATAACACCTTCACTAACCTAAGAAATAAAAAGCCACATTTTCACTATAGAAGCAGAATATATGCTTACATATAGTTTCCATAAAGCTTAATACAAAACTAAATTGTTGAAGAATCAAGTAATGTTGGAAATTGCTTCTACTTTACACTAACCTCACTATTAAAACCACAATAAATTATATTAATAAGAGAATTGTCTCATGCAATTCTATTTTTCATTCTAGGTGGTCATTTGATAAACATCTCCATTTAAATACCAAAAACAACAACAACAACAACAACAACAACAACAACAACAACGTTAATGTCTTTAAGAAAAGAGATTAGGAAATAATCCCAACATGTTCTAAATTGCATATGTTAATATTTTTCTAAGCTTTTTACTTATATTTACTGATTTAATCCTTGTAACAAGCCTATGAGGAAGTTACTACTAATTAGTCCATTATTCATATGAGAAAACTGAGGCACAGATTAAGTAACTGTCCAAAAGTCACAGCTCATAAGTAGCACAGTCAGATTTTGAAACCAGACAGGCAGTATTAAAATTCCATTTCAACCTAATATTATCATACCAGTACGAGCGAAGGAAAAAGATTTTGGGGAAAGATGCAATATAGTTGGGCCAATAATAAACTATTTCACTAGTACATATCAAGTCTGTCTTTTAAATAATCCCTTTCACTTAAATTATTGAAATTTTATATTGGTAGAAATCATGTAAATGCATCGACTAACATAAATGTTGTTCATCTAAATCCATTACTTCCCTTGCTACAATTCCTTTCTTTCATTGTTATTGATGAATCAGCTTTGAAAAATCCATTTTGCTTCACCAGTGGGGCTGAGAAATTTTAATCTCTGAGTTAGACTGTGTTCTTGGTAATGAAAAAGTTGAAAGATCATGAACAAATAAATGTATAGTAACTGTAACACAACAAATAACAGCTAGAGCATCTAGAATAGATCTTTGATACAGCACAGTACTCCACAAGAATACACTCCAAATGGTGTACATAGCATGTATCTACCATATCTTTTAAAGAATGAATACGTACAGATGACAATGTAAAAAAAAAAAAAATCCCACGGAATGACCTGTGTAAATATGTAACAACTCTCTGCATATAGTGAAACACATTTTAGATTGAGATTTGAATACTAATGACAATTTCTTGTAAGCTATTACCTTTATAAAGAAGATCTGCCATTTAAACACTGAAATTTCAACTATGAAATTTCAACTGTGATTTGAGAAATCATTAACTAGCCAAAAAAAATTTTTCCAAGTTGGAATTATATTCAAAACCTTCAAGAAAGACTCACAAGACTCAGTTTAATTTAAATAACTTAAATTTGACATATTCAAATAACTCAGAGCTTTTAAATTTAAAGAAATGAAAAAGAAAATATCCAAGTCCCAATATGAGAGAAAGGTGACAAAAATCCATTACTTTTAGGAGAAAAGAGTCAAACATTTCCAAGGAGACTATTTGACTCCTTAGAAAAACTAATTTGCCTAAAATGAGCCAGGATTTTATTATTGGTCCATTATGAAAAAGTAGATCTTATGCATTTTATTCCAATTTTTCAAATGAGAAACTTCAGACAGATTAAATATAAAAGAAGGGTCCCTATATTTTACATCTAAATTTGCTCAAAGGCAAGTTATCAACAGAATAGAAATGTGGTTGGGGCGCCTGGGTGGCGCAGTCGGTTAAGCGTCCGACTTCAGCCAGGTCACGATCTCGCAGTCAGTGGGTTCGAGCCCCGCGTCAGGCTCTGGGCTGATGGCTCAGAGCCTGGAGCCTGTTTCCGATTCTGTGTCTCCCTCTCTCTCTGCCCCTCCCCCGTTCATGCTCTGTCTCTCTCTGTCCCAAAAATAAATAAAAGTTGAAAAAAAAAATTAAAAAAAAAAAAAAAAGAATAGAAATGTGGTTACACCAGTGTGTCACAGAATAATGATTACTATAGTGAGTCAAATGGATAAATATTGTTTCTGTAAATTCTCAAAACAACTTTCTTTAGTACTGTAAACTGCAAGGAACTAAAACAACAATTGTGAAATTACTATATTTTAGCTTTTAAGAAACTTGGTGAGGGATCTTTTTTTCCCCTAGAATGTATCTGTTGCTTTTCTAACAATATCAATAAGCCCAGGAGGGCATCTACACACATTTCCAAGTTTTAATAATAGTCAACGTATTAAATAACTAATCCAGTATAATGCACCATTCCAAAGTAGAGTGTTTGGCCAATATACCTCTTCAGAGAGATACTGTAATTGCTTCACTCCACTTTCAATAAACGATCTATAATGAAAGTTACTTTTTTAGGCTTAACCTAGAGCTGTACCCTGTGGGAAATGATGGGTCTTTGTAAAATGTGTTACAGTTTACTAATAAGGATGCAGAAGAAGCACAACTGATGAACCAGCAAATCTGCTCTGACTTATTTGGTCTTTGCTGCATGAATTTGAATATCATCAAAATACATTATCCTTATCCTTAACCTGCTTCCTATGATTCACTCTATCCTCACACTTATTTCAAAAGGAACTTTAAGCACTTGAATATTTTACATACCTGTGCTGGTCCTACGGCATTACATAAAACAGAATATTTTTTTTTCTAAAGGACAAAAATGAAGCTTTGAATAGAAAGCAGTAACCAAGTGAATATTCAGGACCTGGACAAAAGCAGAGAGCATTTACATAGCAATATCTATATTTGATACTGATATATAAACAGAATTTCTCACGTAAAAATAACACAAATTACCTTCCCTGAATATTTACCAACTGACTATCAGGGAACCATGAAGATGTGGATTACGAGTCTCTTTTCACCAATAACAGATTGTTTTATCTTGAACACACCTGTTAATTCTTCTCTCCCTGCCTCTGACTCCCTTCCTACCTTCTGTCCATCTTGCCTTCCTTTCTGATTCATTCATGAATTCATTTAACTTCTGTTGAGGGTATAACATATGCTGGGCATTATGGCTGCCTCTATGGATACAAAGATGAACAAAATAGTTGTGCCCCAATGGAGTTCCTAATCCTTTGAGTGAGAGAAAAAAATAAATACCTATACTATAAAATACTATAAGAAAGGTTTATTCAGAGTGCTCTGAAAGCAGACAAAGGGATATAATTCAGTTTCCCAGAGATGGTGACACAGGAACTGAGTTGTGAAAATCAAGTAGGCTGTATGGGTGAGGAAGTGGGGTGGGACAGGTATTTCTAGAAGAAGAAATAGGAGAGGTGACATACCACAACCTCTGTAATTACTTAGCTATGGGTCTAGGGTCGGTCGCAAATAAGGAACGGATGGATTCTCCAAAGTTGGGTGCATACCTAAGGGTGCCTAAGACAAAGAGAAGAGTACAGGAATAAAATATTAAAATTTCTTTTACAATTATTCTTACCACCTTTTTAAAAAAATTCTATTTTTGAACATACTATTTAATGAAAATAACTTTTTAGTATTCTAAACCTTGTACATGTGTATCATTTGTAAATAAATAAATATACACTGGGTATACACCCTCCAAAAATTTTAATTAGTGGTATTGCAATAAAAGAAAAAGAAAGAACCTCATAACCTATATTATCCTGAAAGTGATGCATAAGAACAAAGGATTTTAAGCAAATGAGTAATGACAGGATTTTAAAAGATCATTCTGACTGTATTCTAGAGGGTAAATTCGAAGACGAGTCCTCAGACAAACAGTTATAAAGCCACTGTGTAATCCTCGTGAGAATATCTGAAACAATGATGGTGGCACAAGAGGAACACCAAGGAGGCTGCTTGTAAGAAAAAAAGAGTATAAAACTATAAATCACACTAACTTACATCATTCGTTACACTTTGGCCCTACACAATTCCACAGAGATAATTCCTATACCCTTCCAAAAGCTGGCTTACAAATCAAGTCATAATGTACTATTATCCGATTTGAGATCATTAAAACTTAAATATGAAATTATATTCTTATTTCATGATGAGGACCAATATTTGAAAATCAATATAATCACTGTTCCTACTAGATCACTCTAGTTTTTTTTCATGTAAGCTAATGTAAATCTTAATCAGAGAAGACGGGAAAGAGGGAAGGAAGGAGGGGGAGGCAAAAGTGAAGGGAACTGGAGGAGAGAAAGTGAAGATGCGGAGATCACTACCTAATTAACCAATGCCATCATATTGGTGATAGAACAAAGATAGTATTGTTTCCAGTTTCCTTTTCTGTTTTACCAGGAAAGTTTCATAGGCCAGGGACTTTTAAATAAATCTGCTTCCAAATATATCACAGATTTCCTTTGGTAAGAGCCAGAAACCAAACAAAAGAGAACAAATAATAAGATATAACTTGGGTAAGTTATGCTTTATCCACGGAGTTTAAACAGTTGGATTCAACAAAATTAGATATACTTTCTGAATAACTTATCTCCATTAAGTTTAAACTGTGGGAAAGGAAAAGATATGATAATAGAATTTGATTAAGTTGTACCTTCGAGTACTATTCTCCATCAACATTTAAGAATTCCTTACCTATTTCTGAATGAATAAATCAATTACTGTTCAAATTTTATTTCAGATCAAAGCACTTGGTCCTACATAAGAAGTATCATATTGGTGGCCCTATTGCCAGAAAAGCCGCATGTGATTAAACTGGAAATGTTACCACCATAGCAGATAACTTTTCAACTAGGACAAAATGGAATATTATATGAGATATCCCTAGTGGCATTTTGTAATAGTTCCTTATCCTGGCTTTCTAAAGGGTAAAGTGTTTTCTAAGAATTTCACGTGGCCTTCAATGGCATAGCTCCTCTCTTAAATTACTCTGGCTTTCCCACAATTCTGCCAGTCAGACTTATATTGAAACTGGCTGAATGGTGTAGTGACAATAAATGGATTCTCAAGGATTATTCACAAGAACTCAAAATATATAAAGCATTTTGGGGCTGCCTAGCTGGCTCAGTTGGTGGAGCATGAGACACTTGATCTCAGGATTGTTAAATTCAAGCCCCTCAGTGGGCATACAGATTACTTGAAAAAAATAAAATACATAAAGCATTTTAACATTACTGTTAAAAATCATCATATAATGTTAAAAACGAGTTATCTTATGTATAGGGCGCCTGGGTGGCTCACTCAGTTGAGCGTCTGACTCTTGATTTTGGCTCAGGTCATGACCTTCCTGGGATCAGGCCCGGCACGCCTGCATCAGGCTCCCAGCTGACAGTGCGGAGCCTGCTTGGGATTCTCCCTCTCCCTCTCTCTCTGCCTCTTTCTTTCTCTCTCATTCTCAGTAAATAAATAAACATTTTTTTAAAAATGTATAGTTACTTTTTGTAATGAAAAGAGGGAGAGATGGTATATTTCCTGTAATTTCTCACAGCTCTAGAAAGTCACTGGATGCCGACTGACAGCTCAGAGAACAAAATGCCATCCTACAGATTCAAAAAGTGTTTATTAATCATTCTAAATTTCATTCCTCTTTTTAATGTATTCTGAGAATATCGTGGCAATCAGCATTACATTATTGTTGTAATGATAGCTTAGGAGGCAACAAAAATCCTCTCTGGGATACTGAAATCAGATAAGTTAGAGACAGCTGACAGAGCACTGTAGGGGCACTTTGTTTAGAAATAGCAGGTAAGGTGCCTTCTACAATAGTAAAGTCATCCCAGGTTTTCATTCCAAAACTCCACAGATTTACTTCTGAACTAACCCTACATGAGCCTCAAAAACAAAATATATTCACCACCAACAATAAATTAGCTGACATGTGAGCACATAACATGTGGCTTTAAATATAGCACTAAATTATTCGTCCTCCATAGAGATAGAATGGACTCTGATTCATAGAGCAGGTAACAAACCTAAGGCTCTCAATCACGGCTGAAGGAATTTACGTGCACTGCAGACATTCACTCTCTGTAGAAGGTCATCGCTTCACAGCCTGGGAAATAATCCCTGCCAGCGGACTTGCAAAGTGCCTGAGGCATAGCTCCTGAGAGGCATAACTCCTCTTCTTTCAAGGCTAGAGGTCGGAGCCATGATCACAGCTCAGTCAAATTTAAAGGAAAAATGTATCTAGGGTCAAAAATATCCTAAGGAAAAATAGAAGACTAAAACTAAAAAAATATACTGTGCTCCTCTGGGCTTTGGCATGGTGATAGAAAAACCTGTTGCAGAATATTAAATGTAGATGTTTTTTCATCTGATAGCTTCAAAATAACTAAACTAAAACTGAATACAGAATCGAATGCATGTCATGCTGCAATCTGGTTTGCGGACATTTTTAAATGCTACAAATCCTTTTAAATCCTCATCAGCCTAAACATTCTAGAAAAGAAAAAAAAAATCAAGTTTAAGTGACTTAAACATGAAATGTGAGCAATGGCTCAGTGATTAAATGACTGCATCAATTAACTTGAGTACACAGAAAGAATGTTGCTCTTTCAAAGCAGTGTTAATTCTGCCTCTGATCAGACAGACTCCTGCTCACATCAAGGTTGTTGCTTCATAAAACACAACTCATACAGCAAAAGAGGAGAAATGATTTATAAATAAGAATAAAATGTTGTTTGGGAATTCTTCATAAAATAAACTAAATTGATGTTTATGTGAAAAATACAGTCATTTCCATACACTTCCAAGAGTGAAAAAGTCTGAAAATTGTTTTTGAAAATCATGAGACAGATGAAATTACCATAAACTCAACAAAAGTGGCTTGGTACCCATAAAAATCATAAATGAGTGTATTTAAAGATTAAATGCATTTCTGGATGTACGCATTGCAAAGGGGAAAGTGTTTTATTTTGGTCATCTCTGCCAACTGCTATTACATGCTGTCACTTTCAGTAAGGGGAAATGTATTTGCAAAAGCAGAGTGAGCACAACAGGCCTTAAATCAGACAAGTTGGGGACTGCTGACAAAGCGCTGTCTGCACTCTGCCTACCAGGGCCCTTGAATATCAGGATTTTATGGCGTGTTTTCCTGACATATCTGATACTTAGTAAACCCTACTGCCTGCTTAGAATCTGGAGTACTAACCTACTTGCTATTTCTAAGTTTGCTCTCACTCTTTCAAAGGACCAGGCTCTACCCTGGCAAGAAGGAAAGGAGTAATCCCTGATGAACTAACTGATTTTGCCCTTTCATTCTTCCTGGCTTTTCCAATCTCAGTTCACAGGTTACTTCCTCACGGTTTTCTGTGTTACTCAGAATGTTATGGTGAGGTAGTGAGTTAACTCTGAAATCTCTTCAGCTTACACCAAAGTTTTCTTTCTCACTCATACAAAGTCTGTTTCAAGTCTGGCAGCTCTCCACAGCAGCTTCCAACTGGTGAGTGCCAGTTCTATCTCTGTGACAGGGTTATCTTAACATGCCATACTCATATTGCCATGAAAAGTTAATAAATATCTGGAGAGCAAGGTACTATCTCATAACTGCTTTGGCCCAGAAGGGCACCACTCCTGTCCACAGGGCATTGGCTAAAATTAGTCACAAAGCCATGCCTAGTGGTAAAGAGCCTGGGCCATATACCCTTCCCAGTAGATCTGGAAAAAGAGAAGAATAACACATGGGTAAGTACTTTAAGTCTCCACTATACATTTTTCTAACCCTGTCCTATAAGTGTAGATTGAGTACCCACAATGCACTCTCCACTTTGTCTTCACTCCACCATAGAATACAAATTGTGTATTATCTATTTTACTTCATTAGTCAATAGCTCTTTGAAAGGAACAACCAGATGCTGTCTTCCTGACTAAATTCCATAAACAGAGAAACAAACATAATCACAGAAAGTCTGATGCATGCATGTCTAACGTTATTTGAGAAGTTCTAATTACTAAGATATGGTAGCAACATCAAAAATATATTTAACTTTGGGGTGCCTGGGTGGCTCAATTGGTTGAGTGTCCGACTCTTGATTTCAGCTCAGGTCATGATCCAAGGATTGAGCCCCATGTCAGGCTCCATGCTTAGCATGGAGCCTGCTAAGATTCTCTCTTTCTCTCGCTCTGCCCCTCTCCCCAATTTGCACTCTCTCTCTCTCTAAAATAAAAAAGCAAAATAAAAATAATAATTTTTTAACTTAATATGAAAACAACCGTTTATTCAACATCAACAAATATTCACAGAATGTTTCCTGTATGCCAATCAAAATCCAGGTTCAGAGAGAAAGGTTGTAATTGACATAAACAAAGACCTTTATATGTAGAAATTCACATTCTAATAAAGACATGCAATAAATAAACATCAGAAACAAATATCCAAAACAAGAATGCCAGAAATGAGAAAATACCAGTAGGAGAGCTACCTAAGCAGGCTGATCAGAGAAGCACTCTATAAAGGTAACATCTGAGAGACACATGATGATAAGAAGCCAACAATTAGAAAATCTAAAGCAAGGGTATTTTATTTTAATTTTTTTTTCAACGTTCATTTATTTTTGGGACAGAGAGAAACAGAGCATGAACGGGGGAGGGGCAGAGAGAGGGGGAGACACAGAATCGGAAACAGGCTCCAGGCTCTGAGCCATCAGCCCAGAGCCCAACGCGGGGCTCGAACTCAGGGACCGCGAGATCGTGACCTGAGCCGAAGTCGGATGCTTAACCAACTGCGCCACCCAGGCGCCCCAAGCAAGGGTATTTTAAAAGGAGAATACAACTAGTCCAAAGTGTAAAGCAAACGTAGTATATTCAAGAACGTAGAATATATATACGATGCATACAAATTAGAAACGCCCCTAACTATAGTTACATGTGAAATTATCTTGCAATAAGGACCTTATGTAAAGTTCAAGATACTCTCACTTTTATGGAATTAACCTCTAAATTGTAGAGTTAAAGCACGCTTCCCAGCATATCTCATCACCATCAACCATCAATGTTACTAAGTGCCTTACATGTGAAAGAAAAGCAGCTACTATCATATTTAATTTTTTTTTAATCAGACTCTTCACTTAAAAAAATACAATCTTTTAGAAAATAAGGCAAAAATATATGAAGTGTGAGTTAATACCAAAATTTTAAAGCAATGTGTGACAAGAATAAGACATACCTTCAGAAAGTATAAGGCTAATTACCAAATAAAATTATCTACATAAACTTTTATTTCTATATTATCCATAAACTCAAATTTCAAGAATGGATGGACTAGATGGATTTTCACTAAATTTGCAGGATACAGTGGGCATATTTCTGCCTTAAGAAACAGTCTGTGTGTTACATACAATATTCATTTGCAGGGCACCCAAAAAAGGTAGAGACTAACTTTCCAGAGCAGCTAAAACTAAAAAGTACAACAAAAGGACCATGAACGCTTAAAGGGGTGGTGATAATGAGAGATAGGCCATTTTAGCATGTAAAACAATGCTATGGATGGGCAGGGAGAAATTCGTGGTTTCAAACTTGAACTCCAAATTATTCAACTCAAAGGCAATCAATCTAAATTCCATGCACTGGTTTGCAATAACAGCAATTCTCATATATACAATAGGATATAGTGTGTCCCAGAATGAGTGGTAATAGGGATTTATATATTTAATGATAGTTGGTGATTCTCCCAAACTATGCAGAGGAGGCTAACTACTATAAAATAGAGATTATGAACTAAAAAGAGGAAAAAAAGTTTGTTGACATTTTTTATGTTTATTTTATTTTTGAAAGATAGGGAGAGACAGAGACAGAGCATGAGTAGGGGAGAGAGATGCAGAATTTGAATCTGTCAGCACAGAGCCCAGTGTGGGGCTCGAACCCATAAACCGTGAGATCATAGCCTGAGAGCTGAAGTGAGACACTTAACCAACTGAGCCACCCAGGTAGCACAAAAAAATGTTTGTTTTAGTTAACGTTTGCCCAGAAGCAAATCCTGAGACAAAGATTCATATGCAATTGGTTATATAGGAAAAAGCAATGGTAAGGTAAGACAGAAGTGAAACTTGGAAGGAAAGTCAAGCATAAAGGGTTGGTTATTAATCAAGTATCCACTGTGGATTAACAAGAAATAAAAATAATAATAATAATTCCTCTGGGGACATCTGGCAACCAGTTTACAGCAGTGTAGCCAGTATGTGAAAGGGTGAAAAGGGTTTTATATAGTTTTATATAGTCATGCATGTCAGTCATTAACTGAGGGATACTCCCAGGCAGTATTAATTATCTGGCATTGCTGGTCTACTGAGCAGGAAGGCAAAGTGGGCTCTGGTGACAAGAAAGAGTCCTCAGGCAAACGAATACGATTGCTCTATGTAACAGCCAGCATACACTGACATGGCATGAGCAAGGGTATATTGGTGGTAAACTGATCAACACGTGGATGGAAATAATCTAGAAGACCCATCAGAAGTGTGATTTGAGCTGGACTCTGAGAAATGGGTTGGATTTGGTTAAGGGAAAGCATTTAAGTTAGGAAATGTGGCATGAGCAAAAGCATTGAGGTAAGAAAGCATAAGAGGCATCCTAGATCAGTTATAAGCCAGTTTGGCTAGATCATGGAAACAGTTTATATAGGATATTCTTGGGAAAATATGGCAAAAAATATGTGTTGGGTCCATATTACAGAAGGCAGAAATGCTAGGCTAAAGAGTTTTAACTTTTTCCCCAAGTATTGAGGAACATTAAGTGTCCAAGCAGGACAATTAATAAAATAAAAACATTACTTTATGGCATTAATATCCATGTTGGCACCAATCTTGTCCTTGGAATGTAAAATCCTATAGGATAGGAACTGAATCTGTTCAGTTTCGTTGGGGGAGGATTACATGCAGAAAGGATTCAGTAACCTATTAGCGATGAGCACTTGAAATTCAAAGAACCATGGTATCTAAATACCAATGGTTTCTAAATACCATTTTCTACTAAAAGGAACCAATATTCCTTGGAAAAAGGACTGATTCCAGATCTGTGCAGAATATTTACAGTAAGAACTTAAAATATTTTGTCATGCCAGAAAGGAAGTAAACTGTCAAACACTACAGTAGTCTGATCAAAAGAACCCAGGGACCCACTTAGGGTTCCCACTGACCAAAGAAGTAATCTGAACATCAAAATAATAAATATTATAGAAATATTTTTAGATAATAATATCTTCAATAACTTGAAATATATTAAAATTTTTAACATCCATGAGTTCCTAAGTATATTTAAAAACTTGAAGGGGGCACCTGGGTGGCTAAGTTGGTTAAGTGTCTGACTTTGGCTCAGGTTATGATCTTGTGGTTCATGAGTTTGAGCCTCACATCTGACTCTGTGTTGACAACTCAGAGCCTGGAGCCTGCTTCGGATTCTGTCTCTCTCTTTGTCTCTCTCTTTCAAGAATAAATAAACATTAAAAAATTAAAAAACAAACTTGAAGGATATTAGGGAAGTAACTCATTATTCTAAAAACTAGGAAATAAATGAGAAAATTTCACATTTATGCCATTTTTTTCTGTGTAAACTGTACTAAATGAGGTAAAGTTCTTCACTATAAAAGAGAATTTCTGTTAATAAATGTAGCATGATCAAATAAGAATATCATCATTTTGCGACTTGTAATGAAATGATGGAAGTAAGCAATAATAATTGATGGCTACTAAAACTATTAGCTGGCAAGTTGATGGGATAATTTATGTTTATCATAAACTTTATCAGCCTAACAATATCTAAACCCAATAACCAACTGTAACATGAAATAGACAATCAGTGTATGCCACTTAATGTAAAATAATAGGTAATAAATAACACCTATAAAGTCTCCTCATTGAAAAAAAATTTTTTTTAATCTGAAAAATCCTATAGATTTAACTGCCGGTTTACAAGAAATATAGGCAATAAGATAATGTGAGAATACAATTTACAAAATTCAGAATATGAGAAACTCTACAGAGCAGATAATCATTATTCTCAAGTAAACTGCAAGAAAAACTACAGGAGAATCTATAGATCAAAAAACATCAAATGTAATGTGGAGACTTTTTAAAGTCCTGATTTGAGCAAATCAACCGTAAAATATATTAAAGAAAATTTGAGACAATAACATTTGATACTGAACATCTCTTCTATATTATGGAATTACTGTTAAAATTTTAGTTGTACTAATGACATAGTTATATTCTTTTTAGGAGCCATTTTACATCTTAAATATATATTCATAATTCCAAAAAGCTTACCCTTAAATATTTATTAATAAAATAATATAGTGTCTGGTGTTTACTTCACAAGAATACTAAAGACTGGAATGACTATATATTTATAATTGTTTACACTATATGATTAATATATGAGTGCTCCTTATACTAATCTATATAATATAAGTTTGAATACAAGATTGGGTATTCCAAGTGAGTTAACTAAAACTTAGTATTTCTGAGGTCCTATGTGATCCTGGAAATTATTAAAGACTAAAGACAACTACTCACAGAAAAAAGCACAGTACACAGGTTTAAAAAGCAGTAAAGATGCGGTGCCTGATGGCTCAGTCAGAAGAGCACACAATTCTCGATCTTGGCATACTGATTTCAAGCTCCACAATGGGTGTAGAGATTACTAAATTCATTCATTCATTCATTCATTCATTCATTCATTCATTCACTTTGGAAAAAAAAATACAAAAGCAAAAAAAAGAAAAAGAATAAAAACAGCAGTAATGAAAGCAAATGTCGACCGGTATAATAACTTCACTGTCATGAGAGAAAGCTTCCAATATCTCAAATTCAGGCAGGAAGCAGTGGTCAACCTTAACATAACAGACTCCTTAATATGCTGAATGCCAAGGATGCATTTCAGTAAAGAAAAAAACTCTGGTCCAGGAGACTACCAAAACCTAGCTTTGTAATCTGGAACTCACGCAATTTCTTTAGGCTTTAGGAAATGAAATAATTAACAGCACAAATAATGGTGTTGTGAGTACTAGCTAAACCCTCAACTTCCTAAGAGCTTTGAATGCATTATCCTCTTTTAACCTCATAACCCAAAGAGGTGTTATGGGAGCTTGATATACACCCTTCAAAGGACGATTAAATGAATGAAGAATCAATACATAGTACCATTTTGCACATGAGGAGTTGAGTTTCAGAGGCCCAGAACTTATTTAAGGTCATATACTGGAGTAAGTTGGTCCCGCCAATATGCCAGGTTTATTCAACGCGCAAGTCGACTTTGAACACGCCACTGCATTGAAGCATACAGGAGAGATTAGGTGACTGGTGTGAAATACTGAAAAACTTAAAACCGTTTCCACACACCTACGGTTTTCCATCGTCCGCACCACACTTCATATGTCTCGGTATGACGGAAAAGGAAAACCAGCCCCTGACTCACCACCAAGAAGCTGGACCTTAACAACAGTGACCTCCCCGCCCAGGCTCCCGAACGCGTTCACCCCCAAGCCCCTCCCCTTCACGGATCACGCACAATTTGTGATCCTCAAACTACATTTCCCATAAAACCGTGCGAGGACAGCGAACCTCCGCCGGAAGTCAGGAAGGCTCTTTCCGACACCGGGAAGAGTGAGCGTGGGGTTTTCCCGGTCTTGCAGCAGTATCCTGCTTTCCTCTATTCTGGTTACCTTTGGTTAGTAACAGCAACGGCAAGTTAGTCGTCCCCGGTGCCCGCTCTGGGTTGGGTGGCCAGTTCTCAGTGCTTTTTGATCTCAGCGCTGTCGGCCTGGCCATGCTGGGTTGTTTGGCGCAGTTTCGGGGTGCGGTGCGGGTGCTGGCGCGGGAGCTTCCCGATGGGGGCCGGGGGCGCAGCCTCTCGGCTGCTGCTGGTTTTCCAGTCAAGTCTTTGAGGTGGGGAAAACAAAATGCTACTTCAACTGTAGATTCACGTTAAAAGAAGGAATCTCACAGTAATAACAAGAAAAGAAACTATCTCAAGGCATTTAAGCGTTTGGAGAGAGAGTGCGTACGTGTTGCTTGACTGGTTAAATGGCCACATCGAATGCCCAAGGACGTGGAAATCGTTAAATAATGGGCAGTGACTTCACTGACAGAGCCGTACTTGAACTCTGCCCTGTTTCTTGAACCATGTGACATTGAGCGAGGCACGGGCCCCGGTACACATCGGTAAAAATGGATGTGGTTTCGTTAAAATCTAAGGCCCTTTTAACCTTCTTTAAACGACCTCTCAGAATGGTCTGTTCTTTTTGGAAAGTAAGGGCGGCATTAAGCTAAATGAATCACCTTATCCTACCTTCAAATCTTTACCTTGTGGGAAACCCGTCAATGAAAAACGAAAAAATAAATCCAGCAGCCGAGCTGGATTTCAGATTTTGTGTAATTTTCTGGAATGAGAATCGGTTCTGTTTCTAGATGGCTTTTCTGCAAAAAAAAAAAAAAAAAAAAAGCTTCCTTTCTCCTGAGAATATTGAATCCTTAAGAACTGTACTGGGGATAGTGAATAGTACTATATTTTTGGAGGGCAGTTTTGCACTCTGCCCTGTGGAGTGGCCTCTTGGGAAGGTGAAGACATGAATGACCTCAGAACTTAAGACAGTGAAATATTGCTTAAAGAAAACCTAACTGAAGAATCTTTGTGATATTTTGTGGAAAATCAATTTACGGGAAAGGCAACTTGGAAGGGAGACCATACATGAGTCAGTATACGGCAATAATTCAAAATAAAGTCCTGGAAAGTTGTAGTTTTTGTTATTGATAATATTCGTAAAGCATTTAGAAATCTCAATATGAAGAGAACAGTGAGATAAATTCTATAGTAAATCAAAAGAAATAAAAAGTTGTTTTCTAATATAGAAATCACTCCTTCTAATTTAAGTTGTAAACATATTTTCACCATTCCTGTGAGTTTTTTCTTAAGCTTTTTGTTTTAATTCCAGTATAGTTAACATACTGTGTTATGTTAGTTTCAAGCGTACAATATTGTGATTCAGCAATTCTGTACACTATTAAGTGTTCGTCATAAGAGTGCTCTTTAATCCCCATCACCTGTTTACACACACACACACACACACCCCTCCCCTTTTGTGAGTAGTCAGATTTGACCTTTTTTATAAGTAGCAGAAAAATACAAACAGGAAAGGTGAACAGTTAATCTTTTTGGCCCATGTTTCCCCTAAATTTTGTTCATACTCCTATAAAATTGATCAGCCAAATTGCATTGTGAGAACACTAGACACAAAAGAAGTCAAAATGTGTGGATTATAACCTTTCCTTTTTAGGCTAAATATCTTATTGCTTAAAATGATAGAAGTCTAGTCAGAATCACAAGTCAATTCTTAGTAGCAATTCACTAAACGAAAATTCATACCTTAAAAAGTACTTTGTTCTCAGAACATAACTCATAGAGAACTTAAGCATGAACTGTTTCCACAAAGCATTGCTCAGTCTGTGCCCTACCACATTCAATCCACAATAAGACAATTTTTATAAAGAGGTAGGAAACATTTTCTATATATTTTGTTCTTACTGAAAAAAATGGAGTAACAAAGCAGACAAAGTTAATGGTTTAAATAGTTTGTGTCATTCAAGTTTTGACAGTGACCACCAGCACAGTGTTCAATGAGAGATCCAAAATACATGGTCATTTGATTTATGACAAGGATGACAACTGCAGCACAATGGGACAAAGATGGTAATTTCAAGAATGGTGCTAAGTCAAATGGATTATCCATTGGATAAAAATGAATCTTGCTGCTACTTTACACCATGAACAAAAATAGTCCCACGTGGATTATAGAATTAATTGTACAAGGGAATGCAAAAAAGTGTTTTCAAGTGAAACGTAACACAGGTTTTGAATAAATTAGCTGTAGGATCATAATTTTCCTAAAGGCAGGCACCTATTTCTGACAACATTGCCTCTAAGAGAGTACTAGTTATCAGATGCTAAAAACCCTCTGACTTGACTTCTGTCTGCTTTAACCCCTCTCATTCCCTTGATCTATATTGAAATCTCTCTGATCTGCCTCAGGTACCTTGACACCCCCTCTCAAGGATATGCCCCCCCATTCTCTTTTATTGCCAAAGATCTTTATACATTGTGTTATACACCCCCCATGGTGAATTATATTTAAAATTCTCAACTGATAACAATTTTGAAATGTATACTATGATGACAGTTGGCTATAAATGACCTTTTGAAGAGTATATAGCTTTAGAAACCATGCCTATTCTAATTATATCAGCATTCACATAATGTTCTAGCATTGAACCAAAAGCAAATGAAAATGAAAGGTTTTTTTCTATTTTCCTTTTTTTAAGGAAGAAATGTCTTCTATAAAAAGAAGCCCAAAGCAAGAAATAATTTCCCAGTTTCACTGTTCAGCTGCAGAAGGAGATATTGCCAGGTTAACAGTAATCCTCAGTCATTCTCCATCTCTTCTCAACGAAACTTCTGAAAATGGCTGGACTGCTTTAATGTATGCTGCAAGGAATGGGCACCCAGATGTTGTCCAATTTCTACTTGAAAAAGGGTAAACATTTTAGGCACTACTACTTGAAGGGCTCTGTGGTTTCATTTCTGGGTTACATATTTCCTTTTAAATTTTTCATGTAGCCATATTTATACCAATAGACTTCTAAATAACTTGTTGACCAGTTTTATTATATAAAAACATAGAAAAATACCTAACTAAAAACTTTTAACTTCTTCTATTGAGAGAGGAGCCCTTCATACTTAATAACAAAGCAAATTTATGAGTTAGTCTAATCTTTTTCTCCCAGGTAGAAAATGTGGATCTACCCACTATGGCTATCAAGAACCCCTTGTAAAATTGTAATTTCTTCCTATAGCACAGAAAACCTACTGTTTTTTATTTTACAGTTCTCCAAAAATTTTAAATATCTTGCTATCTCTAACTTTGCATCATTTATGATTATGTCTTTTAACCTTCCCATTAGTACATCATGTACAAAAAAAAAAAAACTTATGTAATAATGATTAGAGGGCTATTATGTGCATCTGGAAATATTTTACTTTAATAAATATTAAAGAAAATTTTTATTTCCTATTTTATTTTTCTTTCCATTTGTAGGTGTGACAGATCCATTGTCAATAAATCAAGGCAGACTGCACTGGACATTGCTAAATTTTGGGGTTATAAGCATATAGCTAACTTACTAGCTAATGCTAAAGGTGGGATGAAGCCTTGGTTCCTAACTAAGGAAGTGGAAGAATGTGAAAATTATTTTAGCAGAACACTATTAGACCGAAAAAGTGAAAAAAGAAATAATTCTGATTGGCTACTAGCTAAAGAAAGCCATCCAGCCACAGTTTATATCCTTTTCTCAGATTTAAATCCCTTGGTTACTCTAGGTGGCAATAAAGAAAGTTTCCAACAGCCGGAAGTCAGGCTTTGTCAGCTGAGCTACACAGATATAAAAGATTATTTGGCTCAGCCTGAAAAGATCACTTTGATTTTCCTCGGAGTAGAACTTGAAGTGAAGAAAGAGTCATTTAATTATGCTTCAGAAGTCCCAAGAGAAGAAGATGGGTTGGTTGCCTGGTTTGCTCTAGGTATAGATCCTGTTGCTGCTGAAGAATTTAAGCAAAGGCATGAAAATTGTTATTTTCTTCATCCTCCAATGCCAGCTCTTCTGCAGTTGAAAGAAAAAGAAGCTGGTAAGAAGTGAATACGGTTTACTTGTATTGCTAATAATCTGGTTTTGGGAACTGGGTTAGAATTATATGTATCTGCATTTTCTAGGAGGCACACTTTTTTCATCAAGCCATGAAGTTAGGCTATCTTCATTAGAAATTTCCTGAAGTTCTCACTCTAGGGGACTACTCTCCTGAGCAGTTACAGCAGTTCTAATCAGCCAAGATTAGTTTCCCTAGAATTAATCCTACTGCATGCTGGTTTTATTTGATTCTTCACTGAATAATATTAAGCACCTGCTATACACTGAGCCTGATGGCAAAGACCTTGACTATTTTGTTTGCTGTTGCTGGGTGTGCTAGTTCAGGTGGGATCTTATATGCCATGGTAAGAAATTAGGAGTTTTATTCTAAAGTTCATTTAAATGTTGTAATCTGACCTATGTTTTAAAAAGAAACAAAAAACAAAACCCCTCACTCTGCCTGCTTTGTAGATCATGAATTGTAGGTAATTAATTGTGAAGTCAGAAGTCTTATTAGAAGGGATTGAAGGTTACAGTAGCCTAGCTAAGAGACTACAGTGGATTGGGTTGATGGAGAGAAAGGGAGAGTTTGAGATATTCTGGAGGTAAAATTGATAGGGCTTGATCAGTAGGTTGAGACTACTGTGAGAGGGGATAGTAACCTGGACTACAGCCTGAATGAAAGTGACAGAGGTGGAGAAAAGGGGGCATGTTCAAGATATATTTTAGAGAGACAATCATCAGCACTTGTTGATGGATTGGGTTTGGGATATATAACGATGAAGAAAAAAGATCATGAATAATTGCTAGGTTTGAGACTTTAGTAATTTGGTAGGTAGTGATATTTCTTGATAAAATAGCATAGGGTGACAAGTTGAGCAAAGGAAGCAAGACAGACTTGAAAGAAATAAGATTTTAGTTTTGGGCATATTTAGTCTTAGAGAAGGATATTAGAATCTGGAACACAGAGGAGAGGTCTAAACTAGAAATACCCATATGGGAGTCATCAACATGAAGGTGATATTTAAATCTCAGGGAACTACTGAGATTACTTAGAGAATTGAGAGCAAGCAAGAAAAAGCCTTAGAATCACATGTAAATCCCCCTAAATTTTGAAGTCAGGTAGAAACAGAGGAGCCATCAAAGGTATTGTTGACAGTGTGGCTACAACCTAAGAGGAAAACAGGAGAATGCTCATGGAAACCAAGATGGCAAAGTATTTCAAGGGAGTGGTCAAATATACCAAATGCTGTTGAGAATTTGAGTAAGATAGAAAAAGATTTTTTTAAAGGATCTTTGGTTTTAGAATATGAAGCTGTTGATGAATTTAACAAGTGGAATATCAGTGGAGTGGAAGGAATATAAGCTAAATTATGGTTGATTGAAAAGTTAATGGGAGGTAACGAAGAGGTCACTCTCAGTGTCCACCTTCCCTTAAATGTGTGGTAGGCCCTTCCAGAGGCTGCTTAGATGCCTCCTCCCAATGTCTGGATTGATATGTTTTATTCTTCACATCTGTGGAGAACACATAATTTTTTATAATAGCACATGCGCACACTCAGGGGAAGCAGAGTAGGAGGGAGAATCTTAAGCAGGCTCCAAGCCCAGCATGAAGACCAATGCAGGGCTTGATCTCACAACCGTGAGATCATGACCTGATCTGAAATCAAGGGTTAGACACCTAACCGACTGAGTCACCCAGGAGCCCCAAAGTTGCACTTTTTTTTAAGTTAGTTTATTTGGCAGGGGGGGGAGGGGGATGGGCAGAGAGAAGGGGAGAGAGAGAGAATCCCCAGCTGTGCTCTGTCCTGTAAACACAGAACCCAATGCAGGGCTTGAACTCACCAACCATGAGATATGACCTGAGCTGAAACCAAGAGGCAGACACCTAACCGACTGACCTACCCAACCCTGCACTTTTTAAAGAAAATTTCTTTGTAGCAATATAAGTTTAATATCAGAACGATCTCTCTCTCTCTCTCTCTCTTTTTAATAGTTAGGAAACTGAGGACCTTTCATTCATTTAGTGTATAAACTTACATAGTTAATGTAACCTCTTCGTGCTTCATTTTCCTCCTTCAGGAAAAGATAATAATAGTACCTATATCATTGCTCTAACCATTAAATAAGATGATGTAACCCATTGAGCTGCTTTTTATTTCACATAAAATATATTTGTATTATTTGTCATTCATACTATCCATCCATACCACACTATCCTCTGTTTCAGGCAGTCCAATAAAAATATACCTGTTTTCTTCATTCATTCATTCATTCATTCATTCATTCATAAATACATACATACATACATACATACATACATACATAAAATCATGTATACAAACATCTTTGCATGATGCTTGGCATATAGTATGTACTCAATAAATATTAGCTTGTCTTATTGAAACAATATTGAAATAATGTAGATATTTAGCATAAATTACATACTACAAGGTAATGTAGTAGACAGATATTTAATGTTGCCTGTGGTTCATTGAATTTCAGTATTACATTTATTTTTATGTATGGTTTATTAGTTTTTGTTTCCCAGTTTAAAATATTGTTATTTATGGTTATTTTGCTTATTTCAAAAATCCTTAGACCAAATAATGTATTTTAGGGAGAGCAAGTTTGTCAGGCAAATGTAAATGTAGCATTTCCAGTTTTATTGCTTCAGTTGTAATATTTCTGGTCAGGCCATATTCTTTTTTGAAATACCAGGGTATCTAGCCAAAGTATATATATACTAAGATTTTTTTCTTGTAGGCATTTTTTTTTCATGAACAAAGTTAACCATGAATGTTATAAATACAGTATTTTTTTAACATTCCATTAAGTTTCCAGTTGTAAACAGGCTATGTTTCACAGTGACAAGGAGCAGTAGTTTAATCACCCAGGAAAAGAGAAGTTCCTACAGTTTCCTACTAATATTTTTTTTTTATATAGTCCAAGTCTAAATTAGGAACTGGCTTTGTAATGTATTTTTGTAAAAGTCACTATTATAAAGTCAATTTTTATAAAATCACTATACACTAGAATCTTGTATATCCAAAATTTAAAAATCATCTATAGTAAAAGCCTGAGGTAATATAGTATATAAGATAGATGTTAATACATCTGTGTTATATGAGAATTGTATTTATTAGTTCATATTAAAGTTAAATCTAATTTTCATTTGTCATCTGTTGGATTAAATCTTTTACTTTAAAAGAAATATACACATCATAAAAATAGGAACACTAACATCCTTGATCACAGAGCTACTCAGAAAATATAGAGTATGCCTTTACTGACTTAACATTTTACTTTGATATTAATTTGTTTATGGTTTATCACAGAATTAAAACTTTTTATGCTTCTCTTAAAGGGGTTGTAGCTCAAGCAAGATCTGTTCTTGCCTGGCACAGTCGATATAAGTTCTGCCCAACGTGTGGAAGTACAACTAAAATCGAAGAAGGTGGCTACAAAAGAGTATGCTTAAAAGAAGGCTGTCCTAGCCTCCACGGTGTTCACAATACATCCTATCCAAGAGTTGGTAAGCCTTTTCATCTACAGTGAAATCTCAGCCATCTGGAATCTTAGGGAATAAGACATTCTCTGAAGACAAGATTTTGAGTTGTTCAGGGGTTTACCTTTTTATTAAAAGTATGTTTAACTCTTAAGACTACAAGTATGTATACTTTCATGACTTTTAAGTAAGGGACATTGTATATAATTAACTCATAGTTAAGAAATGACTAATCAATACGAATTTGATGTATTAAAATAGGTGATTTCAAAAGTCCACCAATCTGGATCCATGTAGTGCAGAAACAAACAAACAAAAAAAGCCCCAACATTTCAGTGCCTGTTTGAGGCATCACCAAAGCAGTAAAACTAGCTTTTCATCACTGCTGGTGTCTGCCTCCTGCTCTCCTCCTAATTGCTGCTTTGGAGTCTCCTGTAGGTTTGGAAATCTGAGAACCTAGTCCTTTAAAACTTGTGAAAAAAAAAATAGATAGTCTGAGCAATATCTGAGCAGGTCTCCTGGTAGTAAAGTGCATGACTTGGTGAACCCTGTTTTCAATGCTCAGGAGCATTTTACATTTGATTCCTGTTCTCAGTCATGACCTAGTGGATTAGTGACTTCTGGGAAATAAACTGTTACTTAATTTAAATTTTATTTTTTTAATGGCTTAAAATTTAATCATAGAGCCACATTAGCTTTTAAATTTTTTTTTCAACGTTTATTTATTTTGGGGACAGAGAGAGACAGAGCATGAACAGGGGAGGGGCAGAGAGAGAGGGAGACACAGAATCGGAAACAGGCTCCAGGCTCTGAGCCATCAGCCCAGAGCCTGACGCGGGGCTCGAACTCACGGACCGCGAGATCGTGACCTGGCTGAAGTCGGACGCCTAACCGACTGCGCCACCCAGGCGCCCCAAGCCACATTAGCTTTTAAAAACATTTTGTTCAGGATTAGGATGGAAGGGAGAGGGAAATTCACATTTACATAGTAAAATTTGTATTTTCTTTATGCCATGTAATATCTTCTGTAACTTTTTTATAATTGAAAAATAACAATATGCCTAGCATACCATACGTATATAATAATTGTTGCTATTTAGAAGACAGAAATGGTCTTCCTTTAGTTTATAATATTCTGTGCAATTTCCCTGAAATACTTTGTCATCAGGCAGAAAGAAACAATCACATAACTAGACAAGAGTCTCTTGTTCTAGGAGATACAACTTATTATAGTATTCGACAGTGATTTTACACAATGAGTCTAAATTATTTTTTTTCTATCATTCATTCATCTTATTTTAAAAAAAACAGATCCCGTGGTAATCATGCAAGTTATTCATCCAGATGGGACCAAATGCCTTTTAGGCAGGCAGAAAAGATTTCCCCCAGGCATGTTTACTTGCCTTGCTGGATTTATTGAACCTGGTAAGCCTTTTTCTTCATAACTTTAATTTTCCTTTAACTTATAATTCACAAATAAAAATTCTAGATAGCATTTGACAAATTCTCATGCTATGAAATTGGGATCTTTTTAAATTATTTTTCTGTGTATTTTAAGTGGTATAATTTTGTTTTTACTAGAATAATTTGGTTTTGATAATTCAACATTTCTTCTTTAATATACTGCTATTACACAAGGTATCTGTATCACTTACACCTCACTGGACTCAACTGTGTCACCTTTTCAAAGAGGCCTTCTCAGGTAGCCCCAAATACATTAGTTAGCCTCGTACCCTACATTCACAATTCTGTCATCCTGCCTGACTTTTCCCTACAGCACTCATCACCACCTGACATGGTATGTATGTATGTATTATCTTATGTATGTTTGCAGCTGTTTATCTATCTACTTATTTATTATCTACTCACACCAGAAAGTAAGTTCCATAAGGGCTAGGACCTTACTTCATTCATAGTTGTAGCCCAAACCCTTAGAACAGTGCCTTATATATACTAAGAGTTCAATAAATAATTTGTGGAGTAAATGATAATTAATATACATGTTTAATCTTAGCTTCCAGTATTAATCTGCACTAGTAATAATAGTAAACATACATTGTGCTACTCTGTTTCGAAGGCTTTCCATATATTGAATCATATGATCCTTATACAGCTTTATAAAATAGGTACTATTACAGCAGTTTTACAGATGGGACACTAAGGTACAGGAGCTGGATAACTTGCCCAAGATCAAATAGCTAGTGAGTAGGTAGGGCAGAGATACAAACCTGGACATTTTGGCTGAGTCAATGCTGTTAATCACTCTGCTGTCTCTAATAACTCTAGACTGTTTTTTTAACTGCTGTGTACCATTTTATTTATAAATATTATTCAACTTACCCATTCTGCTGTTGGATGTTTAGTTTATATCAGAGTTTCTGCTATTGTGAACACCCCCAAGAATATTCTTATGTTACTACTTGTGCACATTTGCAAGAGTCATGAAGGGTTTAAACTTGAGAATAGAATTGCTGACTCATAGTATATGAGAATCCTAACCTTTTGTAGATGTTGCCAAGTTGTTTTCTGAAGTGTCCCTACCAATTTACACTCTTTCTAACAGCATATGAAATGTTCTCTTATTCCACATCTTCACTAAGTTAGGATTTTCATACTTTATAATTTGCCATTCTGATGGGTATGAAATAATGTCACTGTAGTTTTCATTACTGTGCTGATGGAGCATCTTTTTCAAATGTGTTTTAGCCATCCAATTTTCATTTTCTCTGAATTTTGCATGTTTATATTCTTTGTCTAATTTTGTTTTGGTTGTTTACCTTTTTTTTCTATTTTACGAGTTTTACAATATGCTAATCTATAGCTATGGTCTTGCAAATATCTTAATGCTAGTCTATGACTTACCTTTCCACTATATTTTTTGGTGAACATAAGTTGTTAATTTTAATATAGGAAATATATATTCGTCTATTTCAATTTTTTTAATGTTTTTGATTTTTATTTTTGAGAGACAGAGTGAGACAGAGCACACGCAGGGCAGGGGCAGAGAGACAGGGAGACACAGAATCTCAGGCATGCTCCAGGCTCTGAGCTGTCAGCACAGAGCCCAATGTGGGGCTCCAGCACACAAACCATGAGATCATGGCCTGAGCCAAAGTCTGACACTTAACCACTGCACCACCCATACCCTTATATAAATCTATTTCAAATAAAAGTCTACATTTAAATAGCAAAATATTTTTAAACTTTCAGATAAACTTAACTTAGAAACCTTTATTCTACTTCTCAATTCCAAAAAAATCAGAAATATAAAGTATATTTATAGGCATTATTTAACATAGCTGAGTCAACAGTCCTCTAGAAGAACAAAAACATTTAGAAAGAAAAAATACTTTCATTTTCAGTGGTTTTTAGAATTTTAGTTTTATGTGGTCTTCAACTCTTTTGAGAAAAGTTATCTGCAATGATTTTTTGACAACATAAGAAAAAAAATTCCTTACATAAGAAATTTTAGCCTTTTATAAAAATCTTGTAATAATAATTTGTAACTATTTAGTGATAATAAATAAATGAGATAATATATAAAATGCTTGCATAATGTTTAGCCAATATCAGTGCTGGATAGTTGTAGATGTTATAATTGTTACAGTGTAACTAAAAATTTGGACCCTTTAGAAAGGTGTTATGGAATCTTGATTATTCATGTGGTCATATACTAAAAGAAATCATGTTTTCTTGAATTCCAGTCTAGTTTTAGGCTCTGCATTCTGATTCTTTGAATTGGGTTTCTGTCCAAAGTGATTTCCAAATGTTTGAACCATTCAGAGCACAAAATGTCTAGGAGATGTTCATCAGCTACTTGTTCTTTTGCCCTATTTGATTAGGGGAGACAATAGAAGATGCTGTTCGGAGAGAAGTAGAAGAGGAAAGTGGAGTCAAAGTTGGCCATGTTCAGTATGTCTCTTGTCAGCCATGGCCAATGCCCTCCTCCTTAATGATTGGTTGCTTAGCTGTGGCAGTGTCTACAGAAATTAAAGTTGACAAGAATGAAATAGAGGATGCCCGCTGGTTCACTAGAGAACAGGTAAAGTTCAATTTAATTTCCTTCTTCTATTGATTGTTCTCTGACTGTATCAGTTTGGGCATGCAGCAAGGATATATGTTTTCAACAACTTGAATGAATGCTATGGCCCACTCATCATGCATGGATTACAATGTAATTGATGTGTCCTATGTTAACTCATTCTGTGGGAGTCTTCTAGTTGATGATTCTGTGCCTTTTTCTAATTTCAAATGCCAATCCTTCAGATTAATGATACCTTTCAATGGACTTAAAATAGGTAAACATTATTTCAAAGATGAAAAATAGGAATATTATTCTTAACATTTTTATATTTTAGTTTACAGCATTAAAACAAGTAGCTCTCAAAAAATATCAATACAAATGCTTAAAATTTTTGAAAAGTTCTTGTTCATTTTAAAATATGCTTAAGGACAAGAATAAAAAAACTATATAACAAAGATACACTCACAAGAACTTTTTAAAACATTATCCTCCAGTACTAGAAGGCAAGATAAACTACTTATCTGTGTTTTGCATGACCTAAAGTATTTGTGTAGAAAAAAAATGGATACACTATTAGTAGTGAAGACCTGAAATCTTTTCTGATTTTGCCTAAACACAATTAATTTTATTTTATGCTCAACCTCAAAAAGTAGAAATCAGATTTTTTTTTCAAAATTTTATAAAGGGGAACCCATTCCAAAAGTTGACTTCACTTTGAAAATAAATGTGGAGCATATACTTTTCTTTTTTGTGACCTTACTTTCATAAGAGAATATGTCTTTCTGGAATATTTTGTTAAATTGAATCACTAACTCATTGAATCTACTAAAATTACTGTACTAAATTTTGCATGTTAAACTTGGGTGTTGTCACTTTCTCCTGTTGTTATTCACTGTAAAAATCATCATGTTTAATTGGATTGTATAAGCATAAGAATAGTATTTAAGTGTGACAGTGTTGAAATCCTAATACATTTTATTATGGTATATTTTAGGTTGTGGATGTTCTGACCAAAGGGAAGCAGCAGGCATTCTTTGTGCCACCAAGCCGAGCTATTGCACATCAATTAATCAAACACTGGATTGGAATGAACCCCAATCTCTAAATCAAATAACTAGACTTTGAATATTAATTGACTTCTAATACCACTTATTCCTCAAGTGAGAATAGAAATATCTGGTGCTTTTTAGAATGTCACAACACAAAATACCATACTAGGATTCAGAAATATTTTCAACATGTACTTTCCATCTTAACCATAGAATTTGTATTTTTGTAAAATACAACACTGCCTCAGATTTTTTTAAATCTGAGTTAGCCTTCTCCAAACATTTTTTTGATTGTGCTTCACAGTTCTGTCTCACTAAACCATATTTCTAATAAAAAAAAAAAATCATTTTGTAAAGATATATGTTCTAAAAATGGAAACAAACCTGAATTCCAGTGCCTTTTTTAAGCATTAGACCAGTCACTATATTTCTGTTGTTGAGAAATGAGACAAAATAATTTTAATGAATTTTAAGCTTCATTTTCAGTCTTTTCATTACTACGAAGATTCTTTCAGTTGTCAGTAGCTGATTTTTGCTCACTTCCCATTGTATTCCATTTTTTGTTCTGGCTCCTTTGTTCTAGCAGTGGTACTATTATAGTGTTGCCACTAGTCTGCTTTGATCAGTGTTAAGAATTTTCTACCTTAACAACTGCAGTGATCAGAATATTGTGCCTTCGTGGAAGGAGACCTTAAGTGAGAGCGTACCACTGTGTATGCGACTTCCCCCTGAAACCTAAAATCAATTAATCTGTTATACTCAAAGTTGTTCTTAAGACAAATCAGAATTCTCTGCTTTTTCACTGAAATTAAATGTATTTGAAAGGAATTCACCTCAAAAATCAGATGCTAAATATTTCCCAGATAGATTTACGTATTCAATAAAAACACTGGTTTTATGTCATTTTGTGATAAGGGATACATCTGCATTAGCAAAAAATTATGTAATCATTACTAATATTAAACCCAAATGCAACATTTTGATTTTAGCCCTCTTTCAGCGTATTCTAAGAAGCCTTTATAAAATAAGTGTATTTTAGAACTGAATCAGAGGAAAATAGTAATTCACAATTTTGTAACATAGAACTGTCATATTTTAAGACTGTTTTGAAATTAAGTCTATAAATGTATAAACTTACATAATTTGTTTATTATGTTAGAACTGGAAGAGATCTTAAGGATAATATATGTAGTTCAGTGACATTGTTTTATAGATAAGGAAAAAGAAATCCTGAAAGATGAATTTAACTAATTTAATCAATTAAAGGTGAATCAACTAATTAATCAATGAAAGTTACACAATTACAACTTATTATTGTTAATACAATTAATTGTAATTACAGTTAAGTAACTTAATTTTAATGGTCTATACTGGATAGCCCACTGCAAGACTCTCCCCTCTAATAGGAAGTAGAAACTACTACTAAAAATATAGGTAGAATAAATTATAAAATCATTTAACTTAAATATGATCATTTTCTTAGATAAAACTTTCCTGATGAACAATGATTTTCTTAGTAATTGAAGAAAGTTGATTGGTATCAGGACTGTAGACAAAATTGACTTACATTGGACATTTAGATACATAATAAAATTTAAACTTCATAAGAAAGTAGAAAATTATGTGATGATTATTATTAAGTATGATGACTTGGGGTTCAGTTTTACTCCAAATGTACTTAGAGAATCTAAGATTACATCGCAGAGTTCTAGGTTTCCATGTTCAGATAGTAAAATAAAATACAAAATATCAACAAAATGTAGTTATGAATTCAGTTTCAGATAATCCTATACCCAGGGAAAATCATTAAGTATAAATTATTATTAATAATCATTTTTAACATTGCTTACCTCTAAGAGGTGAATAGTTATATGTAAATAAAAAGAATAGCAAAGAAATGGTAAAGGTTCAAGTACCATGAATGTATTCTAATGGAAATGAAGGTAACAATACATTAAAATATTTATCTATTTTCTGTTTTGTGTTACGTATTTTTTAATGTTTTGATAAATGTCTTCTGAAAACTGAAAAAAGCCCAATTTCAGTCATCCTCTCTTGTTTAATGATGTGTAAACAACAAGTATAAAAGCCCTTTTAAAAGTAGCCATATTTGGCAGTGCCTGGTGGCTCAGTTAAGCATCCAACTTCGGTCAGGTCACGATGTCAGTCTGTGGTTCGGATCCGTGAGTTCGAGCCCCGTGTCAGGCTCTATGCTAACAGCTCAGAGCCTGAAGCCTGCTTCGGATTCGGTGTCCCCCTCTCTCTGCCCCTCCCCTACTCATGCACATGCTCGTGCTCTCTCTCTCTCAATAAATAAACATTAAAAAAATGTTTTTAGGGGCGCCTGGCTGGCGCAGTCGGTTAGGCGTCCGACTTCAGCCAGGTCACGATCTCGCGGTCCGTGAGTTCGAGCCCCGCGTCAGGCTCTGGGCTGATGGCTCAGAGCCTGGAGCCTGTTTCCGATTCTGTGTCTCCCTCTCTCTCTGCCCCTCCCCCGTTCATGCTCTCTCTCTGTCCCCAAAAAAATGAATAAAAAAAAAAGTTGAAAAAAAATGTTTTTAAGTAGCCATATTTGGAAGACAGTTTTTATTTTAGGTCATATGTATATTTATATACACATACATATATATAGTCAATTTTTTATTTTCAGATATGAAGTTATTTGTCTAGTCTAATATCTATTATTACTCGTCTCATATTACTAGTCTTTGCATTTTGTATTTTTCACTGTTTACTGTTCTTGGAAGGGCTAGAAGAATTAGAAGCCTACATGTTTCATTTAGTTGGAAAAATGATTTAAGTAACTCTTTCAAAGAACAAGTTGGAGATTTGAATGAAGACAGAAAAGAATGGAACAACAGAGGGTAAGACCATGAGGTGTTTGTTGTTGGTTCTAGAACTGTGTTGCTAATGCGTATACTGCAAAATAGCAGGTGAAAATGTTCTATAAAACAAATCCATCAATTATTTAGAATAAAATCTCCCCAATGCAAATTTTATTAGGGATGAGAACCAACTATTAGATTCTGAATATGAATATATATATATATATGAACATACATATATGTACATGTATATAAATATATATGTATTCATGTTCACATATTGCTGAATAGGTAGGAGTGATAGAAGTTGCACTTTAAAGGCCTATTTCTCTCTAGTAGAAAAATATCTAGGACAAAGTATTCCAAAGTGCAAAATTAGGTTTATCTGTCTACAAATGTAAAAGAGGTAGGTCTTGAGGCAAACCAGAAGTACTTGCAAATGGGTGGAAAAAGAAGGTGAGAGAATTTGACTTCAGTGCAGGTAGAGGCTGCTCCATAAGGGGTTCAAATGCTTGGGAGCTTTGACACCACAGGGATGGATGAGAGGCAGAGAGGGTGTATTTCCAGGAGACAGGGATAACGTCTCCTAAAGCCTACATCTTCAAAAAGTCTCACCAGTCAAGAGAGAAATGAAAAGGAGTTCTTTTTGTGAAAATACACTCAATGCAGAAAAAAAAATTTTTTTCCCCTACACCACGCCTTGTCCTTTTTCTTCCAGGACACTCAGGTAGAATTCAAAACAGTTTCTGTAAAAGCAAGTGCAGTTTGTTATCATCTACAATGGATTTTCAGATGATTCATTTTATTTGCCCGAAGTAGAATGGTCAAAAGGAAAGTTATTCAGGTAATAAAGATGGCATAGGAAAATGGGTAATCAGGAATATGAATTCTTTTATTGTTTGGAAAAATATTTTCTCAACTATAAAATAAACATTTGAACATGTTAACTGGGCTAGCAGGCAAATTCCTCATTCTATTTTCACTTAAGGGTATCTACATATAATTGTACTCCTTGGTAGAAGTAGCACTTTTACCTTTATTCCTTCAAGAATACTATGTTTCCCTTTTCTGGCTAAGCATACAAGCCATAAATGGACATTTCTCCCTTCACAATTCCCATTATAATGATGTTGTACAGAATAGCGGGGCAGGTGTGGAATTTTAAAACATTTTAAGTTAAAAAAGCAGACTTTATGCTAATGGAGACTTTTTTTCATTCTAACTAGTCTGAGAAGAGACAGACAAAATCTAGCATGAGGAACAAAAAAAAGTTCTGGCTTTCCAGTACTTGGCTCGTGGAAACTATACCAGACCAACTCCCTGTCTCACCTCTGATGGATTAAGAACATTCTAAACACTTAATTTGTGAGGTAGTTTCATTTTTACTAAGGTAAATGTTCCACCCAGAAGTAGAAATTGAAACTAGTACTCATACCTATTTTAGAACAGCATAAGTGGATAAATGATGTAGTCTGGTTTATTTTTTCCATTTTTTTTTAATTTTTTATCCTGTCCACTTTACTCCAGTCCGAAATTGTAGTCTATTGGAGCAGTGTGATGTTTTGAACACCTCAGTAGAGTACTTTATAAATATTTATACAGCTTTCAGATAGCAGTGAGCTGAAGTCCTCTCTATCCGTGGAGCTAAAAACAATTTAAAATGCCATTTATCCAACGGCTTTGCTGCAAAGCGTTATTTTGCGCTTTTTTGCTGGGTTTTGTTGTGTTTATGAAACAAGTTCGAGTACTCTACTGCCAGTTGGGAGGATTTGGAACTCCAAATAAGATGCCCTAATGATGTACACAAGCTCAAACTTCAGGGGCTGCTTTGGTCTGACCATCATCTGTTCTGTTCTGTAGTGAGGTGTTCAATGTGAGTGAATGTTGCCATGAGTGGTAAGCAAGTAGGAATTCTGTGTGCTCTGGAAGACACTATTGAGGATGAAGAGAGAAAATGTGTATGTATCAGTGTGGACCTCAAAGTTTTCATGGCTGTAGAGGCAGAAAGGGTGTATTTCCAGGAGACAGGGATAACGTCGCCTAAAGCCTACATCTTCAAAAAGTCTCACCAGTCAAGAGAGAAGTGAAAAAGAGTTCTTTTTGTGAAAATAAACTCAATGCAGAAAAGAAAAGATACTGATCTTTTTCTTTAGTCCCAGCCATTTTGTACATCTTCATGAATAATAAACCTTTTTTTTTATTATGATAAGTCATAATAGTCTATATGATAATAATGTTCTATCATTATCATTATGATGATTACATAAAATGCTATGTTTTGTTTTACACCATGAAGCCAGTATGTATATTCTCCTTGTTCAGTAAATCTAACATTAGCACTAATAAATTGTGACTTTAATTCAAATCCAGATTTCTGAACTTCGTAAAAATTATGTTGCCCATTCTCTCCCACGTATTTCTCAGAATTACTTATGGACCTATTTACAACAAACTCCTAAGACAATGTAACTCTTTTTTAGCTTATTCTCATAATACTATTTACATAGGACTTTATTAAATGTTGACAGTTATTATTTCATTTTATCCTTAAAAAACCTTATGAAATGAATGTCACTATCATTATCCCCATTTTACAGATGGCTAAGAAGCATTAACTTTCTCAGAGTCCCATTGTTAATAAATAGGAGAGCCAAAATTTGAACCCAAGTATTTCATTCCAAACCCTTTCCTCTTTCCACTTAACAGACTATCTTACAGAATTTTCTTAATGCTTCATTGAGAAAAGAACTTCCAGTCTCAGATTTCTCATTCAATCCCTTAAGTTTTGGTCATTTTTCTGGTGGGGCCTTATATTCTTGTTACTCTGGACATTTCTGCAAGACTACTTACTTAATTCTCAGATTTCTATCTCCAAGTGTCTACTAGACATACCTGCTTGGACGTCTCAGTGCCTCCCAAATAGTACATGTGTACAATTAAGTTATCTTTTATCCCAAGTACATTCCTGCCTCTAGAAAGAGCAGAAGGAGCAGGGAAGGGGCAGAGAGAGAAGGAGAGAGAAAATCCCAACCAGAGAGACTCCATGCTCTGATACACAGAGCCTGATACGGGGCTTGACCCCGGGATCATTGACCTGAGCAAGAATCAAGAGTCAGCCACTTAACCAACTGAGCCAACGAGGCTCCCCTCTATTTCCCTATTTTAATAATCTTGTAATTTCCAATATGGAACTTTGGGGTATTGTGCTTACTTTGTCATTTTTATTCCTACCCCACCCCACAGCCAGGCAATCTCCAAATCCTATCCCTTTTACTTCTTAATACTTCTTGAGTGTATCTTTGCTTCTACTTCTAAGTACTTATTGAATCTTAGTATTTCATGAATCAGTATGTCTGTCTGTCCGTTGCCACCAATCCAAATTCAGGCTACTTACCTGCTTTCTACATCAGGTTCTTAAATTAGTCTTCTTACTTCAGGTTTCACCCCCAATCCATTCTTCACATTGCAGCCGAAGCGATCTTGTTAAATTCCTCAAAAAGACTCCCATTTGGAGCACGTGGGTGGCTCAGTTAGTTAAATGTCCGACTTGGGCTCAGGTCATGATCTCACCATTGGTGAATTCAAGCCCCCTGTTGGACTCTGTGCTGACAGCTCAGAACCTGGAGCCTGCTTGGGATTCTGTGTCTCCCTCTGTCTCTGCCCCATCCCCCTGCTCATGCTCTGTCTCTGTCTGTCTCAAAAATAAACATTAAAAAAAAAATTTTTTTTTAAAGACTCCCATTTGGACAAATTTTCCAGTGCAATTTCTTTGGCATAGCAATTTACCCCTGGAGTTTCAACTCTGATCACTTCCCTTTCTTCCAGCCTCTTATACATACCGTAATTTATGTGTTTGCAAAAAGCCAAGAAAAACCTTCTAAATTTTTATTAGGTGTTAATAACATAAGAATCATCTGAATAATTATAAGCAATACCATTTTACAACTATGTTAATAGAAATGTCTCATTTATTTAAAGATTGTAAACTATCTCCAAACTATGTTTTCATTTACATATTTCATAGGATTTCAAAATTCTAAATCAGGGCCTATATTATTTATCCCAGTTTTACAAATGAGCACATTGAATCTAAGAGAAGTCAAATGATCCTCAAAGTCAACATAAGATATGGAAATGTGACTCAAATTTAAATCTTCCTAAGCAAACCTCTGCCATACCATATACCCCATACCATACACCATACTGCTTCTGCCCCTGTACCTACCTCACAAAGGTAAATCAATTACCTTATAATTAACGCCACCAGCATAGAGTCAAACTAGATCAAGTTTTCGTTTGTGATGGGGGTGGGGGGTTTCTTCCACTCCATTTGCACCACATGAACATCATAGTTTTTTTTCATAGCACCCCTATCCAAACTACTAAGCCACAAAAGCACACATTAGTACTTCATTGTTCACTGAAGGTATACTTGAAAATAAACAGACTGTTGGGAATGGTTAAGACAGATAATAATAGACTGATTAAAGGATGGTAGATCATTCCTGACACTGCATAAGATTAAGTATGCTAATCAGATTTTGGATTTAGACAACCCAGATAAACCCCAAGTAGAACAAGACGAAGTACTCAAATCTTGACTTCATTTTCTTGCTTTTCAAAATACATATTTGCATTTTATCTATGTCTCCTTTAGAGCTGTGGAATTTATGAAGGCTTTACCCAGGTGAGTTGATTATATGTTCTTTTTAGTTTTTACTTTTTTCTTTTGCTGTTTTGAATGAAGTATCCTCTATTTTAATCCTTGCTGTCCTAGATTAGTTGCTTAGCAAAGGATGAGAGCAAAGGGAAAATTATGTGAATGTTATGTGTGAAGACAATTTAACAACATATTTCTTTCCCATTACAAAAAAAAAAAAAAATTCAACAGCTGTTTGTAACTTGCTGTGTTACCGAATATGATGGATACAGAAAAAGGATGGATGGGAAAAAAAATTCTAAATAGTCAATGTGTTTAGGCCTCTTTTATTTATGCTAAGAAAGACATCATATGCACATTTGAATAGCTACCATCCATATCCTAATTTGGTTATTTGAAATAAATTGTGCATTTGGAAAGCAAGGAAAATGCAACTGACAAGCTAGGCTTCTAAGCATAATTGAAATTCATTCTGAATTCACGGAAGGTCAGTTGCATTTCAAAGCAATAGCCCTTGTTTTGAATTCCTATAATTCTGTTTTGTTTCCATTGCAGCATTGAATTTGCTAATCACCAGAATGATTTTCTCATCTGATTTAGTTAGTAGCATTTTCTTCCTTAATTTTATAATTTCACCTATATAAATGTTTATATTTAATTCTTTGAAATATATTGATCACCCAAAACATCATGATCTGACCTCATGAAAGAAGACATTAAGGAGTAATATTTTTTCTATGAACAACTGCAATTACTCTGAGATTTAGACCATTTCATAGGCAAAGTTTATCATGGCTGATGCCTTTTGTATAAGTAATCCCAAATCAAAGTTTGCAGAATCATGTATTTGCAATTTCACTGTCAGTTGATCTTTAACTACGTTCCAAGATTTTGAATGGCAATATATATTTACAAAGAATTCTCTCACCATCAAGAGTTCAGCCAGTCCTTACCTTCTTCAGTCTCACTTAGAATTTAAACACTAAATGGTTTTCAACCACTTTTTCTTATCCCAGCATTTAAACATTAGTTATTTTCTTCAAATGTCAGATTACCATAATGTTGAGTAAGTATCCTAAAACTCTTTATTTGGAAAGTAAACTGAAAAATATTGTCTACTTTTTGTTTGCCCACATATTCTTTCTGTGGCTAGAAATTAATTCACTTCTTAAAAAAATTCTGTGTGAAGTCATTTAAGTTCTCAAAGAAATCTGTAGTAACCATGTGATGAAATTACAATTACTATGCTTGTAAAATAGTACTGGTGTCTTCAGGGCAAAAAAAAAAAAATCCAAAAAGGTCTTTAAAATGACACACCAGGAATTTAACTGTGATGAGCCAAATTCTCAACTCTCTGAGTTCTGATGGCTTTTTCATAGATTGGTTCCTGATCATTTTTGCAAAAAGCAGAATGAAAATTCTGAATGTGCTGACTTGTGAAGATACGCGCTCATTACACAAAACGCACTGATCTGTTATTCTTATCTCATGAGACTGCCCAGAGCTCAGTGAACTTGAGAGATGGCAGGGAATGTTAGCACTGATTATCTGCCCAATGTAAACCTAATAATAAAGTGATTAAATTAACCTGGCAAATTAATTCTAAGCATAATTTCTCATTCCTTCCTCATTGGCCAGAGTGCAATTTACACACATTTTTAGGACAGTGGGCACACTAGAGCATAGTAGCTCAAGCTATATAAAAGAAAGGTCAACAGAAAATATCAAGCATAGAACATTTAAAATAAAGGCATTTTTGTTGCTTTAAAAAACATGCATTGGATTGGACTAAGCCACAGAAATTTACTTCAGTGAATTAGTGAAACGAGCATAGAAAATGTTTTAAAATCATGATTCTGAAATGACTGAAGATGATGTCTGCTCCAAATTTTTTTACTGAAGCCCCTTTGTAACCCTTATACCTGTTTACATTAATATTATCATAAAATTATTTTTTTCTGATGTAACAGTAATTTTAAGGTAATTCAAGTTACCATGAATTATGAAATCTAACCAATAAGGAGGTTTAAAAATGCCCAAAGTACACTAATAAAAATAAAAAGTTGGCTCTTATAAATAGCTGATGATGATAACATTTCCATTGAAAGATTTGAAAGAATATATTCATTACTTCCTTCTGAATGACTGGAAGTAGAAATTAACCAATGGCCATTTTTGAGGCTACTATTAGCAAAACACAGGTTAGCTTGGGGGGGCAGGAAGAAGTATTTTCCATTTTCTCACTCTTTACAATTTAGCAGTGTGGTTACATACTGGTTTTTCCTGGTTCTGTGCTGAAAAGGAATGAAGATGTTACACATTTTCTGTTTAGAGCAATCAAAACCTCTGTTGTCAGCAGAACTGATGAGATCTGCCCCTGAGGGATAAGACATCTCATTGAAAAAAATCACAGGGATTTCATGTTTGGGGGAAACTACACACAGAGGTTTCTGTATAAAGATCAAGACACGGTATATTCAAACACTACTTCAAACTGAGGTTGAGGGTTGAATGCTTCAAAATTAAGAGGATGTTATTTAAACCCATCAAGAGTTGGATTTCAGCAATTATTAAGCCTTCAGAGAAGCATAGCTCTTCTGTAACATCATGAAGTAGTATGGCTTCACTTAAATAAGTGAAAAGAGGAGACAGCATTCACCCTTAGAAAACTCAAAGGCATTCTTCATTTAATTAATAGGTAGGGAAAGCCTTAAGCAGGAAAAAAGTAGTCTCTGAGATCCATTCAATTATCCTTTTGAGCCTATCCTTTGCTAACTTTTAACAAGGTATCTAATGATATATGTAAGTGTACATATATGCTTTATTTTTCCTCTTTCTTCATCTAATAGAAATATACCTGTTTGGTAACCTTTTTATTATTTGAAATATGTAAATGTTGCAATAAAGTTGCCACCTCTTGTCTAGTTGCAGACAGTATAATTAGTGGAAGAGGAATAATGTGAACTGTCACTTAGGACTGAGAGAATGGAAATGGGATTCTCAAGAGAGATTCTGAAAGTCCCTGTGCTGGTCAAGGTCAAAGTAGAGGAAAACCATAATTACAGATTTCTCATACCTAGCGATTAAAAAAATTTCGAGTAGATAGAGTTCTAACTATAGTTGAATAGGGTGATTCCTCTTCATACAGTGATATTTAATTCATGCATCATCCTGTACATGAGATTAGCAAAACTTGTACTCTGATAATCATTCAAAAGCCAAAAAGGAAGTGAAGCAAAGCAAAATACAAAACTGATTTCTAGTTTAGTAATGTCATGATAATAACACATAAAGTATGACTATATCTTCTCAAATAAGAGACACATACCACTGCTGGTATACAAAATGGTTTGGGGTGGTACAGTATTTTTTTTTTAGTGTTTTTTTTTTTAATGTTTAGCTACAACCCAGAATTTCACATGAATTATTGTCTAACATGAAACTAAAGTAAATTTTAATGAATCGAGAAACTACTAAGCAAATAGCATGGATATTTCATAGGAATAGTAAGAATCATGAAGGTAGTACACAAGTGACCGAAGTCGGAATAATGAGCAAGTTTCATTCACCCAAAAAATGTTATCAACTACTGTGTTTTTCCACATATATGGAACAGGAATACATCAAAGTATAAAACAGATAAGTTGTTTGCCCTTGTGGATCTTATATTTCAGCCCATATCTCTAATGGTTCTTCAGGAGACTAGGATAATCTAAAGCTATACATATTGGGCTGTTCTATCTACCTTTGCTGGTTCCAAAGTTAAATTTCCTCTAAATTTCTGTTGGCTCAAGTCAGGTTAACTGTGGAGCAGCCAGGGGGCTGATTCAGAGGAAGAAGATAGTCCCACTAGAGATGCTTCATAAAAAGCCATGCTCAACAAATACTGGAGTTCTATGGAAATGAGCTGATGTATACACCATTATAAATAGGAAGATCAAGGGCTGGTACCTCATTCTCCCGGCCAACTACCTTCCTTCTGAAACTTCCATGACACTGTAATGCCCCATGTACTTGCCAACCATTTTAGTTCTAGAAGCAAAGTCAAACCCAAAATACAGAAACACTTCAATTCTTGAGAAGCCAAATGTGAACATGGGAAATAAGCAATCAAAAATACAATGTGACTGGGCGCCTGGGTGGCTCAGTTGGTTGGGTGTCTGACTTCGGGTCAGGCCATGATCTCACGGCTTATGGGTTTGAGCCCTACGTCGCTCTGTGCTGACAGCTCAGAGCCTAGAGACTGCTTTGGATTCTGTGTCTCCCTCCCTCTCTGCTCCTCCCCCATTCATGCTCTGTCTCTCTCAAAAATAAACGTCAAAAAATAAAAATAAAAAAATATATATATAATGTGACATCTCCTCACACTAGTGGCCCTGGCCTGCTAATCTGACTTGCTAGATTTTTATCACTAACTATGGTTAGCACAGAGATGAAAGAAGGATATTGAAGAGTTACCCCCCGAAGTCTGATTTAGGATACAATTTTGGTACAGCCTCTTTACATGGGGCTGAGCAAAAAATAACAAGCGATCTCTCAAGGAGTTTTCTCCCTAGAAGCTTGCTGATATAGAAAGAAAAACAATCTTATGTGGATCCTAAGAAACTTGACAGAAGACCATGGGGGAAGGGAAGGAAAAAAAAAAGTTAGAGAGGGAGAGAGCCAAACCGTAAGAGACTCTTACAAACTGAGAACAAGCTGAGGGTTGATGGGGGGGTGGGAGGCAGGGGGAGTGGGTGATGGGTACTGAGGAGGGCACCTGTTGGGATGAGCACTAGGTGTTGTGGACAATAAATTGGACAATAAATTTCATATTAAAAAAAATAAAAATAAATTTAAAAAAGGAAGAACAATCTGTACTTAAAGCAAAACAATACAAAATTTTAACCTTACTATGTACCAACTGGGAGAGGAGGAAAATGAGGTGGAATGAAGTGAAATGAGAATTCATTGCAAGTTTCCTCAGGACTGCTCTACTTTAAAATCTTAAGGCCATTAAAGATTTTCTGAATGAGGTTCCATTCCACCTGTCCAGTAGTATCTGTTTCAACAGGGTTTCTGCATCAGAATGACTTGTTATAAGGGGCTGAAGAGTGGCTGCTTACTAAAAATGCATATTCCTGTGCCCTCACTCAGAATGTGAATCTCCAAAGTGAGGCCCCAAATCTACATTTTTAGCAAGTTATGCAGTGATATTTTCAGCATTCTCAAGTTTGAGAATCCCTCTGCTACACTGTAAACTCCTTGAAGTTTACATTATATTTACATTTTCACATTAAGTCCAGCTTAGAAGCTTGAGCCAAATTATTTGGCACAGAGTGCCAAATTATTAATGCTACCTCCGTGGGAAGTACACTGGGCTTTCCCAATTATAATGTAACTCCTTTCATTTTATAAGAAAGCGAGCAGGGAAAGGGATAGTTCCTGAAGCGTTTCAAAAAGAGCCTCTACATTTAACACAGTAAAGCAATAAACATCTTGCAAAAATCTTAAGTAAAAAAAAATTTTCACTTTCAGAGTCTTTCCACAGTGGTAAAGGAAGAGAGGCAGCATCTCAGCACTATGTTTCCTTGGGCAATTTGCTACATCTCTGTTTCCTCTGATGAGATATGAGGGCATTGGATAGATGATCTCCCAGCTATCTGTCTTGAAACAAAGGGCAGACACTTCTGGAACTGTAAGGGATCTTCATCTTTAGTTCATCTTTCCCTTCCTTACCTTATTTATCAAACTTTATTAAACACTGAGCTCAATTTCCTTTTGGTTCACTAATATAAATTTTTCCTTACCCATTTCTTAAAACATTAATAATAGTAATATTAACAATAACAAATTCCACACTGCACAATGCTCTTTTCTATCTGAATTTCATTTCTGCAGAGATTGTAATTTAACTTAACATAGCATGTGCTTCCTGCTCTCCAAGCATTACCCTCATCCTCTAAGTTATATTTGATCAATTATGGGCCAAATAAAGTGATGGCATTCCAACAAAGCTTATGTTTAAAGATAATTATTTTAGTAAAGAGGTTCTTTTATGTCTACTGGACTCAAAACCTTAGCAGATTATGTCCAGTGATCACCAAGATCATGAATACTACCTGTGAACTTCAACAACTTACCTACTGTGCACTTGGGGAAAGGAAAAGTTACTTTCACTGGACGTGATGTTTGGATGTTTCTATTTTAATATTTTAACCTAATGGATTCCAATATTGTATCTATAGGTATGGATACAAATATAGATGAAAACAGATGTACTCTTCAATGTTTTCAACACAGGGGAAGAAGTAAAAGCGTGAACAATTTACAATAGTACTGAGACTACCTTAAATGATCATAACTAAAGCAGTTTAGTTTCAAGACGCTAGCAAACTATTCATTAACAATTACTACCTGGCAACCAGGTTTACAAAGGTTCATCCTTGCAGCTCTATGGAATTTGAGTGCGAATTTGAAGTGCTATATGCTCAATACTGAAACAGCTGTTTTCCAACATAATTCTTCTTATGCCTTATGCAATTTTTAAAAATTAATGACGAAAGGATATAGTTTAAAATTCATGCCATTCAAAATCAGGGATGACAGGGGCACATGGTGGCTCATTTGGTTGAGCTTCAGACTCTTGATTTCAGCTCAAGTTGTGATCCCAAGGTGATGGGATCAAGCCCCACATTGGACTCTTCACTGAACAATGAGGGTGGAGACTGCCTAGGATTCTTTCTCTCTGCCCCCTACCCTGCTCACTCTCACGTGCGCGCTCGCTCGCTCTCTCTCTCTCTCGAAGAAAAAAGAAACCTTTTCAAAATCAAAATCAGGAATGACAGAAGACAGGTTTGTACACTTCCAAGAATAAATGGACATTTTAGAATTTTATTTTCTCTCAAATTGTCATATTTTTTTAATTTTTTAAATGTTTATTTAGAGAGAGAGAGAGAGAGAGAGAGAGAGAGAGAAAGTGAGCATACAAGCAGTGGGAGGGGCAGAGAGATAGGAGAGAAAGGATCTTAAGCAGGCTCCCCGCTGAGAGTGAGGAGCCTGACTCAGCTGTGAGATCATGATCTGAGCCAAAATCAAGAGTCCCATGTGCAACCCACTGAGACCACCCAGGTACCCCTCTCTGAATATTTTTAAACTTGAACTTTCCATAGTATGTTTTACATGTATAAATTTTCTTTAAACATTTAGTACAGAAAAGATAGAATTTGTGTTAAAATCCAGGACGTAAAGCCATGAGAAATACACTAAGATTTCTTTCAAATTCTACAGAAAACTCAAACCAATTGGTGTTAAAGACATTAAAGAGAGATAGTATGCTACCCCAGAAGTATTTAAACATCTGAATTTCTGTCTTTTTTCTTTCTTTTTTTTTAATTGAAGTATCATTGACATATTTAGTCTCCTTCTAGAATTTTAATAGTGATCATTATCTACCCTTTTATGACTCTTTCTCTTTTTACTAGTGTTAGATGATTGCTTTTGAATGTTCCAAGGAAAACATTTCAGCTTATAGAGAATTTTTAAGTAATTTGTCAGAAAAATGCCATCAGTAAATTTTCTAGCAATACCTTTAAAAGAAATCTTTACCATCTAATAGTTTCCTCAGAATAATGGTGTCACTATGTAATTTTGCAGTAGAAAGATATTGTTAGCATTTCCTGTTTATATTTTTCCTCCTTATTCTGTGAATTATAGTAATAAGTCAAAGCCCAGTTATAAAAAAGATCTATATAATCCAATATAAAGGTCTCAAATGTGATAGGATTCAGCTGATATATAACAGCAATCACAGTAACTTTTCTGAGCTTTAGTACCAATTTTACACAGAACAAATAAACATTTATGAAAAATATAAATCCAAGAAGTCTATAATGGAATGGATACCTAAATATACATCCCAAGGTCTAGTGGTGGTATATTTTACTTGTGAATAAAATTGTACTTTGTGCATATGTGTTAAAAAAAAAAAAAGACTAAAGTGCTTAGAATTTTTCCAAAGTAGAAGGAGAGGCCATTAGAGAATTTTAAACAGGGGATGACATGATTTAATTTATATACTTAAAAAAACTGCAGGCTATATGAATAATCAAAGGATATAAATATGGGAGAAAAGCAGTTAGAAAGATATTGCATTGGTCCAGATTTTAAATATATATATAATATGTACATACTTATGAATATATATAAATATATATTTTTAAAATATGGACTACATATATATATATATGTATATATACTCACACGTATACACTTACACACGTAGATATACACATATAGAAAGAGAGAAAGAGGGAGGTTTTGACTTGGGTGGTAGCAAGGAGAAGAAAATAAATGGACATACTAAGGATAAGATACTTAAAATAGTGTGGGGCAAACTGGCTGATGGTTTTGATGAGGAAAGTAAGTTAAAGAGAAGAGTCAAAGTTGATACCTAGGTACGTGATTTGAGCTAGATAGATGGTGAAGCTGTTGGCTGAGATTAGAAAGATTTGGGATTCAGGGGAATAATTGGAGAAGGCAGAGAACATCAAGAGGTCATTCTGGAACATGAAAAATTTGAGATTCCAACTAGACACCTAAGTAGATATGTCAGTTTGGCAGTTGGATATTTAAGCTTGGACTTTGGGGAATAAGTTAGGGGTAGAACTATGAATTTTAGAATCATCTATATAGATAGTTTTAAAGCCATGAAATGGTTGAGATTTCCTAGGGAGAGAGGTCATGAAAAGGCACAAAGAACCCTGAGGATGCCAAAGATTAGAGACTGAGCAAGGGAAGACCCAGCAAAAGTGTCTAAGAGAGAATGGTCAGTGGAGCAAGACAAGGACCAGGAGAGTGTGGCACCATGGAATCTAAAGAAAGGAGTAAAGAAGAATAGAATGATTGTGTCAAATTCTGCTAAAAGTGTGAATAACCTGACCACAGAGAAGTGACTACTGGCGTTGGCAATATGGATGTCACTGGTGACTGCGACAAGAGTGATCCCAACGGGGTGGGAACTTAATAGACTGCTTGGAGTGGGTTTGGGAAATGATGTGAGGAGAGAAAGAAGAATCAGAACATATAGGCAACTCCTTCAAGATGTGTTGCTGTAAAGGTGAAGAGAGGCATGTGACAATAGATGGAGTGGTGAGGGAATGTCTGTACTCTGACACAAGAATGATGTAACAGAAGACAGAAATGGCCACTGCAAGAGAGGAGGGGAATGACTGCAGGAAAATGGTCCTTAGGCCCATTTCATCTTCCACATAAGAGAGATTTGATAGTATCTGATGCAAATCAAAGAAGTTGGCAGTTTTAGTAATGGAAAGCAGAATTTCAGTTGGCTTCTATTTCCTCTGATCATGTGTCCTGATCTTCAAGGAGAGCATGGGAAGAAGAGAAGGGATTGGAGGTTAGAAAAACAAGTGTGATATACTTGTTTTAGAGATAGGAAATATGCAAATATTATTAAATCATTGTAGGAAAGCATTGGAACGATTGTGATGTCTCTATGTGAAATTAAAAATTCTACACCATGTGTAAGGAAATCCAACAATATTCTGATTTTCCCACTGATAACTGCTCCGAAGTTTTTGAAATATCAAATATCAAATTCTTTAATCTTTTAAAACTTTGGTGCCCCTGCTTTCTGGTGTCCTAAGCAAGCACCCTCCCTGTGAATAGATTTATTAGGAACACCTTCTCCCACTCTTCATTTTGTTCAAGCTCAGTTTAGACCATGTTGTTGCAGCTATACCCTGTTTAACCATCAAATGAGGGAAATATTTGCTGCCATTTAAGTAAAGTAGAATTTGTAGACCACCCTCCCCCCCAAGACTGCTTGTGTGACTTGTATCAATTATATATCAATTATGTCACTACCATTATCTTAGGTACCTCTTACGGAAGTACAGAGCAAGAGATATCTAGTGGGGAAAAAGACAAGCAATGTATTTATTTTATTTTTTTTAACGTTTATTTATTTTTTGAGACAGAGAGAGACAGAGCATGAACAGGGGGAGGGTCAGAGAGAGAGGGAGACACAGAATCTGAAACAGGCTCCAGGCTGTCAGCACAGAGCCCCATGCGGGGCTCAAACTCACAGACCACAAGACCATGACCTGAGCCGAAGTCGGACGCTTAACCAACTGAGCCACCCAGGCGCCCCAGTGTGTTTATTTTAAAGTTGATCTTGGGGCACCTGGGTGGCTCAGTCAGTTAGGTGTCCAACTCTTGATTTCAGCTCAGGTCAGGGATTCAGAGTTTGTGGGATTGAGCCCTGTGTGGGGCTCTGCACTGGCAGTGCAAGGAGCCTGCTTGGGATTCTCTCACTCCCTCTCTCTGCCCCTCCCCCGCTTGTGTCCATGCAAGCTTGCACGTGCATGCTCTGTCTCTCAAAATCAATAAATAAACTTTAAAAAAAGGTCTTCTTAAAATAGACTTTTATTAATGATCAACAAATTAATGCACAGTAAAAGGAAAGAATACATTCAGAAATGTAAGAAGACATCATTAAAAACATAATTTGATACAAACTGAGCTATCCATCTAATTCACTTGGTCATACATATTTATTAGGTGCCTATTGTGTCAGGCACTGTGCCTGAATATTCAATATTCAGCAGTACGTTTAATTTCCTGGATCAAAGTTGTCATGCTCTGAGGTAAAGTGCAAACTAATTATAAAATTTGCTCTGTATGATCAGAAGCAATCTCAGGGCATCTATATACCTTGTATATCTGCTCAAAGACAGAATTAGCCTAAGTCCCAACAGCCTGGGTTCTAGTCTTCAATTGCCATTATTAGTGTGATACAGGAAACAAGGATTCTCTGAGTATCAGCTTCTCCCCTGCAAAATGAGAATTTTGAATGTGATGATCTTGAACATTTAGATATCCTGGCTCAAAAAGAGTTTATGGTTTGATCAGCTTTATCTAAGCATTCATTTGCAGCTCGGACGTGACAGATATTCTCCCAATGTCAGGTGCTCAATACAAATGCGTGTGTCTAACAGATATGTATGTATTCTCCAATATAAAGTTAAGAATGATGAGGTTTGACTGGAACCATTTATCACACATTTCAGTTGTTTCTTCAAGACAATTCTGTAAGGTGAAATTTGCTACCATTTCCATCTCAGAGGCAAAGGAAACAGCCTCACAGAAATTGCATGACCTGCCCTGAGTAAACAGCAGAGCCAGACCACAACCAAGATCTTCTGAGTCAAAGCCCAGAGTACTCTGTACTAAACACAGTGCAGCCGCCTACATTTCGTTGTTCAAACTATATGGGACCATAGAGAAATAATCAATAACCCAGTCAAGTGCTTTTGAAGCATTTTTTTTTAGATTAGAAAACCCTTTATGTATAAGACAGGGATTAAAAAAAAAAAGAAAGATATTAATTACATGTTTGTAATCCTCTCCCCCACCCAACCCCCATGTTGGTCTTCTAAGAATAAAGGATTATTGCTTGCTTAGTCAGCCATAGGAACTTCATTGTGCATACTGGGGGAGAGAATAGAAAGGATAATTGGAACACGCCAAAAGAGTGTCAATGGCTCTGTATAAAAAAGGTTGCCTCAGGAAAAAGAATTTTCAGAAAATTATGAGATTTTGAGAGTTTCTAGAGGAAAAGTGATTTGAAATCATCACATACAATGATATAGAGGATTTTGAGGAGAGAGATGAGTTAAGAAGAATTTAAATAAAATTTGCCAAAACTGGTCACAAAACAGCCCCCCCCCTTTTTTTTTTTTGAGTTACCTGTAAAACAGATAAAAGTTGAGCTGTTCTGCTGAGGTGTCCAAAGGCACAGTCTACCTAATACACGCAAAACAAACTGCTTTAGAGTGAAGCTATTTCTCTTCACATCTCTGCAGACAGTTTAATCCTCTAAAAGGAAAGCAACTGAATCAGGCTTAGCTCTAAGCACAGGCAGATAACTACTGAGGTGATAGTGGGGAAGTTATAGGCTGTGTCTCTCCCAAGTATCTTCCCTAATACTTTTTATTAAGACATCATCAACAGGAAAAATACCATTTGTTCCACAAGAAAGGTACAGAATTAATTTTATCTTCTACAAATAATTCATTCTTCTACAGAGACTATAGAGTGTGTATCTAATCTTTTATTTAAATATAGGGTATATGGAGATAATGTAATGGTGGCAAACAATCTCCCTACCCTACTTAATTTAGCAGGGCTACAAATATGATGATAATAAATTTAGGTCAACTTCACAAAAAATAGATATTTCTATTAGGCTAAGAAAAGTTAGAGTATAAAAATAATCAATGAAGCAGAATATAATTTTATAACTTACATCCTAAATATCTACACATATGAAGAAATATATGTTTGAATATTCACATGGTATATAATAATGGACTCTAAATAGTTGGCATAGATGAAAATTGGCTAAGTAGAATTAAACAGGATAGAAAATATAATTATAGTAATGAAATATATTTGAAGGAGAATACTATTGGGGCGCCTGGGTGGCGCAGTCGGTTGGGCGTCCGACTTCAGCCAGGTCATGATCTCGCGGTCCGGGAGTTCGAGCCCCGCATCAGGCTCTGGGCTGATGGCTCAGATCCTGGAGCCTGTTTCCGATTCTGTGTCTCCCTCTCTCTCTGCCCCTCCCCCGTTCATGCTCTGTCTCTCTCTGTCCCCAAAATAAATAAACGTTGAAAAAAAAATTAAAAAAAAAAAAAAAAGGAGAACACTATTGGATACCCGAAAATGATATTATGTTTCAAGCTGGCAAATGAGTTGTTAGGAATTTTACTAAACCTAATTCTGAGTAGAAAATAACTTTGCATTTTATGCTTTTAAAGGACAGCGAAAGCTGAAGATGCTCAGCTCCCCAAAATGAAGAGGAAAAGAAGAAAAGCCTATAAAAAATGGAAAATCCTGAATCCCACAGTATGTAAGTCTAATTCATTGGTTTTATAAGTATATATAAAATGAACCCAGCTACGTATTTTGTGTATCACAGAATGTCTATAAAAGTAGGAAGACAAATGCATAGAAGTGTAATAAAATGATTTAGAAGTTTGATCGGTTGTTATGTATAAACATCTGCATTCATTATTAATGGCATATATTATGAATAAAAATTTAAATAAAAATATTCAGACAAAGAATATGAAGAATTCTATTCTTAGAATCTGTTATCAGTGGATTATTTTATAACTATCTCAGTTCTGTCTTGCTACTCATAGAAATTGAACTACAGTCAGTTGAAAGAGGCTATAAACTGTAAAATTATAAAATTGAAAAAGTCTATAAACTGAACTGTTCTTGGAGTGAGGGTGTTATTTTAAGAATAAATTGTAATCTATAGTTTTGGAAGGCAGTCCACTAGTATATAAATTGCTATAGTATACATGGTGTATTATAAATAGGCTTTAGAGAGACATGTTTCCATGTCTTTTCTTCCATGATTTCTGCATTACGGCTCTCAGATTGTAAGCAGACCACTGGGAACTGTTTCAGTACTTGCCTTGAGAAAAGCCATTCCCTCAGACTAGAAGAGAGGCAAATGGTAACTCAGTGGAACCCCAGCGTGTTTGAGAACCTAAAGTTGGAAAGTTGTGATTCCTAAACCTACGAATCTTTATTTGATTCTGAAACAGCAATTCTATTTCTGCACCCCATACTTCTATGCCACCTCTAGCCAAACTTTGGTAGGATGTTGTTCTTTTTCTCATTAATGATAATTTTTTACTCTTTATGTAAGTATTTTTATAAATATCTTTACTAAAATATGTAGGTATATATAAAATCATAGCTTCATAGCCAAATTGAAAAAGCATTTTAAATCATTAGAGGGCCGCCTGGGTGGCTCAGTCGGTTAAACGTCTGACTTCAGCTCAGGTCATGATCTCATGGTTAGTGAGTTTGAACCCTGTGTCAGCAAAGAACCTGGAGCCTGCTTCAGATTCTCCATCTCCCTCTCTCTCTCTCCCCTTCCCCAGCTCATGTTCTGCCTCTCTCTCTCAAAAATGAATAAACATTAAAAAAATAATAATTATAAATAATCTTTTCCAACTTTTAGCTTAATCACCTGATTAAAATTATCTCTGTGGAGACCTGGTTCATAGATTTCCATGACATCACTATCTATTTGTTGCCCATTCTTTCTTTGCCTTTCCCAATACTCTCTTTCAGATATAGTTTAAAAGATATGAGATCTTTGCGTTTTGTTCACTGTTTAAGAGTTAAACAGTATACATTTTATTTTTATTTTTTATTTTTTTAATATGAAATTTATTGTCAAATTGGTTTCCATACAACACCCAGTGCTCATCCCAACAGGTGCCCTCCTCAATACCCATCACCCACCCTCCCCTCCCTCCCACACCCATGTTCACTTTTTTTTTTTTACCTAAGATCTGCTACCTCAAGCTCAGGTTCACAAATTTTTTAAGCAAAACATCCTAAAATTATAAAGTAGAGAGTAAAGCTTGCCAGCTGGCAGTTCTAGGGCCAAAGCTGGTCCCTAAATATATTAGCCTCCATCTATAGATGGTTTTTTAAAATGTGAGACCATCCTTAGAAATTAGGAGATTTCACAATATAATAAATCCAGACTCTAGTTCTTCTCCTGGAAAATGATAGTATCTGACAATACTAGGATACCTTCTCTGTCCTATAAAAATAAAAAATAAAAAAAAAAAAACAACAATCCTACCCTGGGCGAAGGTAACTATCAGACCTGTTTAAAAGGCTGTTTATAACCCATACTTGGATCTCTTTATTTGTTGTACCTTCTCAAATTAGATCAGGCTTGAGTTAGCCTGTAGCATTATAATGCCATGTTCAAATACTTGAACATGGTAACTTACTCTTTATCAAGAAGTCTCAAAATTTATTTGCATAAGTTTGCTCTGAAATTTTCATTTCACCCATTTTGGAAGTCTCTGTTTTAATTTTTTTTTTTTAATGTTTGTTTATTTCTGGGAGAAAGACAAAGGATGAGTGGGGGAGGGGCAGAGAGACAGGGAGACACAGAATCCAAAACAGGCTCCAGGCTCTGAGCTGTCAGCACAGAGCCTGAAGCAGGGCTTGAACTCATGAACTGAACCACGAGATCATGAGCTGAGCTGAAGTCTGTCTCCCAACTGACTGAGCCACCAAGGCACCCCTGGAAGTCTCTGTTTTAGAATAAACTTTGATTACATTCTTATTTCCTAGAACTACCTAGCAATATTCTGTATTCTAAGATAATTTATTTAAAAGGAGATATTTATTAGAAATGAATTTTTGTGGAAAATATCTTTGCATACTAGAAATGAATGAAAAATGTTACTCAAATTACAAAGAATATGCTTGGAATTGTACCCAAGAATTTGCATCCCATCTGCTCTTCAAAAGGACACAGAAAATATTTTTCTTCTTTCTTTCTTCCTTTTTTTTTTTCTTCTTGTTTAGGTGAACCTCAACCTGCTAATCAGGTATACCAAAAAAATATAAAAGATCTTGAAAAGGAAGTCAAAGGAGACACCCCAGAAGCCAAGTTTCATCAGATTAGGGCGTTAAGGAAATCTAAGGAAAATGGAGATGAGCATACATCTGCTTCTGTGAATGGAAAACAGAATTCACTTTTCCTCCCTAAAGATAATAAACAACTTTCATCTGACAGCAAAATAAGTAGGGAGAAGGAGAATGATGATCCTCCATCATCCATTTCTCATCAACGAGACAAAGTGTTGTCAGTGGCCATGTTTAATGACTGTAAAGAATCATTATCAGAAAAAATCATACTGCAGGATTTCCCAAACACAGTAGAAGCCTTTAAACCAGCAAAAGGCAAAATTATTACAGAAGTGAAATGTGGGGCTTTCAGTGTGCAAGTAGAAATCAAGAATAGATTTTTCTGTAAAACAGGAATGCAGTTCCCAACAAAAAGGAGATGTCCAAAATGTCATCAGCATTACTTTTCCAGACACAGTCAGAGAAACTATACTTCTAGAAGCTGCTCTTCTATATACAGGAATATGTTAGTAGAAGAACTAAAACCTGAGGTGCCATCTGAATCTGAAGGAGAAGTTGCCAGAAAAGGGAGACCTTCACTAAAAGTAAGCATTGTAGGCAAAGAAGTTAAAGTTAAATACATGAGTAAGAAACAGAATATATTAATTAATATAGCTTATCCTAAAAGAAGGGGGAAAAGAGCTAAATACAGAAACATTTCCTCCAATCACACTACTGAAGAATGTTCCAGGTCTTCTCTACAGTCTGATATTAGGTGCCCTGAAAAGTGGAAGCTTGAGAACAAGCATCAGAGTTCAGACTGTTTTCATGTCTCTCCTCCTATTGTGTGTGCCGTCCAGAAGGAGAAGAATGTTGATAGAGAGGTGGAGTTTCTGTGCTCAACCCGTGTGAGGGAGAAGACTAAGCCTGACTCACTATCTTCAGTTTTAGATGACTGTGAGGTAGAATCTGCCATGTCTCATCAGAAGGACTTTAAAATTGGTCAGAACATCCTCAACAAGAAAAATTTCTCTGAGGTTGAGACTCTTCTCAAAAACATTCCTCCTATTTCACAAGGTACCCTAAAGACCACAAGTTTAAGTGATACAGACTTAAGTAGCATGCCTTTTGAGGATCTGAAGGATGTGGATAGAGAGAGAAAACTCGTCTTCGATATACCAGAAAATATCACATCAGACTCATGTACACGGCAAAGCCCAGAAGGAATAAATTATTTGCCAAGTGCCATTACTGACATCTTCCCAGTTCAAGATGGCAAAGATTCTGACTTCTGTTCTTCATCTTCTCTGAGCAGGCAAGTGGTAGGAGAAAAAGCAGCCAGCACTTATTGCAAAGGCAGCAAAATTCCAACTGCAGATTGTTGTGAGGAATCAAGTTCTTTATCTTTGCCTTCCAGTCAAAATGTTCTGAAGCCTTCCACCTCATTCAGCCCATCCCACTGGGCCACCAGACAATCAGAAGTGAAAGAAGTCCCTGGGGATACATTTTCTTTTAATCATTGTGCTGAACTTTTGAAAACCTGTGAGGAAAAGCATATTGATATGACTGACAGAGACTTTAACAAGGCTGCTTTACATAGTGACTCTCGTACAAACGCACAGCAACTACTGGAAATGAAGAGTACACGATGTCCAACTCTCAGTCCTGAATCCTCCAGCAGCCTCTCTGCCAGCAGCCCACTCAACAGGAACAGCCATAGCACTGTGGAATGGAGTCAAACAAAATCCCAGACAGGTCATCCAGAGATAGCAGTGCCCAGCAAAACAACAGAGCTAGTCATGACCTTAATAACTGATGAATTAGAGCAAAGATTAATTATTCATAATGATAAAGGAGGCACGGTTTATTCTAATTGTCCCATGGGAATAAAAAATCCTAAAGACTCACCCAGCTCCCTGGGAAATGGTGAAAAAGACAAATTCGAAATAATGCCAGTGGTAAAGAATGCATGCCATAGAGATTTTGAAGGCCTATCAAATGAGAACCACAATGAAGTCTGTTTCCAAATGGATTTGCCGAACACCACTGAGTTCAACTGCACAGAATGTGCTGCAGATAATCTGTTTATTGAGAAGACACTGACCAATGATGCAGACCAATATGGCAACCAAGATGACAAAGGCCTCGGACTAACCAGTTTTAAAGAGGAGCCAGCAGAGTACCAAAGGATTGCATCAACAAAGCCAGGTTGTGAAGGAGATAAAAATGACCCAAAGGAAACTTACTATCACCAAATAGACATATTGCTGTCGCCTCGGAAGCAGAAAGCCTTGACAGGTACAGTGGCTATATAGAATCTTTAACTTTCATTGTTTTTCCATGTTTGAGCTTTGGAAAGTCTTAACGTGAGGGCTTTTTTTATTGCTTGGGATTTTTGCTTTATTGCTAAAGATATATTGAGTATTTTAGAATTAGATGAATATGGGCAAGCATATATCACCCTGCTTCCTTACATTATCACCTACCCCACCCATAAATAGTGCATAACAAAATCACCCAGGCTGCGGTTTAATATAAAGTTTTTAAAAAATCAATTTCTCTTTAAAAGGTTGATGTATTGCCAAATCAATTTTGTAGGAAACGTTAGCCTTTTGCCAGTCTTAAATAATCTACCATTTCTTTCCTTCTTGCAAACTAAGCATATTTATAATAGAAAGAATATGTTTTTGATAAAATGTGTTCTTAAACCTTGCTGTGGCGTTGCAGAAGGATGGTATACATATTTCAGGAGACCATGTGGAATAGTAATCAAAGCAAAGGACAAAAACCAGAAACGGCCATGGCTAATCCTGATTGAGCTATCTATGGGGTGTCAGACCTCAAGCAGACCTCTGTCCTCCCTTGTGCATTGGTTGACCCTGCTCAAAACATTGATAGAACCCAGCAGTTCTCCAGACCTCAAGAGGGCTAAAATAGAAGCTCTTTTCTAAGTACATAATACTGCCCTATCTGCTTTCAATCTTGGGTCGACATTCTATCATTTTGGTCACTTCACAGAAGGCCCTTATTGTTTTTCCTCAATAAGTCATAAATATTAAAAAAAAATTTTTTTTTCAACGTTTTTTATTTATTTTTGGGACAGAGAGAGACAGAGCATGAACGGGGGAGGGGCAGAGAGAGAGGGAGACACAGAATCGGAAACAGGCTCCAGGCTCAGAGCCATCAGCCCAGAGCCTGACGCGGGGCTCGAACACACAGACCGCGAGATCGTGACCTGGCTGAAGTCGGACGCTTAACCGACTGTGCCACCCAGGCGCCCTGTCATAAATATTTTACATTCTATGTTAGCATTATTCCACATTATATATTAAAATACATCTTGAACAAGCAAAAACTTCCTTCCAAACCTCCAGTAACATGCCTGATATGTCCAGAAATGAGACTTGGAATGATGAAACTATCTCTTCTTTGTTGTTCCATCCCTAATTTTTAAATAGAATTAATACAATTTAGAAGTAGAAATAAAATACAGAAAGCACAGTTATGTAAACATTGGTATAAAACATGAATTTACTGTATAGAGGATAAGTGTCCTAAAACAATGCAAATGCTGTACGGTCACCTGCTTAATATGAACACCCTAAAGCAAAGATCCATCAGTCACAGAGACTGCTTCCCAGCGCCGACATACCCCCAGATAACCGGATCAATGGCATTAACCCCAATGTTTTCTTCAGTCCATAATTACTTGAGTCAGCAAGAGGCAGACCTGAAATAAGAGCCCTTGTGTCTCCCAGAACAGATGTGTTGCTCACATGAATAAATCTCCCTCCCAGGCTGGCTCTCCTTCCCCCATGGTCATTCTCCTCCCTGGACTGCCTCCCCCAACAAGGCCTATTTCCTTGTAAGTTAATAATTCAAGTTGTAATTCCCCCAGAGCTGATGCTGTACTTCAACAGACTTTGAGGTTGTCTCATTTGGTGAACAATTGCAGCTACCAGTTCCCTGTTACTGTGGTTCATCAAAAGGTGTTCCTACAACTCTCCCTTTTGCCCCTTTACTCCTCTTCCCCTGGATCATTCTGTTGCAGCCACATTGACTTCTTTGAGTTGCTAGAACCTGCCAGGCAAGATCCTACAATACATCCTTTTCTTGGACTGCTCCCACTACCTAGACCACTCTTCCCCCATTTGCCCACATTGTTCATTCTCATCCCTTGAAGTTTTCGACATGGTACCTTCTCAGTTCTCAGTGAGGCCTTCTCACACCACTCAACTTAAGACTGCAATTGGAGGGGCACCTGGGGGGCCCAGTCAGTTAAGCATCAGACATTGGCTCAGGTTATGATCTCACGATTCATGAGTTCAAGCCCCATGTTGGGCTGTGCTGACAGCTCAGAGCCTGGAGCCTGCTTCGGATTCTGTGTCTTCCTCTCTGTCTGTCCCTCCCCTGCTTGGTGTCTCTCTCTCTCTCTCTCTCTCTCTCTCTCTCTCTGTCTCAAAAATAAGTAAAAAAAAAAAATTTTAATGTGGAAAAACTAAAAAAGAAAGAAAACTGCAACTGGAGCATTGTCCATTCCAGCCCAGGTGTAATCTATCCCTCTTCTGTTTTACTTTATACACACTACTTTCACCTTCTTTTTTTTAATGTTTATTTATTTTGAGAGAGAGCACAGGGAAGGGGCACAGAGACAGAGAGAGAAGATCTGAAGCAGGCTCTGCACTAACAGCAGAGAGCCAGATGCAGGATTGGAACCCATGAACCCAAGATCATGACCTGAGCAAAGTTGGTGCTTAACCGACTGAGCCACCTAGGTAACCCCACCTTTTAATATACCATGTATTTTACTAGTTTATTTGTTCTGTCTTCTCCCACAACAATGTAGTCATGAGGGCATGGATTTTTTTTTTTTTTCTGTTCTGATCATTGCTGTATCCACAACACCAGAACAGTGCCTGTCCTATAGAGTAGGCACTCCATGGATATTTGCTGAACGAAAGAATTCAGGGAACTCATATCATGTTTCCTTGTGCAACACTCTATTTTCACATACAAAAACAAACAAAAAATAGGGAAATGCTTCAGAAATTTAAATGTTTGTATTAAAGGACATTTAAATCTATAAATTTTTGCACAGACTTGACTCTCCTAGAGCGTTATTTTTATACTTTATTCAATATTGTTGTTATTATACTCTTGATACTTCAGGCCAGGATTTTATAATCTTTTCAGGGTGTGGATTGCTTTGAGGAACGAGAACATCTTTATACTGTTGCACTAGAAAATTATAAATTTGACATAGGCATAAACTGATGCCTAACTTTTCAGAAGGGTCCTCGAACTCCTCAGATTCTATCCACATACCTCAGATTAAGAATGCCTACCATGAGTGCTGACTATAATACAGACAGTCCCTGACTTACAGTAGTTCAATGTAAAATTTTCAATTTAAGGATGGTACATCAGGGATATATGTTTAGTAGAAACTGTACTTCAAATTTTGATTTTGATCTTTTCCCAACTAGTGCTTTGTGGCACCACACTCTCTCTTGACGCTGGGCAATGGCAGCCGCAGCTCCCAGCAGACACATGGTCACAAGGTTAAAACCATTCTGAACCCATATAGCCATTCTATTATTTTCAGTATGGTATTCAATAAATTATGTGAGATATTCAAAGAAGGCAAGAGGTAATCTTGTTCATTAGTTATAAAAGAGGTTTTGTGTGAGAGGACTTTGCCCAACTGTAGGCTAAGTGAGTATTCTGAGCACACCTACAGTAAAGTGGGCTAAGCTGTGATATTCAGTAGGTTGGGTGCATTAAATGCAGTTTGGACTTACGACATTTTCAGTTTACAATGAGTTTATCAGGACAGAACCCTATCATAAGTCGAAGAAGATCTGTATTATGTAGTTCCTTCCTCCCATCTGTGTGTGTGCTTGCGAATTACCTAGATTAGCTGTCACAATCTGGACTGCTTACAGGAGCCAGGAAGATCATGTAAATGAGTAAAGCAGGCTATGTGAGAAATAATGGAGTGTTGGTGACCTAGAGGGAGCTCTATCCTGAGGGAATGAGAATACAGGTCCAGTACAGCCAGGTCTTTTGGTTTTTCAAGAGAGCTGGAGATCTGAACTTTTGTATTTATAATAAATATATTTATAATATTTTATAAATATTTAGTTATTTTTGAATTTATATATATGTATATTCATATATATACATATATACACATATATATACATATGTATGTATATATATGAGTCTCTATACCATAAGACATTTTTTTTTTAAAGTTTATTTATTTTTGAGACAGACAAAGACAGAGCATGAATGGGGGAGGGTCAGAGAGAGGGAGACACAGAATCTGAAACAGGCTCCGGGCTCTGAGCTGTCAGCACAGAGCCTGACGCGGGGCTCGAACTCACAGACCGCGAGATCATGGCCTGAGCTGAAGTCGGCCGCTTAACCAACTGAGCCACCCAGGCGCCCCTACCATAAGACTTTTTAAGACAAAGTATAGACTAAACAGTCTATGATCTCTGAACTAGACAGAAGAGAGCAGGTAGGGATGGGTAGATGGTGGAAGGTATAAAAAAAACAAAAACAAAAACATAACAGTGATATAAAGGAAAGGGTACCAGTCTGAAACTCTTAAAACTAAATTCTGGGTTCTTCCTCTGCCAAGTCAAGTCTATACATTCTTGGGTAAAGAAGTTTCTCAGGGCCTCATTTCTTCAGCGGTAAATGGACTGAAATGTATCTTTAAGAACTCTGCCAAAGAACCAAAATTCTATATCATAATATATTTTAATGAAGAAACAAAAATTAGGGTACTCTGAGAGAATGACAAGGAGAGAATGAGAAGGATTAAATGACATTTACATGGCATAGAAATATTTACAATTAAATAGCCCTTTACATATGACATAAAACTTACATGTATGTTTAAGATAGTTTAACTGGCTGTGTTGCAAGGAAAGAGTGATCCTAGAAGCTAACACCAAGGCAAATGGTATAGAGTATGGCAGCTCTGAGAAAGTTTGTGGTTCCAAGGTCCATGCCAAGCTCTAGACATAAAAAGATTAATAAAGAAAATACTCCTTTTCTTGTAGCAGAATGCAACCTTTGGGATAATTTCCAACAAGCTAACTTTTAGTGAAACTGGGAACTTACCACACTGGCACCCATTTCAGCATTTCTCAGTAGATGAGCAAATCCAGGGCCCAAGATCCAGGGTCCAGCCTCAATGCCTGTGCCTTCTTCCAGCAGGGCTTCTCCCAGCTGACCATCTTCCTCTCCTTGGTCTCCATCTCAGTTGGTAGACCACCCTTTGGCTTCCAAAGTAACAGCTTTCTATTTTTAAACTCATGCTTGATAAAACATTAGTGTGTCTTTTAATGGGTTAACATATTGTTCTTACAGAGTGATGGTGTGTATTTTAATAGAGTCCTTCAAGATACTTGAGTGTCTTCGTTCCAGCCCCAAGCACACTGCCTTATTCCTAGAAAGGCTCAGTAAACAAGTGATACTCATGGAACGAGGAAGAAGCTTATATGTGAATGAAGGTTACTGAGATATAGATTCAATTCACCAAGTAAAAACTTTCTATCTGTTTGAAATATTTAAGGATTATGCTGATTCAGGGAGTAAACAGGTAATACATTTGAGTATGGGAAGTGTTCAGGCTTAGAATGAATAACTACTTGGTAGAAATCTCATAGAAGTGTTTTAAGCATCTAGAAGATGATTAGACCAAATTACCTTCTAATAGTTTTGCACACCTGAGATTCTATAGACACCAAGCAGGACAATGGGAGTGATGCTTTGCACTCAGCGGGCATTACAGTGGTTCTCAAATGACTCTTCAAAACATACTGTAGGGCACACACTTTCTTTTCATTTAGGTACCTAAGAAAATGTTAGAGGAAAACTTTCTCCATGATATCACAGGGCCATACTTCTATTACACACAGTTTCCTAGGCTCATAGAACTTCTTTTTTTTTTTCTCCAGCAATTTCGGAAAAGAATTGCTTTCAAATATAGAAAATTCTCCTCTTCATCTCATGATGCCTTCAGAGTCGACCTGGACTCTAAATCTCAACAAATGGAACTAGAGCAATCATTGGAGACAATAGCCAGAGCATCTTTAAAAGTCCACCACTGTGTAAAATTCAGAAGGCAAAAAGTAATCTTGTGCATAGCTGTAGCTCCAGTAAGGGTGGAAATTAATATCTAGAAAATCAATAGTAAATATAAAATGAATGTAATTTTTCTGTCCCCTCTAACTTCTTAGGGAAGAGATAGGGGTCAACAGCAGAGTTATAGAAAATTAAGGTATTAGATAATGGCTCTTCCTACTTCCCACTTCTCCCAGACAAGTGAAATTTAAATTGTTATGGATCAAATGGATCATTAATAATTATATATAAAATAAAGAAAATTGGGGCACCTAGGCATCTCAATCAGTTAAGCATCTGACTTTGGCTCAAGTCATGATCTCATGGTTTGTGAGTTTGAGCCCCACATCAGGCTCTGTGCTGACAGCTCAGAGCCTGGAGCCTGCTTCAGATTCTGTGTCTCCCTCTCTCTGCCCCGCCCCTGCTCACTCTCTGTCTTTCTCTCTCTCTCTTTTTCTCTCTCTCTCAAAACTAAATAAACATGAATGAATGAATAAAAGAAAACCACTTATTCATGGATATATCCCATTTATTAAATAGTTCTAAGTACAAATTTTGATACTGATAAATCAGATTTTAATTTACAAAGACCGAATTTTAAAACTCATTTGCTCCTTAGAATAGAATAAAAATAGGGGCATCTGGGTGACTCAGGCAGTTAAGCTTCCTACTCTTGATTTTGGCTCAGGTCACCATCTCAAAGTTCATGAGAGTGGGCCCTGTGTTGGGCTCTACACTGACAGCGTGGAGTCTGCTTGGGATTCTCCCTCCCCTTTACTCTCTGCTTCCCTTCCTCTCGTGCTCACTCTCTCTCTCTGTCTCAAAATAAATAATTTTTTTAAAAAATGGATAGAATAAAAATATAGGTTGATATTTGGCCTCTTTTTAAATTGATGTTGCTTGCCTTTCACATAGTATCAAAAAATAAAAATAAGTAAAATCTTAACCAATTCCAGCCTATGGAATTACTTAGTACGTATTACATGCTTTGCTATTTTTGGTTTCATTTTATTTTACTTTGTTACTTGTTTATTTACAGTCTGATTTTACTGCAATTAATTTATTTATAATTTTCTTGCTTCTAATCAATACACAGCTTATGATGACAGAAGGCAGCAGTTTGGAATTATGTAAAGTATTTCAAGTTATTTATTCAAATGTAAAATGATGAAAGCCTCATTCATTTTTGATTTTTTCCCCTGTTCCTTATTTTAAACCAACATATGCAGCAAGAAAAGTATCATGAAATTTGCATTCTTGTGATTAATAGAAGTTAAACCATAAAGGATTTGAGTACAATAGTAGACTTATCATCATATTTTGTAATTTAACTAATTCAGGTAATATCTTCTTTTTGAGAATTCAGGGGGCATAATTATCAGTTTATGTGAACTTTGCTCTTCCAGAATAACTAATATAATATCAGGAATATTGCTGGTACCCAAGGATTATCAATTGAATTGAACCCAACTGAGGTAATGCATGGTGATCCTCTGCCTTCAATCTGTATGGTTTTTTGGTTTTGTTTTTAAGTAATACAAGTTTAAAAAGTGAATCATGAAAGAGTTAAATGAATTATTCTAGTTCTAGTCTACAGTGATTCTGTTACACAGACTGGGATATTTGAAAATCTGTCTTGAAATATTGTCTCACTTTCATACTTCATGTGGTTTAATTTAGATTGGAATCTGGAAATAAATAGCCTCCGCAAGGTATCCCAGGAATTGGCTCCAAGAGGTACAAGGGCCAGTGATGGTTCCCAAGAAGAAGCAATAGACCAGTGGGCCAGAAGGAGGCAGCAATTCAAAGATGGCAAAAGATGCAGCTCAGCAGGGGAAAGTTCATTTACCAGCAACATCACCGAAGGGTCCAGTGAGTAGAAAATCATCTTCTTTTCCAAAGCTAGAGCAAAGCAATAGGTGAAGCCCAGAGTCCCCTCCCTCTTATCGCCAGGATATAAACCCTATTGTTTGAACATGGCAATGTGGTGATTATGTGCCTTTATGTAAAAGATATTTTTAGAATAAATCAACTCTTCATTATGCACTAAAGAATCCCAACTTGGTAATTTATCTCCTCCAAAACACACACAACTGCCTACTAAGGCTACTCTTCTCTTCAGAGACTGAAATAACTAACTATAGGATTCTTTACAGAATTAATTTCGTCCCCTACTTCAAAGAATTTGAGTTGCCTTACAAAAATATGTATCATGTAAAAAGCTAAGGGTGGTATATTTGATTAAAAGAAACAGTTTTCTTCTTGATTTAACATTTATAAAATGAGGAATTGTCTTTAAATTGATATGTATTTTAGTGAGATGGTGTTTCTCTTGGTATTTAAAGAGTGTTATTAAATCAGCATTATATACCAGTCTCACAATCAATGGTAACTGAGAATGGAAGGTAGGTCATCAATGAGGTAATACAACTGAAGGGAAAATATGAGTTAAGGAAAATAGAGGGAAGCATTAGCACATTCAGTACATACTACCCCTAATCTGGCTTTAAAATTCTAGCAGCTAGCTATTAGAAGATAGTTATGTAGGTAATAGACATTTGTCATTTGAAGGTTATTTACAAAACATACCAATTGTTCATGAAAAACACTTACAGGAAAACCTGAGCAAACATCATTAAGAAAGAGAAAGAGACACAGAAAGAAAGGGAGAGGGACGGAAGGAAGGAAAGACAGGAGGAAGAAAGGAAGGAATGAAGGAAGTGTGGGAGGGAGGGAGGGCAGAGAGAGGGAGGAAGGAAGGAACAGGAAGTGGTGGGGAGGAGAGAGAGAGAGAAAGAAAAAGAAAGAAAAAGAAAGCAAGAAAGAAAGAAAGAGGAAGAAAGGGAGAAAGAGTTGATGCAATACTGTAATTTATAAGAAATATAAAATTATATATTTGGTCATTCACGTTCATCCTTATATAAAGTTGGTCTTGGTACACGGATTTCCTGGCTCACAGCTCCTAAAATCCTTAGGATTTCCTATAAGAGAGCAATAAAGGTGTCTTTTGTTATGTTAATGAGGTGACTGTTGGAAAGCCCTAGGTAACCTAGATGGGACTGACAACCAGAGGAAGCAACTGCAGTGATTAGAGTGTTGGAATGTTCAGCCAGGTGTCCAGGGAATTCCTTGTTGTTGTGGGGACGTGTGTGTGCATGAACACACACACACACACACACACACACACACACACACACACAAACACACACACATTACAACTGGGTCCAGGAACCCAAAAGAGTTGTGATGCAGAGAATGGTGCCTTTATGATAGAGACAGTAGTGAGTATTCGAGGCTATTCCTATAGATAAACTGACAGAATGACACAAGCACAATTCCTGAAGGCAGCAGTGTAATTTATCCAGAGTGAGTTAGATGCTGGCACAGATTAGGAATTGAAAGTTAGCTATAAATATGTGGGCAAAATCATGATAATATTTATATAAAACACCACCGTACCATGTTATCCCACCACAGTGTTCTTACATTCATGTGAACGGTGAATATAATCTAAGTGTTCCATTTTGGTCTGAGAGTGTTTCATTTTTGTCCCTTGGTCAATGTCTACTTCCTCCAGTTGCATCCTCCTGTTTGGCAGCAAGGACTCAGGATCTGGAATCTTAAATTTTTATTCTCACATATACCACTGTATAGGGTTGTTTTATTATCCCTCCTTTTCTGTGCATGGACTCTTGAAATGCCTCCCTGGAGAATACTTTTGTTATATTAGTATAATATATTAATATTAATTATATTAACATGTTATATTAGTATTAATATATCAATTCTAATTATATTAATATATTAATATGAATATTTTATTGTACTTCCAGTAAAATATTCCCACTGCTTCCCATTTTGTTGTAATGTTTACTTTCTTCCGCTTCTAGTCCCCTTCCCCCTCATCAATTTCTATATTGATATGTTGAATTTCGTTCAAATTTTTTTTTAATATTTTAATGATCAATACTTAATAATATTTTATTAGTTTTCCTCATCATTGCCTTATGTACCAATTACTTCCAACAGAGTTTGTTTTCTTTTTCTTCTTACTATAATCCTCTAATAATTTAAGAGAGATTTTGGGGAGATAAACTGAGTCCTGACATATCTGAAAATGTATTTACTTGCCTTTTAATTCTGAATGACAGTTTGCCAGAGTTTGGTACAGAATTCTAGGTTCAAACTACTCAAGAAGCTGGTTCATTGTCTTCCTGTAGCCAGTGGTGCTGATGAAAAGTCTAACTCCAATCTCATTCTCAAAACTTTTGTCATTAATCGAAATTTCATCTCTATTAGTTCTTAGGGTTTTCTTTTTATCCTTGGTATTCTAAAATTTTTCTAGTGTGTATTTCAGTGTGTGTGTTTTAAATATATTTTAGTGTTTGACATGCCGATGACTCTAAACTTTCTTCAACTCTCATAAATTCTCAGATACAATTTCTTCAAATACTATTTTCCTTCCTCCTCTCATAGTCTCCTGCTTCGGGTTGCAATAAATGACTTATTGTACAGGACATTCCATATCCCATCTGGGTGTCCTCTGCTCTCAGTCCTCAACTTTTTCACACATTGTTCATGGCTAGAGGCAGGTGCAATCACTGCCGCTACTTGACCCCTCGTGGAATTCAGAGTGAGTAATGTGTGGACATCAGATTCCCTACTGTTTCTGCCATGATGGTCCAATTGATTACCCTGTTGCTTGCAACTGGGGCCTCTCTAGGTTTCGCTCTTGGTGGTGTTCCCACCATTCTGCATCAAAACTTTCTGACAGAAATGGTGGTCACCAAGAATTGGGGAATAGGGCAATAGAATAGATGTTGTTTAAAGGTACAAACATGGGGCACCTGGGTGGATCAGTCGGTTAAGCATCGAACTTCGGCTCAGGCAATGATCTCAAGCTTCATGAGTTCGAGCCCCGTATCAGTCTCTCTGCTGTCAGCACAGAGCCTGCTTTGGATCCTCTGTCCCCTTCTCTCTCTTTCTGCCTCTCTCTCTCTGTGTCTTTCTCTCCCACTCTCCCTCCCTCTCTCAAAAATAAATAAGCATTAAAAAAAATAATAAAGGTACAAACTTGCAAGAAGTAATTACAGTACAGTGAATATAGACAATATTGTATTATAATGAAGTTTGCTAAAGACTAGAACTTCATTATTCAATACTACTAAAAAGATTACGTAATGTGATAGAGGTTCTAATAATAATTAGCATTAGCTAAATAATGTAGCAATAGCTACAATGGCAATCATATTACAGTGTATAAATGTATCAAGTTAGCATGGTATACACCTGAAATTTATACAGTATTCTATGTCAGATATATTTCAATAGGAAAATTTTTTCTTAAGTATATTGTCTGCTATGATTTCATTTCATGGCTTATAGGTTGATCCTGGATTTCAGGTATTTCCCAGCTACTGGTGTACTAATACCCTTCCTTCTTTCAAACACTTCCACAGGTCTTAAAACACATACTGTGCTACACCCACACGCCTTCCCTCTATCTCCTTCCTGTTTTTCCTCTGAACTTAGAAATGCTTTTATTATGCAGCAAAATTCAGTTGCAAACCTTGCTTCTACATATGTATAATTGAATTTATCACACTTTTCATAAAATAGCCTGCAAGAATTAGGACTTATCCATGTATGTTTTCTAGCATGCTTCTCAGAACGGGAGACTGTGTTTTTCTTGCTCCTCTATCTTGAGCCCACATCTACAAATAGCTTCCATTTGCCCTTCTAGCTTCCTTTTCTACTGTTCTCCAACTTACACTCTGCCGTAGGTGTCTCACCTCTATATGGACTATATCAAAGGGCTAATTTGCACTTTGGCTTTTTGTGGGGTTTGACCAATTGGGAAGATCAGCAGGAGCCTGAAGGGAACGAGCAGAGTGAGGTCCAGCCATTATTGCCCCAGATTTCTCCCTGGGGTAGGCCAAGGACTGGTTGTCTCCCTAAAGCCATAGGTGGTAACCCTATAAAGTAGCCCTCTCTCCACTGCCTTCTATGGCTCTAGGTTTTGGTAACTGGTACCTGCTTCCTCCCTCTTTTATTTTAGTCTTAGATGGACTGGTCTTAATCTCACTCTATCACCCCCAATTTCCTTAAGTCCTGTCCAGTTTGTGCGCAGGGTTAAACTCTCCTCAAATTACTCATTTGAGTGTACAATCTCTTTCATACCATAACCTTATGACACACCAGTGCTCTCTTCTCATATTAGAGCAATGATAAAATGTCACCAACACTACATATTGATAACTGTTTATTGCTCATAGATATAAAGAAGGACACCCCCCTAGAAAGAGCTTTGGTGCTAATTTAGAGGGGGGGGGGAAACAAAGTCTGATTTTACTGACAATTACAAATTTAGTTTACAGTAGGTCTTTCAGTTTAAGAGCTTGATTAGGACAGGGTAAGGATCATGAGTTAACAGGTTAGAACTTCAGGAAATGGCAATCTGAGGATTTTGAAAGTTCTGAAGAGAGTGAGGAAGAAAACTATCTGTTGGTGCTTTCTACTCAAGAGTTGATGGTTTGTGGAGAAGTTCCTATGAGGAACAGTGAAAGTATCTTCCTGGTCAAGTGTCTAAGGGGAAAAAAAACTGTTAAATACTATGGAATAAGGTCATGTTAATTTAGACAATTAGGTGTGCAGGATTCGGTGGCTTTGGTCTTCAGTGTTCAAGCTGTCAAAGAGGAAAGAGGTTTTGTTCTCCATGTCCTAGAGTCATCCCTAGTCTTGAGAGGAATAAATAGCCGGAATTTCACTAAAATTTTACTGGATTTCCTAGATAGCAATATTCTTGGACTGTCATTCTTGTTTTTCTTTGCCTCTTGTTTGATAAATTTGCAGTCTTTGAAAATTTTATTTCTTTTCACCTAAGAATAAAAATCTTGGGTTATGCAGATACAACTGCCCCTGGCTCCACTCATCCAGGTGACCCCAAAGAATATACTCACATTAAGCGAAAATGAGGAAGAGAACCTTCTGAAGACATCAAAGGGGACACAGAGGGGAGGTCTTATATTACATACTCCCTAGAAAACAACTTGAAATCTCCTGTAGATACCATTCTACTTCGAAGACCCCTGTGCTGCCTCATAGTCATCCATGGAGCCCCTTTTATAGCACAGCTTCCCTCATAGAATACCCATAGTGACTGTGTTGTTTCCATCATTCTGGATTTTCCCTTGGACCTCGGGAACTCCTCTGTTTTATACTGCAGAAAATTCAACGGCAGCTTTTACCTCTATACCCATGCAACCAAAATTATCAAGATATTCAACAATCCACTAACACTATGATAATCTGAATCTATCCATCCTAAAAGCTAAGAAAGAAGAACCTGAGATAAGAACAGTTTAGTTATAAATGAGGAAAACAATAAAATGTTACATGTAGTAATAAAAATTTATTACTTATCACAGTAGCTCCTACCATTACCTAGAACGATCTAGATTGATCTCAACTAAAAAAATTAGACTGAATGGAAACTCTGTTTGATTAATCACAGATGATCTTTATGTGCCATAGAGAAAGGGACCATTTTCCCTAGTTTTCAGTTCCTTTTCATATAGAAAGACCAGTTCCTTCCTGTTTCCTGTGTCCTTCAGCTCCCTGGACCCTTTCAGTCCAAGTCTGTTTCATCCTTTGTTTTAGGACAAATTGTCCACTACTAGTGGACTAGTGCTATTAGACATTCATATCTGCTCTGCATTTCTTGGGAAAAAGAAACCACCATAGGTGTGCTGGAATCAGCTCACAGTGGTTCATGAGAGCCAACCGTGCACATTTTTTCCTAACATTGCAATTCAGTAACGTCAGGCTAGTAAATTGAAATTGGTCAGAGTGAGTATTTATGCAATGGAAACTGACAAACAGTACAAATCAGGGCATTTTTTTCTTTTGGAGAGCTGCTTGTTAAACATTTACCAGTACCCACATGACACAACACAGGAATCAGCCGTATCATTTATACACGTTCAAATGCAGGCCAAAGTAGCACAATCATTTAAATTAAAACAATGATTACGTTTTCTTTGAGGTGAATTCTGTTTTGAATGAAAACGTACACTAACAATTTGTTTCACATTAGACATGAGGGAATGGAAGTGTCTGCCATTTTATTTCTCAGTTTATCCAAGCCATACCCACTCATGTTGTATTTCTTCAGAAACTTTTCAAAAGAGACTGGAATTCACTCAGAGTTGCTGGAGCTAACATTGTTTAATGTGTGGTTTAAATTCTATCTCATTTATAGAGTCAGGATATGCTACTAATCCATGACTTAAAAACTGACAGCTTTATCGAGCATCATTACAGCTGGTGTTTCTCAGTCTGTTAATCTCACTCATCTCTGACTTCCTACATAATAACTGGAAAAGACATTAGGAATGACATATTTATGTATGTGGACACAGTTGATCAATGCATCTAGGCTGTGGGGAATGCTGACTAAGGCACACCAGGTAAATAACTTGAAGGCCGTAAACTAAAGTCAGAAGGGCCTGCAAAATGGAGCTCTGATTTTTATAATCTCAAATGGCTCCTGTATGACAAACAGATGTGGCAAGTATTTGGGTCTGTGTGAGGATACTTGATAGCATTTCCCTTATTTCATCCAGCTACAAAAATTATTATGAAAATGTATTTTCCAAACATTAGTTTCCATGGAAATAAGAAAGGAAGGAGGGGGTGAACAGTAAGAGAGAAAGAGAGACCTCTGATTTCTGGTAATAAGAGCTAACAATTACATTGTGCTTTCTATGTCAGCCTGTACTAAATATTCATCTATTAATTATTCCAACAACACTGTAAGTTAAGAACTATATTTTCATCTTCACTTTACCAAATGAGCAATCTGAGTCATGCAGAGGATAAGTGACTTGTGCAGTGTCACTCAGCTACAATGATCAGTGGGGCTAATGCCTTAAACACAGCCCACTACCTCTAGTTGGACCATGCAGATCTGATCCGGGTTCATCTCTGGGAAAGTCCAAACAGGGTTTCATTCTTGTGATACAGCTTTTCTGTTATCCTCAAATAAAACAGTGGAATGAAAGAGATATGAGAATGTCTAAAGACATCTGGAACTGAGTCGAGTATTTTATCTCTTTGCTTCTCAAGTGAAAAAAGAAGTGTTTTAGTTTTTCAGGAGCAAAGGAGTACAAATCCCATTTCAGTACTATGAAGCATATTTAAGAGCTCATTCTCTTTTAAACTTTCTTTTATTAAAAGGCTCATCTCCACAAGCCAAATTTTGGAGATAAAGTTTTAGTGACAAAGGTACATTTGGATTTTTTTTCTCCTTGGCTCAAAGTTCCACAGGGGCAATTGTTGAGAAATCTAGAAGCTCGAAGCTGCCGCAGGTGTGGCCTGCTGCTTCATTGGATTTTATCATGAATTTTAGGTCTCAGTTATGTAAGTGTATGTTGATTAGCTCTGTCTTCGTAGTTGAATGAATAGAAAACTGCTCATTCACATAATCGAGTCTATTTGTAAATAAATGAGCTGTTTTAACAGTCTCTTGCATGCTGATAAAAACAAAAGTCACTATAATTTAAAGACCTACCAAAAAAAAAAAAAAAAAAGACCTACCTACCCTTTAGGTAATGATAATAATGATAAAGAGGAACCCATGGTCCCAGGAATCTGTGTATATTATACTCATAACTATTAAAATATAACTGAATATTTAAGGCCAAGGATATAAGATACAAATCGAATAAGGAAAGATGCTTTAATACTTTAAAATCCATTAGGGCTCCTATAACTTTATCAAGTACTATGTAGGAAGCAGCCTTGAATTAGGCTTGAAGTTTGGAAAGATAAATTGTTATAATTTCTTTGGTTTACTTTTCCTACCCTTTTAAGTCAAATGTCATACTCAGACTTATTTTAAAAAATGAAGGCAAAAAAACATAATTTTGAAATATGATGCATGAAAGAAGGCGTCCCCTATACAGAGTAAAAGTATTCTAAAGTTTTCATCATTTTTATTTCAGTAAACAAGAACATGTTCTGATAACATTCTCATAAAATTTACTTTCCTACTTTATCATTTTACAGTACTCTATCATCCCCTTTATTATTACACACTAAAACTGTATTTATTCAATCAATGTGGTCTCTTTTCAGTCCCTACTTCCTCACTGCACTCCACTGGTTCTTATCATCTTTATTTACCAATCCACAATCCCATCTTCTTAGAGAAATTTTGCCCAGTCCTTGAGATCTTCTTCAATCCTACCCTTCTCTGCATCCAAAACTGCTCTCTCCTTCCTCTGAATTCTCTTACTTCATCATGAGTTCCATCTCTTATCTTTCTATCCCCAGTGCGCCTAAAACTGCTCCTTGCTCGTGACAGAACAATTATTTTAATTCACCTTAATAAATGAATAAAAAACAAATCTACGTGAAGACATTTAAACTGCGGATAAGTGTCTAATGATATCTCATTTGCTGTACAAAATAAAAACTACAAGAACAAGCATTAAAGATATTGGGGTTCAGCTTATGTGACATTGTACCTCAACTATACTTAAATAATAAAAATTTTTAAAGATATTGGAGTTTGTTCTTGACTGTCTGCCAGAGACCATGCTGTTGCATGCTTTGTCAACATACCACCTGTGACCATTTCTACACAATTTAAACAAATGTAGGAGCTATCGGTGACTTGGTCTGTGTACCAGGACAATAACTAACGTTTACAGTCTTCGGTACTGGGAGAGCAGATGGAAAATGTAGGGCCAAGGACAAGAACTATTAGGAATGATTGTTCAGAGTAAGTCAGTGAGAGCAGAAGAGCCCTTCTTCTTGGGAACCTTATATAACTGACCTTCAGCAGAAATCCAGCTGGTCACCGCTAGACAGGGTGAGGAGAGGAAGGAAGGGGTTTTACCTCTAATTTTTGAGAGAAATAAATAGGAGCAGCTGTGTGGGGTATATGAGAAGAAATTGGAAGAGAGGTGTTCTGTTGCAATTTAAGAAGCATGCTGTGATCTTTAAATCCCCCATCTTCATGACAGTTGAGAAATATAAGTAATGGATTTAGGCTGTTCTTGAAATTATATTTTGGTTCTGAAATGATACTTATTTCTGCACACTTGAAAGACTGAAAGACTTGGGGCATGACTGAATTCGGGTCTGGACTATCTAAATGAGGCCACAAAGAAACACTTGGAAGCTAATACAAAAAAAAAAAATCAATGTTATTGTCTTAATTAGCACAGCATTCTACACTAGCCAAGGACTTCCAAATACATAGAAACCCTAAATTGCTATGAATGAAACTGTCAAATGAAACTTTACCTGCCTCCCCATATGCTTTATTCTACATGTAAGACCATAGTGAGTTTTTTTAGGAATGTTTTTGCAGTGTCTTCTTTGTTTTTAGGAATGTTTTGCAGTGACAGAAAGACAATAGCCCCTTGTGCTTGGAATTTTGAAACCAATTCTCATTCTCAGTCTTATGTAGCTTCCTCTTGACCCCCAAATATTAATATGTAAGTCTCAAAACCAGTTATATTCTCTACATTTTTCCTCAACAAAAAGATTCACAGTGCTATCTCTGGTGTGCTGACCTCCATGGTATAGGCCCTCGAGCAATGTCTATTTTTATCTGGGACGTTTTAAGTCGATCTAAGTTCCTCCTAAGAGAATAGTCTAATGAAGTTAGCTCCTCGCTTTCAAGGATGGTACTCTGCCTTTAAATAAAGACTCTGCCTCTACATGTGTTCGACTGCTTTCCCACCTTGGCCATCAACGTGTGCACATGTCCCTTCCTGCCAGAGGGTAATTCACATTATCGCCCTTTCTGCTCCTCAGTCACCTCAGAAGATGGCTGTTCTGTGGATCTTGGCTTTCGAGTTGACCTCGAAGAGAAAGGATTCTACACAGAGAATTTCCATTCAGCAGCATGGGTTTTCCGAGGGGATGATGGGAATCCTGAGGACAGTCCCAGATGTCTTAGTAAAAAACCCCGACCAGTAGCTGGTAAGGACTCTACAGTTATGGTATAAAATAAACACCTTAGAGAACATGTAATCAAGTTCCAGGCAAGCCTCGGAAGTTGGCAAAATGGAGGGAAGCACACTCTATCTCTTAATATCGTGAAAAAATCTGAAGTTGTTAAAATAAAAACTGTCTTAAGAGCTCATTCAAACTAAGAGTTGTAATTCCAAACTTGGCGTAAAGATGAATGTAGAAAAGTTGAGTATTTTCCGTCCTAGGGGTAAAAATACTATTTAAAAATCATGTATTCTAGAGTATGAACAAGTAACATCTATTTTTCCACACCAAAATATAAGCATTTTATTAATTCTGCATTTTTAAATTCTTATTTGTTATACATAGATCTAGTTTTGTTTTTAAACATACATTAAATATACATTTGATATTAGCATGTATATAGTGTGATACATAAGATCTTATAGCCTGCTTTTTGTTTACTGCAGTTATTTAGTAATTCTATCTTCCTTTAATAATATAAATGTGTTTTTGCAGATTTTACTAATATTCTAATGATTTAATGATTTTATGGGATTATATTTAGTTAACTGAAACTATATATATTTCCCTAATGCAATAATAGCTTAATAATTTAAAAAAAACCCTATACCTGAATTACAAGTTTCAGCACGTGATATTACTACTTTGCCCAGTCTTTGCTGTAAAATTTAAGGTGTAGAGCTTTTGTAAACTTGTGTTTTATTGGTATAAATAAATGACCTTGATGAATAAGTCAACAACTTAAGCAAGCAAAGGTTCAAGTTGAAAATAATGTTTTAAATTAATTATGCAATCACGCATTTAACAAATATTGTGCCCACTATGGCCTAGGCACTGGTGGAAGTTTCTAAAGATACACAGAGAGAAGTGACAGATTTTACAAAGATGTACTTGTTTTCAGTACAAGCATCAAAATGTGCTTATTTTTATCTGAATCCCATTTATACAGACAAGATTGTTATATGTAAGATCGTCATTTATTTTATCTGTGGAGAGAAATAGAGACTTTTTAAATTTTTTCTCATAAGCATGAAATTCAACATTGGATGCTATTAATGAGGATAAGTTGTAAATCTAAATGAGTTCCTATGTACATGCATAAGATAATACAAGTTTTATATTCTGTGCATTTAGAATATTTATTTATACTCATATAGTAATAAGCTTAGCCATTCATCGGAAACGAAGTTTGAGACTCTAAATCCCCAAATTAAAAGAATTCAGAATGGAATCTTTGAAAATAAAAGTAAAGTATGAGGATCTAGGAATAAACTTTTTAAAAAATTTCTGTATTTAACTTTTGAGTAATAGAATAGTATAAAGAAAGGACACCAGGCTGAAAGTAAAATTTGGGAGGTTAAGATTTCTGTCTCTTTGTCCATCGATGTAGTCCAAGAACTTAGGACAGCGTGTGCCTCATCATAGGAAGCCAATATGTATTTGTTGAATGAATGAATAAAAAGTCCTGGATTTCAGTACTATTCAGAAATTTACCAGCTATGTGTCCTTAGAATAGTTACTTATTTATTGTTAGTATCTCTCTGCCTATCTTACAGTGTTATAAAAAATGAAATGAAGTTATATATGCAGAAATTATAACTGGCTATTTCTATACATCTTGACTATTTCTCTCTCTCACCCTTGTTTTTCTTAATTTTTGTGAGAATTTTGGATATTACATATTCACATATAAGTACATATATATACACATATATATTTTATATAAATTATAAACAAATACTATTAGATACTTATTAAAATTACAAATATTTATTGTCTATTTATTTATGGCAGGCAGGTATGAAAACTTACAGTGAATAAAATACAACTACTCCCTCACAATATCTTGGCTAACACCTGATATATGGTATCTGTAAAAAAGTACAATTATCACCATTTCTACAAAATGCTTATGGTCATCAAACAACAAGCATTTGATTGATTCACTATTATTTGCTTTGATTAAAAAAATTTGTTCAGTTTTGCCAACAAAGTTCACAGACACACGTGCATACATAGGCTTATATATATATGTGCATATCTATATGCACATACATATTTGTTCAATTTTGTCAAAAACTTTGTATATATGTGTGCATGTGCATTTGTGTATGCCTATATAATATATACATATCACATAAGGAAAACAAAATGTTTAAATGTTGTGAGTTTCATGGTACCATTAGTTGGACTGAATCTCAGTTCACGAATGTGGCAATTGTTCCTTCTTATTGTGACTAAGACTTGAAATGTTATCAGATGCTTACGTTTTCAACTATATGATATTAAGAGATCTATACAAGACAATGGAGATTTGAAGGAAAAGTGAGCTGAATGCAAATGAATAATTTTTAACTGAAAAATATCTTTATTAACCTAATGGCATTTTAAGATACTGAAATACTAATTTATATCTACCAGCATGTATTTTTGGGAATAAATTTTACACTTAAAAAAAAAATCCATCTTTATCCCATAAAAAAGCTCTTCTGTAAGTTGGAGATACAGATAAAGGTTTGCATCACTATAAAGTATATTGAGGGAACAACAAGAAAATTTTAGAGTATTTTTTAATATATGAGGGGTGTTATGTTTATGGAAATATTTACCCTTCATTTGAAGTTTGACATCTAACAACATGATTCCAAGGAAGTGTGTGATTTGAAGGGATAACATACTTGAAGATGTGCCCACAAAGTCTCTGAAAAGACAATGACATTCATTTGTGGCTTTTCAGCAACTATGTAGCACTCATAGATTATCCAGCAGACAGTGGCAGGGGAAACCCAGACTGTAAATCTTAAAATGTGAAAAAATTATCTTCAGAATGGGAGGGGAACATACTGCAAAACATTTTGATTGTCTCAAGTCTCCCACAGGATAATGCAACAGTTGAGTTCACCATTTAAAAACTTCATTGAATTGTTTATACTTTCACATACATTGTTGACATTCAATTTGCTTGACTGAAGAAAAAAAAAAGCCCTATGACCACAGCCTTGAAAGCTGTACCCATCTTAACAGTCTCATGTAATACAAAAACAAAACAACAAGTGTGATTTGATTTGAACCAACACAATAAAAATATTCCATTAAACAAATATCTGTTGGATAATCAATCTGTCAAAAGCAGAAGACAGTATCAAAAGGGTAACCTAGAGGGAGCAAGATGATTCAACAAGAGGGGACGTTAGAAATGATTTCTACAGAGGTCAGAAATAGTATTTCCGATTTTCTTTCTGCCCTGATTGGCTACCAGCCTGTAGCAGATTGTGAAAATATTCATTTCTGTGTCCTTGAATTTCTCATTTCTGTCCCTTAAATTATACTGAGATCCTGTAAATGGCAAATAGAAACAGTGATATGCAATGACTGCCAAAAGGAAATTAACAAAGTGATGTAGAGCCTCCCAGGAGCATAGACTAGAGCAGAGGACAGTTTTAGGGCTGGGATACACTAGTACTTTCCCAGCAATTTTGGCATGCTTTTCCTGATACTGTTCTCAACAGCAGAAGAACAGTGTATTTTCTTCAGACATTTTGGAAAAATAAACATTCCTTCAGGAATTCATACAAAGAGACTTTATCCTTCCTCTCTTTAAATGTTTGCCAATTTTGGCAGCCAGTGTCTAGCATGGAAAGTCTAGGAGAAAAAGTCTCTTGTCTGTCTTTAACATTACATTCCTAACACAAAGGAAAACACCTGGACAAATAATAGATATTCAGTAAATGTTTGTGAATGAATAACTTCTACTACTGGGCTACAAGGGATCATTAAAGACAGAGATGTTTGTTTCCTTGTTTTTAGCAGATATTTTTGTTCCCTAGCTGACCTAGGGGAAGGTCACATGCAAAAGCATCTGGACAGAATGCCTAACTTTTTACTGTATTCGTCAAATTCTCATAGGAAATTTGAAAAAAAAAAACAACCCAATGATTTACCTCATAATATGAGAGAAAATTTAATAAAGTAATGGCAAATCTCTTACAGACTCTGTAATCAGAAATCTTCAAACTGTAATTTAAGTTTATAATAATAGTATCTCCAAAGATCAGGGACTCACCTACCCCAATTGTCTGTCAGATGGTGAGGAAGAGATTCCTCACCAAGTGGAAAGCTGGAGTAAGGTCTTTTCCCACTCAAAATATAATTGTTAAATCAGTCATTTGAAATTCTTAAGCATTCCTTTGACCTCTCTATTGCTTATAATTCTATCCATAAATTGCCATTTAGGCATTCTGTAATAGCCTTTGAATATGTATCTAAAAAGGATGCAACTCTGCAAAGAAATGTCCTTGATCTCCAATCCAGACGAAGATCTAAAACTATCTGAGACTTGAGAAGTGAAATACAAAAATACCAAATGAAGGATTGGAAAGAAGCAGCAAAATGTATTACCCATAAATTCTAATGTATTCCTATTTTTTTAATAAAAAGGGATTCTATCAAATTATAGCTTTAAGGTATGAATTTGCCTTCCTTATTAATAGATGAGTATTTTTATTTTATAATTAATTACCTGACTTCTTCTCCAGAGACTTAACAATGGGCCTATTATTAATAACTTACTTATGGAGCTCAGGGAGTTTATCATTATACTTTATTAGGATTTGTTCTTTATCATTTTTAGATATTAACATGTATAGAAAAAAATTCATCCAATAAAGTATACCAATAAAGTATACCACAAGTATAATTTCTGGGGACAGATTAATAATCCCAGTATTATGTTACTAGTTCTTTCTGGTAAACCTGACCATAAATACAACCACTCAATATTCTGAAGGCTTTTGTTTATCATTCTTCTTTGGTAAATTTGTCAGCACTTAAAAAATGGACCTTCTGAAATCACTTATGTCTGTCAGATGTTTTCAGTTTTGTATTCGAGCATGATTCAGGGGTATTTTTTTTTCTAAATAAAAACAAGATGTAAATATACCATCAAAGACAAAATTCTGTGTGTCCACATCTCCCATTATGTAGATTGACCTTCCGCAAAAGGGACAGTCCCACAGAGACATTTTCTGCCTGATAATCCTGCCCTTTGTCACCTCTGAAGAGTAACAGCCCAAAGAGTTATGAGCAGAGATATTTTCAACCTGTGAGATTCTCACTTTCAAAAATTTGAACTGGAAAGATGCCCTTACTATAGTAAGCACAGAAGTTAAAATGTCTTGAGGTAGAGAGAAGAGGGCCCATGAGTGAGCTGAAGATATGAATAAGCCAAACTCATTAGTACACAGAAGCTGTGAAACACACACACACACACACACACACACACACACACACACACACACACA
>NW_024412377.1:75561605-75562560 GCF_014898765.1 Herpailurus yagouaroundi
ACACACACACACACACACACACACACACACACACACACACACACACACACACACACAAAAGCATGTACACACAGATCTCTATACAGAAAAGACGCTGTGAAGGTAGCAGGAAGAAAAGAGAGAAGATACATGGAAAAGAAGACTGAGAAGTAACAGGGCCACATTAATAAATGATCATTAGACTCATGTAAAAGTCCATGAACTCTTACTGTGAAGTCTCTAGAACTTTCCACCATCAATACAGCACAACCTTACAGTTACCAATATCTGCAAAGTCCACCCAGCTGTTCCCATTTTTTTCTGAGAAACTCAATTGTTCAGGCTTTCCTGGGCTCCTGTAAGACTTAAATGTACATCTAAGGATTCAGTTTTCCTATTTTCATGTATAACCTTGTAACAAATGTCTTATTGTGTACGGATCTGAGTGACTCAGACCTGTAAGGCTCAGCTGCCTTTTGGGAGTCATGCTGCCTTGGGGTGGTGAGCATTGCCCCTCTCTCACCATGTGACTCAGGTAAGTTGTTTAACTTCTCTGTACCTCAGTTTCCTCCTCTATATAAAAAAACCTGATATAAAGATTAAATTAGATAATACTAATAAGTGCTTAGAACATTTTTATTTGGCCTGATATATAATAAACAAGCAATAAATCCTAGCTACTTTCGTAATCATATTTGTGGTATCTAAAGAGTAACTCAAAAGAATGCCTTCTTTGTTTCCTCTTTAGTTCGAGAGCGAACCGTGAGGCTGTTCAAAGGGACTGGTGATTATCCCTGGGGATTCCGAATTCAATTCTCCAAACCAATCGTGGTAACTGAAGTGGATGCTAGTAAGTTGTCTCACTATAGCAGCTTTAATTCAGATCAGAACAACTATCTCAGACCTCACACAATAAATAGCCTTTGATATCATAGTCCCATAAAGCACACACATGCAATAGAAGCAATTTCTAAGT
>NW_024412377.1:75562570-75590391 GCF_014898765.1 Herpailurus yagouaroundi
TCATAGTCCCATAAAGCACACACATGCAATAGAAGCAATTTCTAAGTCTCAGTCTATCAAAAACTCATGATTGAAAGTGCTCACATCATGATCAAATACTTTTTAAAAGACCATGCTTTCCTGATGGAACATGCTCCTCTGGTAGACATATGGCATCGGTCTCCCCACAAAGAAGAGCCCTATCTGGACCTGTGGAAATAGGGTTTAGGCTCTGGAGACAAGGATCTTATGAGTAGTCATCCCGTATTTAATAGTTTCTAGGAGGAGTTCCATTCCCCCTACATTATTTCCATTACAACTTCTCAGCTTTCCTTATTTCCTAACAAGCAAATTAGAAATTTGTAGATGCCTGATGAAAGTTAGATCCTTTGCTCCCTGATCTATGTAACATGAGAATAATCTGAGATCAATGCTTTGAAAAAATTAGAGCCAGAAGACTAAAACTGGCAGGAACAGAAGATAAAGATATCTACACCCAGCTTGTTGTATTAGGGGAGGCATAATAAAGTTATCACAGAGGGAGGTCCAGGGCCTAGAGGGTTTCCGAATTACATTACAGTCCCCATCTGGTCTATGAATTCACCAAGGTCAGAAACTATTTTTTCCATCATTGTATTCTCATTACTTTGTGCAGAGTGTCTTAAAGGTAACAGAGTACATGCTCCAAAAATGTTTATCGATTGACTCCAAGAACCTTAGGGATAAAGGCTGGGGCAGCATGGGGCAGAGAAGAAGGGAGGAGAACCATCCAGCAGGACTATAATCCTTCCTGCTTTGCCCTCCCTTCTGTGATGCCATTATCACCCAAGGTCACACTTTGTTTTCCTTTTCTTGTCAACATTCAGGTGTTCCTTCATTGTATACTCTGATTCCACTAGGAATGTGTTCTCCTATCTGCAAAGAAGTGGATGACTACTCAGCTCTGGTAAAGGCCAGAGGAGTGACATCTGAGAGGATGAAATAGTTGCCTCTTAGCCCAGCATTCCACAGTCCTGGGCAACACCAGTGGGTAGGAAACAGTGTGCCCAGACAGCCATATATTTTTTCATATGAACAAGATTTTCCAATCAGTTCTCAAGAAATATTAAGTATCTATGTAGAATGTGAGATAATTCCTAGTGCAAAAACAAGGAAGTTTTATAGTTTTAAACCCTTCTCAAAGAAATTTCTTAGTATGAGTTATCACTTATGCCAGGTGATCAATGGCATAGATTTTGTACAATGCAGAGGATTAGTATCCTTTAAGCAAGAAGGGACCAACTTAGTAGTAAGCAACTTGGATATCTATTACACATTCGCTGATGTTTTTAAAGAAGTAAATTTACTTGCTTATTTACAATATCAAGGTAGAAACAAAATTTACTTTAAATATAAAAAACTATCATATTCATTGGATTCCTATTATGAGCAGTGTATTTTATATATGTCCTCCCATGCAATCTATACAACAGAAGTTGAAACTTGATATGATCACTTGCATTTAGCACATGAATATATTAAGGCTCAAACTGGTTAAGCAACTTGCCTAAAGGTACACGTCTGTATCATGACAACTCCAGGATTCAGATCTCAGAATTTCTACCCCTGGAAACAAAGTTCTTCCCCTATGACAGATATCTGTTCAGACCCTCTGTTGCAACTAATAAAGAAATCTGACTGCAAATGGTTTAAGCAATGAAGGGGTTGATTGACTCACAAAAGTTGAAAGTTCTGAGATAGCGTGGGTATTTGATTTGTTTCCGTAGCTCAATTTCATCAGAGGTATGAATTCTTTGACCCCAATTTCCTTGGTGTTACAAGCTTCCCATTTGGATTCAAAATGATCTCAGCAGTTCTAACTTTTTCATGGCACATCAGAGTCATAAAGATAGAGGGGATGGGCTTCAACCCCAAATGTCCTCAGTTTTCTGTGTTCGCTAGGGAATGCTATGAGCTGTTTCACTTAAGCCAAAGGCAAGGCAATTGGCTTTGCCTGACTGAGTTGCTAGGAAACCAAGGCCCACACTGGACTTGAGAGTGGAATAATGCTTCCTCACCTACCCCAAGCCACCCATAATGGAGAAGATGTTAGAGGACCTCAATGAAGTCTACAACCACTCGGCCTCAAGTCCTACTGACACAGTGACAGTCTGCCCCCAGTGAGTGATAAACAAGTCACCCAAACCAAGGAAACATTAACTACTGCACACAAAGCTGATGTTTTGTCTCTTCTTGATGCATTATTTCTTTCTAATCACATTCTTTAAAAACCCTGTTATTCTTATCAAAGAATATTTCATGACTTGATTTGACTTACTTCATTCCCAACTGTTGAAAAAGGTATTCAATACCTTAAAAATCACATCAACTCTTCTTAGCGACACTGACATTATCTCCAATACCTGTTTATGGCTGAGTAGGATTCATTCAGTGTATTACATAAAATAACTTTTTCTGGGGCGCCTGGGTGGCACAGTCGGTTGGGCGTCCGACTTCAGCCAGGTCACGATCTCACGGTCCGTGAGTTCGAGCCCCGCGTCGGGCTCTGGGCTGATGGCTCGGAGCCTGGAGCCTGTTTCCGATTCTGTGTCTCCCTCTCTCTCTGCCCCTCCCCCGTTCATGTTCTGTCTCTCTCTGCCCCAAAAATAAATAAACGTTGAAAAAAAAATTTAAAAAAAAATAACTTTTTCTCAATATTCTCCACTAAGCTTACCTTATAGACCCATTCTTCGCTGCTCTGGGTGAGTTCTGGGATTGATCTTAATTTTTTTTAGTCTTAGACAATGAAAGCACTGTTGTTTTGTCATTCTAAGGCCATATAATAATCACAGAACTACAGGTTAGTCTAGTATAATAATCAAAATTCTTTCATTTTTTTACCAATTTAGAATAAATTGCCTGAGCCTGCCTCATTCCTCCTGTCCTTCTTTTCCACCTGAAGGTCAATTTTTCCACCTTCTCATGGCTTTCAAAAACATTAGCAAATTGGGAATTGATGCAAATTTCTTTAAGGTAATAAAAGGAGTTCCTTTTTCTCAGATCCTATAATCTGAGAAATAGACACCAGTACCAAAATACAGGTGCAAAAGACTGGAGGAAATCACTATGATAGACAAAAGAAAGAGAGCATAAGTAAGCAGAAAAGCCTTCTTAGGGCTCCACAATGGTGGTCTGGCACCTGAGAGAGGACACAGAGAAGGAATCAGGATTACGTAGTTAGATCCTCCAATGGCAGTGCAGCTCTGAGAAATTCTGAGGCAGGCTGATAAGAAGACCCAGAGCAAAGAGTGCTCATTGGAGAAGTCAGGAGGTGGCCAGAAGCAGCCTGGCTCTAGTACGCACTCCAAATTCAGTCACTGGCTGTAATCAGGGACTTTCTGGTGAGAATGTAACCTTCGTGTGAGGTAAGGATATTAGAAAGTGTGGCAAGTGAAGGGTTTCAATTACAATCCTCACTGCAGGTTCTCTTAAAGGTATGTATATGTGGGCAGTGTAGACCTAAGACATCCATACAGGGTAGGAAGTAAAAAGCCCTCAGAAAGAAAAAAAGGCAAATCGAGAGGAATAATTCTAATAAAGGTATAATGAATACTATTTTCAAAAATAATATAGAAAGAAATTAAAGAACACCTAAATTAGTGGCAGGAAAAAATATGTATCATTTGTAAGTCTTGATATTTAAAGAGGTCAATTCTTCCTTAAATTGATCTAGACACAGAATCTGAAGTAAATTCTAGTAGAGTACCTGCTTTTGTTTTATTGGTAAAAATTTTTTCAATGAGATTCTAAAATATTTATAGAAAAGCAAAGGGCCAAGTTATTAGCTGAACATTCTTTCATCCAGGGAAAAACCTTTTTATTCTGTAATTAGGTATTAAAATGAAAATGCATGGATATATTTTTACGTTTCTACTTTGATGTGAGTGAATTTCCATTGGAGTTTACTTATTTTTCAATTAAAGTTCAATCAGTTAATCAAATATATAAATTATTATTTAGCAAATAATTCCCTAATGATTGGGGAGAGAGGGGTTTTACCCAAATGTTGGTGGAACTTGGGGACAGAAGGGTAGACCCCAAACAAGTGGGGAAAGAGCAGACGAGAATGGAGTCAATAGAACCCAGGTGGCCAAAGATAAAAACTGCAAATGTTGCCAGGTCAGCCTCGCTTGGCCCCTTAGAGCCCTTCAAAATGACAAGAACAAAAAACGATTGTGGGCTTAATAATTTCTGTACAGACACAAAGACGGGCAACTTTTTACCATCAAGTGGCTTCTGAGTTTTTACTATATTTTTAAAAGACATCTGGCTTAGGGGCGCCTGGGTGGCGCAGTCGGTTAAGCGTCCGACTTCAGCCAGGTCACGATCTCGCGGTCCGTGAGTTCGAGCCCCGCGTCAGGCTCTGGGCTGATGGCTCAGAGCCTGGAGCCTGTTTCCGATTCTGTGTCTCCCTCTCTCTCTGCCCCTCCCCCGTTCATGCTCTGTCTCTCTCTGTCCCAAAAATAAATAAATGTTGAAAAAAAAATTTAAAAGACATCTGGCTTAGAGGAAATAAATGTTTATTCATAGGGAATGTATTCAAGAATGTTTCACATTTTCCCTCTCTCCTTCTTTCTCTCCATCTTCTCTTTCCCCTTCCCTCATCTCCTCTTTCTACCTCTGACTTCACAAGGTTAGTGTTAAAGAAGTAAAATTCATAAGGAAAATAAAAATGACTACCCTTTAAAAATCAAACAGGTCCAACTTGGTAAGTTTAGTTACATTTTTGCCAAATACCCAAAACCCTTCATGCCTGTGTTTCTAGATAAAATAACTAAATGCAGTTTAACAAAATGTTATGATTTCTTTACTTACTGATACCTTTGTAACTGTTAAAGTGATACATAGTTAACTGTATCTCATCCATTCAAATGTGACACAAATCAAAATGTTTGCATTGCGTGTGACTTTGTATTTAGGAGGCCCTGAGGTTTTATAATAGGAAAAGCTGAAGGATCTCTACTGTAGCAGAAATGGTACAATACACAGTTAACCTAGGATTTTATTCAACATCACAAAGTGCTGCCCTGGCAGGGATTCATGTAGCTGCTGAGTCTACTTCTCTTTTTTTAAAATCTATTCCTCAATGCTGAAGAGCAACCTCTGAAATCCATTGTCTAGTCAAATCTGCTAAATGAGGGGTTGAAGGACTTTAAAATTACACGTATTTTCAGCACTTCTGAAAATCTCATTCACACCACAAAACATTGTTCTGGATGCACTAGAGAGGCTTAATTACACACTGAAGATAAAAAGATAAAGCAGGGAGACCTGTAGGTGGGATGGAAATGATTATCCATAACTATACAGAGAGGGAGTTTGCTGGTAGCTTACATAACTAATTGCCAACACCCGGCTGGCATTTGCATGAACATTTTCTATGAAAGCTTAAACGATTATGAGATCTGTTGGCATAAACAAAAGAAACAGATGTTCCAACTTTGATACCAAGCAAACTTGAAAAGAAAAGTATACATTTAGGGACGGGAAAACCATAGAGGAAATTATGGATAGGCCCATCTTTCTGGAAGTTCTAGAATTTAAAATGCTACTGTTATAGTGCAATTTTTTTTTTAATTAAAGGACAAGCCCCCTTTTAATTATACGTTTTTCAGATTCTGCACTATATGTAAATATGCATCTAAGGGTGGAATAGCTCAGCATTTAACTCTTTCCAACAAACACAAAACTATGCAGTCAAGTATACTGTTAAGGAAAAATACGTAAAAAATCATGGTCTTGCTTTCCTACCACCTCAATCCTTCCTGTGCAAGGTAGGATATATATACTTCCATCTGCTCCAAAGAACAGCCTGAGGTAGAGTTACCTACTTTGACATATCTTCCTCCTTCAAGAAGTCCCACAGCCTCAACCTCTCACCATATTAATAATGGGAAAATTTGCAGGCTGCACTGCAAAATACAGGATCATAGTTAATGCAATGTGTAACTGAAGCTCAAAGCATTCAAATGAGCTGTCAGTAGAATAACACTGCAGAAATAATTTTCTACCAACAAGGATCATTTTTATTCCCAAAAGTAAATAATGCAAAGATAAATAACACAAGGCACAAAGGATTTCAGTAGAGATTCTCCAAAGAGGATAGTCAATAAGCACACTCACAAAAAAATGGTCAGTATCAGTAGTCATCAGTGAAATGAAAAGGAAAACCATAGTGAAATACCACTCCATACCTACTAGGATGGCTATAGTAAAAAGTCAAAAATAACAAGTATTGGCAAAAATGTGGAGAAATCCATAGCACTCATACAATGCTGATGGGAATGTAAAATGATATAGATATTTTGGAAAACAGTCTGTCCATTCCTCAAAAGGTTAAACACAGAGTTACCATTTGACCCAGCAATTCCACTCCTAGGTATGTATGTGAGACAAATGAAAACATGTGTCCAGAAAAAAAAAAAAAAATCATGCACAAATTTTCATGGCAGCATTATTTATCTAGAAAGTGAAAACACAAATTCCCATCCACTGATGAATGGGTAAACAAAAGGTACTGTGCCCTTACAATAAAATGTTTATTCATTGATTCAAAGAAACATAGTACATGGTACATGGATGGATCTTGAAAATAAGTGATTGCCATGTGAATGATGCCAAACACAAAAGAATATTGTATACTTTCATTTATATGAAATGTCCACAACAGGCAAGGCTATAGAGACACAAAATCGATTAATGGTTGCCTGGAGCTGAGAGGTTGGGGGAAACAGAGTAACAGCTATGGTAATGGGAGTTTCTGAGGTAACAAATGATCTAAAATTAGATTGTGGCGATGGGTGCACAACTCCATGAATACACTAAAAACCATTTAATTTTACACTTTAAATGGGTGAAATATAAGGTCTGTGAATTATAACTTAATAAAGTTGTCAGAAAATGAATCGTTGGGATGCCCAGGTAGCTCAGTCAGTTAAGCGTCCGACTTCAGCTCAGGTCATGAACTCATGGGGTTTGTGGGTTAGAGCCCTGCATCGGGCTCTGTGCTGACAGCTCAGAGCCTGGAACCTGCTTCGGATTCTGTGTCTCCCTCTCTCTCTGCCCCTCCCCCGCTCTCACTCTGTCTCTGTGTTTCTATCAAAAATAAATATTATAGGGGCGCCTGGGTGGCGCAGTCGGTTGAGCGTCCGACTTCAGCCAGGTCACGATCTCGCGGTCCGTGGGTTCGAGCCCCGCGTCAGGCTCTGGGCTGATGGCTCAGAGCCTGGAGCCTGTTTCTGATTCTGTGTCTCCCTCTCTCTCTCTGCCCCTCCCCCATTCATGCTCTGTCTCTCTCTGTCCCAAAAATAAATAAACGTTGAAAAAAATTAAAAAAAAATATTATAAAACCGATTTAAAAAATGATTTGTTTCCACACTGATGGATAATTTAAATTAAAAAAAAAATGTTTACTTGGGATAGAAGACTTGTTACCAAACACACCTGTGATTATCTATCAGTTAGCATGCACTGATCAGCACCAACAGCTCAAACATGTATCTGCCACTTCTATCACACTCCTTAAAATTCTCTAATTATCACTTAACATTCCCATATTCAGATTCAATCACTTTTCCTCTATCCTTGTTCTTGGCTTCTCGGACAGCCTAGAATTTACAGTGCTATCATGGCGGTTATTTCTGTGCTGTCACTATGAATGACCATTCTCTCCATCTTGAAATTCTTCTCCTGCTCCTACTTACCTTACACTCTTGCTTCCATGCTCCTAGGATCCACCTGCACCTTCTTTGTATTCCTCTCTGGCTCTTCTTTATTCTTCAAGATTTTATCCTCAATGTTCTTTATTCTTCTCCTTACATGTGTCCCTTTGGTTATAAATTCTAAATCAATTTCTCAGGCCTTTCTCATATCCTAGGTATCAAAGATATTTTCCTACCAGCTCAATGAACATTTTCAATTTTTTCTTCCATGACTATCTCAGTACATCTAAAAGCAAACACATACATTCAGCCAACTTTTTTAAAGCCCCTGCCATATGCCAGAGAATATTAGGTATGGTAAGTACCTAATTAATTTTAATTTTTTTAATGTCTATTTATTTTTGAGAGAGAGACACAGCACGAGCAGGGGAGGGGCAGAGAGAGAGAGAGAGAGAGAGAGAGAGAGGAAGGGAGACAGACACAGAATCTGAAGCAGGCTCCAGGCTCTGAGCTGTCAGCACAGAGCCCGACTGGGGCTGGAACCCATCAACTGTGAGATCATGACCCAAGCCAAAGATTGACACCCAACTGACTCAGCCACCCAGGCACCCCAGGAGGTACCTATCTGAATATGTATGTATGTATGTATATATATATATATATGAACAAAGAAACAAACAATTTCACTTGTCTCTGAGGTGCTTATACTCCATTAGGGGTAGAAAGGCAGATAGGCAAATAAGTGCAATAAAGAGTTTTAGGTCCCACAACAGCATGTTACACCTTCCATTCATTTCCAGTTCCTGTGTCCAGAGTCACATTGCAGACCTGTATCAATTCTGATAATATCCTTGCTGATCTGCTTATCTTAATCCTTTCCCATTCTAAATCAATCTTCTAAAAACCACTGCATACATATTTTCTGCTCACAAACTTTTGATGGATCTCTATTGTTGAAATATCAAGTACAAATTGATCTTCACATCCAAGACCCTTTACAAACTGGCCATCTTTCCAATCTTCCACACTCACCCTACCCACCCACACTTCTGCTCTAGTTGCTCCGAGTCATTAAATTTTTGGCATGTCATAAAACCTTCTCATGCACCTTTGCTCAGAAAACTTTGCCTTCATGGAGTGCCAGCTGTTTGAGGTTATGCTAGTTTTAGCAACAAAAAAATATTAACGGCTTAAGATAATAAAGGCTCATTAGTCACTCACATTAATTGTCCAATGTGGATGTTCTTGGTTGGAGGGTGACTTTGTCCCCTGTAATGTTTTCATATGCAAGCTTATTTGTTCTTGATTGTAGCCTAACCTAGGGCACTGAGGCATCTGCATCTCGCAGCAAGATAGGAAAAGAATATGAAAGGTGGTCCATGGGACGTTTTTATGAGCCAGGCTCCTAAGTGGCACCCACCACTTCTATTCACATTTCAGTGGCTAAAACCCCATCATTTTTCCCACCCAGCTACAAGAGATCCTGAGAAAAGTTGTCCAACTGTGATCCCAGATAGAAGAGGAATTAGGTTTGTGAATACCCAGCAGCCTTTGCCACCATGTTCTCTTTATTATTCCCCCTTAAGGAGAACCTATTTATTCATTAAGGTCAAGACAAAATTCCACTTCCTTTGGAAAGCATCTCTTAACCAGTCTGATGGAAGTGAAAATTCCCTTTTCTGAAATTTCCCAATACCTATTATCTTTGTTACTTATTTTACACTTGCCACTTACTGTATTGCAAAGTTACTTTTCTTTTTGATTATACATGTCTTATCTTCTGCAGTGTAATTCTAACTTCCTCAAAGATACAATTTTTAGGTCATCCACTCATTCATTCACTATGTATTTATCAGAAGATATATAGGCATATAGGAGACATCATATATGGTTACCACAGGGAGTACAAAAATTGGCAAGAAGATATTTCTGAACATATATTGTCCTTTTGGAATTCAGTTCAGAAGGCATTGCCATAAACAAGTCCTTTGAGTCCTTTAAGACTATGGAGGAAATTTATTCAAATGGTCAACCATACCATGAGACTTTATTATAAGGATGATGTTATGTAAATTAAGGATATATCAATTATTACTTTTGACCTAACTTTCCTACATTGATTGACTGTTGCTTATCCAAGCACAGAATACCTCCCCCCACTATCATAAATAGACTTAGACAAGCTATAGTCATTGTTAAAAATATTCAAAGTCATGTTACCTCACCAATTGAGTCATGCTTTAAGATTAAAAGTCTTCAAGGAGGTTTATGACACTCTGGATACTGACAGCCTAATATTGCTGCATGATGCTCTGCAAGTCTATGAGCTTGCACCCAGCACTCAGATCAAAGAGAGGGGAAGGGAAAATGTTGCTATGGCTACTGTCAGAGAAATTGCTACCTATGCTTTCTTCTAGGATTTTTATGATTTCAGGTCTCACATTTAGGTCCTGATTCCATTTTGATTTTATTTTTGTGTGTAGTCTAAGAAAGTGGTGCAGTTTTACTCTTTTGCACATAGCTGTCCAGTCTTCCCTACACCAGTTGAAGAGACTTTTTCCCATTGCATATTCTTCCCTCCTCTATTGAAATCAATTGCACATATAATTGTGGGTGTCTAATTTCTGGGTCTTCTGTTCTTTTGATCTATGTGTCTATCTCTGTGCCAGTACCACACTGTTTTGATAAGTATAGTTTTGTAATGTAATTTGAAGTCTGGAATTATGATACCTCCAGCTTTTCTTTTCCTTTTTAAGATTGCTTTGGCTATTTGTGGTGCTATTTGTTTCCATACAGTTTAGGATTGTTTGTTCTAACTCTGTGAAGAAATGCTGTTGGTATTTTGACATGGGTTTCTTTAAATATATAGATTCCTTTGGGTAGTATAGACATTTCAACAATATTTGTTCTTCCAATCCATGAACATGGAATGCCTTTCCATTACTTTGTGTACTCTTCAATATCTTTAACCAGTTTTTTTTTTATAGTTTTCAGAATATGGATCTTTTACCCTTTGGTTAGGTTTATTCCTAGGTATTTTACTATTTTTGGTGCAATTGTAAATGGGATTGCTTTCTTAATTTCACTTTCTGCTGCATCATTATTAGTGTATAGAAATGCAACAGATTTCTGTACAATGATTTTGTATCCTACTACTTTACTAAATTCATTTACCAGTTCTAGTAGTTTTTTGGTGGAGTCTAGGATTTTCTATATGAAGTATTATGTCATCTACAAATAGTGAAAGTTTTACTTCTTATGAATTTGGATGCCTTTTATTCCTTTTTCTTGTGGCAAAATGATACAATGGGAAAAAAGATAATCTCGTCAACAAATGGTGTTGGAAAACTAGACAGCTACATGCAAAAGAGTAAAACTGGACCACTTTCTCACACCATACACAAAAATAAACTCAAAATGGATTAAGGACCTAAATGTGAGACCTGAAACCAAAAAAATCCTAGAAGCAAGCATAGTCAGTAATTTCTCTAACATCAGCCAAAGCAACATTTTCTAGGTATCTCTCCTGCGGCAAGGGAAATAAAAGCAAAAATAAACGATTTTCTGCACAGCAAAGGTAACAATCAACAAAGCTAAAAGTTAACCTACTTATGGAAGAAGATATTTGCAAATGACATATCCAATAAAAGGTTAGTATCTAAAATCTATAGAGAATGGATTCAACTCAACACCAAAAAAAACAAATAATCTAGTTAAAAATAGGCAGAAGACATGAACAGACATTTCTCCAAACAAGATATACAAATGGCCAGACACATGAAAAGATGTTCAACATAATTCATCATCAGAGAAATGCAAATCAAAATCATGATGAGATACCACCTCACACCTGTCAGAATGGCTAACATCAAAAACGCAAGAAACAACAAGTGTTGGCAAAGATGTGGAGAAAAAAGAACCTTCTTGTACTGTTGGTGGGAATGCAAAGTGGTGCAGCCACTGTGGAAAACAGTATACAGGTCCTTCAAAAAAGTTAAAAATAGAATACCCTATTATCCAGCAATTGCACTATTGGGTATTTACCCCCAAAATACAAAAACCCTAATTCAAAGAGATAGAAGCACCCCTATGTTTACTGCAGTATTATTTACAATAGCCAAGATATGGAAGCAGCCCAAGTGTCCATTAACAGATGAATGGAGAAAGAAGAGGAGTATATATTTACAATGGCATATTATTCAACCACAAAAAAAGAATGAAATCTTGACATTTGCAACAGCATGAATGCAGCTGGGGAGTATAATGTTAAATGGAATAAGGTAGCCAAAGAGAGACAAATACAATATGATTTAATTCATGTGTGGAATTAAGAAACAAAACAAATGAGCAAAGGAAAGAGAAAAACTAAGAAACAGATGTTGAACTACAAAGAACTGATGGTTACCAGCAGGGAGGTGAGTGGGGAAATAGGGGAATAGGTGATGGGGATTAAGGAGGCCACTTGTGATGAACACCGGGTGACGTATGGAAGTGTTTGCTCATTAAATTGGTACACCTGAAACTAATATAACTGTATATTAGCAATATTGGTATTAAAATACCAACTTTAAATATTGAATGTTTAATATGTCGCACATTCAATATATTGAAATATATACAATCTTCAATATTAAAAATATTAAGACAAACTTAAATTGTAAATAAGAGTCATTAAAAACTATTTTAAAAAAGAGGAAATGGGCTTAAGCTGATGTAAAAAAGAAAAACGAAATTTAAACTGCTACACAAAGAATCTTGGTCCAATATATGGGAGACCTTATTAAAAATGAATTAACCTTGAAATGGCTTATTATGCCCCTTTTTGTTTTTACCCCGAGAGAATATTAGGTATATAACAGTAAATACAGATGCTAAAAAACCAGGAGATAAAATAAATAGCCTCCAGAGCGGTCCTCCCCACCTCCAAAGCCTAAATCCTAAGGCTTAGACTATTTTTGGCTTCCTTTCTGAGAAAGCTCAGAAAGGAGCCTCTACAAAGTAAAAGCAGCTCTTTATTTTTTTTTTTTTCTGACCACTCCAAGATCTGTTTTTGCCACAACTTCATAAGTATTTCAATTACTTGTTCCTTCAACAATCCTGCAGAGAAACACTGCCCCCACCCCCCTTTTTATGGATGAAGATATTGAGGTTAAGTGATTTTCTCAGGGTTACAAAGAGACCTAGCAGCAATGAAGGAATGAGAACTAGCAGTTCAACCTTCTGGTGGATGAATAGATTGAGTTTCTGAGCAGCCTTGCTATTATATTGCAAAGAGGCCATGCGGACGCCTGGCTGAATGCGCAAAGAAACCGCGTCCAGGAAATGAAAGGGAGGCTGGGAGGATAGCATTTTCCTTCTTATTAATGACATAGGCAATTGTCTAAAGTTGGAAAGAAAGGCCTTTTAGAGAGAGGCTTTTAAAAAGAGGACAAACAGCAGGGCACTCAATATGGGACCCCTCCTCCATGAGACCCTTGTTGTCTGTCTACTTGCAGACAGCGCCGCTGAGGAAGCCGGGCTCCAGATTGGAGATGTGGTGCTGGCTGTCAACGGCACGGAGGTCACCAGTGTGGAGCATGCAGAAGCCGTGCACCTGGCAAGGAAAGGTAGGTGGGCCAGCTACAGAGTTCAGCGTCATTCTGAAGAAGCAGAGGGCTTCGGCGCACCAGGGAGTTCAAACACGATGAGGACACTACCCAACAGGTGTAACCGCACTTCTCCCGCCAAGCTCCTTTAATACCTTGGCATCAACATGGTGCTTCATAGCAATTAAATCATTTTTCAGCACCACGTTCCTTCTGTATTGTAAAGTGAAACCAGAAAATGGCAGCAGAATGTACTCTATTTATTACAAAAATATTTCCTGAAACTCTTTGCCACGAAAAATGTCATCGTAATAACACTCTCATTTACAATTTCTCTTCCCTTCCTCCTGTCCTCTCTCCCTCCCTTGCCTCTGTGTTCCTTCCTTCCTCTTTCTCTCTCTCTTTTCCTTTCTTTCCATCAGTTTTTAGTGGTAAGAACCTCAGGGTTTTCATGCTTAAAAAAGAGAGAGGAAGAAATAAAGAAATCACAAATCTAAAGTTTTCACAGATTCTCCTAGGGCCACTTAAGGAGGGCCTTTAAACCAATTCTGACACCGATGGAACCACGGAGAGAATAATAATAATAATATACGCCCCTGCCTACCCTTCTATCCACGCACATTTTGTGGAAAGGTTAATACCGTCTTCCACTCTGCAAAACAAGTTACTTTCTTGACACCATGTTACAAATCCTTATCTCCCCATAGACCTAAAAATATATAACTGGTAAATGCTGTGTTCCATCAAGGGATTATTAGGTGAAGTGTCCTATTCCTGGCCTCCCAAAGGCTGCATACATATCTCTGTGTTCCTGAAATATATCCTCAGGCACTGAGCTATAAAAATTTGTACATTTTGTTTAGGCCACATGTGCCGTAAGTATAACTTGCTAAACAATAAATATTGTTTGTCCTTTCTCATGATGCCATCATGCTTGAGGGTTAGCAAGAGAGAGAGAGACTTAGTGTAGACCAGGATGAGAAAATCACTAACAAATTTTGTATCCTGAGTAGCTATTGTAGACTCTTTTTGGTGCAGAATTTAGCTGAATATGTGGCTTTTCTGTGGAACTTGTCATGTACCGGGTCCACCAGAAATCCAAGGACACTGTCAGTTAACATGTACACTACCTACTTGTAAGTCCTACCTAAATATTTATCCTATGTGCAGCAGAGATAAGAAATGAAGGTAATATGGTAACAATTATACTAATGAATTGGTGGTATCCCCCATAAGAATGGGATTTAGCTGTTCCTAGGTTCTTTCTCACAAATAATTACTTTTCCAATTTTTTAGTTACAGAAAACCTGATGTTAGTAATATTTCCACTCTTAGGACTTCTTTTATTTTTCCCCAAGGAACTTAACATTCTTGGTAACACTGAACCATTCAGCCTCTGTCAGTTAATGGAAGGCAGAAAACATCTCTAAAACTTAAATAGAGGATTTTCTCTTCTGTTTCAGAAAGATGATGAATTAACATTGATACTGGAAAAGAGCTACACTCAACACCCTAGTTTGTGCTGCTCCTGGCAGTTATTTGTAGCATGCCTTTATCTGCTGTTACAATCTGGGTTCTACCAGCTTGGCCTCCCTACCCCAAGAAGACCTTGACCCTCAGAATCTCCTTGTATCTTTGCTAAACCTTCTCAAACACAACAGTGGAGATACCTCACAAGCAGGAAAGTGAGTTATAGATCTGAGACGCTACAGTAAGGAGAGTAAGAGACTTATAGGGAAACAAGTCCATTTCATACCTGTGTATGTTCAGGGAGATGGGAAGTGTGGCCAATAGTAGAAGAGAGCCAAGTGTCTCACGCAAAAGAATGCTGAAGGACGTATTCTTAGAGCTTTTCTCTCCAGCTTGGTGCTCAGCAGCCAAAACCCAACTTAACCACCCTACCGAGAGCCAGACAAACGGTAGCACCTGTTCCTCATGGTCGGTGGGAAACACGTAGGTGGTCCTTGAGCCCAGCTGTATTACGGAGTTGATTGCTTCTTCCTCAGGCTGAATCTCTAAGACTAATTGATTATAACACAGCTCTTAATTGGGAAATAATAAAAAGAGATGCAAATAAACAAAATAGAGAATAAAAAAAGAGAAAGGTAAAACTTCTAAATAATTAAATACTACTTTGAACAACTATATAACAATGTGAAAACTAGATAAATAAGAACATTTTCCAAAAGTATTTAAAGTGCCAAAATCAGTAAAAGAATAAATAGGAAATTTGTCTAGACTCTAATAAAGGTATTTATAAAGAAAGAGACTGTCTCACTTCTCCCCCATTTCCACCCCCAATTCATCCCCCATTTTATAAGCACAAGATACCAGTCATTTTTATAGATGAAATTTATCCAACTTTCAAAGAACAAATAATTCCTATTCTGTAGAGTTTTCCAGAAACTAGGAAAGAGTGAAGGCTTCTCAGTTCATCTTATTAGGCTACTCTAACCTTGATTCCAGAACAGGGTAAGTGTAGTATGAAAAATGAAGGAATATGTCCCTTTTACTTATGAGTGTATAGATGCACAAATCCTAAGAAAAAATAATAGATACCTGAATAAAAGTGTTTATTAAAATTGCATATGATACATCATAACAAAGTAGGGTTTATCCCTAAATAAGGATGGCTTTATAATATTTTAGTACAATTCGTCCCATTAATGGACCAAAGAAAAAAATTGCATGACTATCTCAACAGAACAAAAAATCATGTAATAAAGTTCAACAAATGTATATATATTTTAAATTCCCTGCATAGTAGGAAGAGAAGTTTCTTTTTACAACTTGATAAAGATTATCTACCAAAAACCTAATCGTGAAAAGAGAAAAGTATAAAAGTATATATAAAACAACAAAACACTTAATAGAGAAACTTTAAACATATTTCTTTTGAGACTGAGAAGAAGAATGCCAATTTTAACAGCCTCTGTTCACCATGATATCTAAGGTTCTGACTTGTTCAATAACACAAGGAGAAATAAAGGTATATGACCTGGAAGCAAAGAGATAACACTATTATTATTTACAGATTATATGATTATAACAAAATCAATAGACCAATGCTTAGAACTAATTAGAGAAAGATTGACCAAACCAAGGTCTCCTTATAAAAATCAGTAGTGTTCTTCTACACCACTAATAACTGAAAAGAAAAGAAAAGGAATCTAATATATGTTTAATAACAGCAGCAACACTACAAGGTAGGAAAGAATTAATCCAACAAAGAACATGCAAGAGCTTCATGAAAAAATATTTACAACTCGACCAAAGTACATAAAAGGAGACTTAAATAACCGGAGATATATAGTATCCTCATGGATGGAAAAACTTTGTAAAGATCTTAATTCTCCCAAAATTAATCTAAATATTCAATAAGTTTTCAATAAAATTTTATTAAAAATGTTTGAGTAGCTTTTCAAACTTATCCTTAAATATATGTAGAAAAATAAAAGTCTACAAATAGCTAGATCATTTATGAATAGGGCTAGCAAGGACAAAGGAACCTTTCATACCAAATATTAAGGTATATTGCAAAACCATAATAATAAGTAATAAAAAGGGTGGCATTCACAGAAATATACCAGTGGAATGGAATGGATTAGAAAGCTCAGAAACACACTCAAGTACTTATTAAAACTTGATATATGATAAAAGTAGCAGCACAATGAGGAGAGGATAAAATTTTTACTGCATCATTTTTACAGAGAACCATAAATTGGATGGATTCATACCTTCATATATTATGCTTTATATTTTATACCATATATAAAGGTGGACTTCAGATGTATTAAAGTCCTTGATTTTTAAGTTATAAGCATAATGTCAATAAAAGAAACTAGGATAATAACTTTATTTGTGATCAGAGAAATGCAAATTAACAGCAAGGTGACACTTTACATCCACCAGATTAGGGGAATAAATAGAAATCAGATTATAGCCAGCTTTGGTAAGGAAATGAGGAAATGAGAATCTTCATGTACTCTTGCTGCGCTACTGGCATCTCAGAGAGCAGTCTGGCAACATCTAGTGAAGTGCCTATAAATCCTTTGTCCTAGCAATTGCACTTCTGTGGCTATAAGCCCAAAGAAACTGCTGAGAGGACATATGCAAGGACGTTCATTGCAGCATTCTGTGTGATAGAGAACAGTTAGAGGCAGTCTGAGTGACCATCACTAGGGCAATGGATAAAGAAACCAACAAGAGATGCATACTCTGCACCTCTGTGCCTCACTTTGAAACAATATACAAGATGTGCATTTGGCCAGCAACATTGGTAGATGCTAAAAAACGTGGTTTAGAGTGGGGGGAGAAAAAGAGAGAAATAGAATGAGATCTTAGCATAACACCGTGTGTGTGAAATAAAAAGACACACACAAAGGAGTGTATCCACAGTCCTATATCAAACATGTTCTGTGAGTGCCTATTGTGAGGAGCAGAATGTGTGAGAAGAATTGGGAATGGAGGCAGAAAATAAAGTGAAACAAAACAAAAGGGGTCTGCACTCCAAAGACTATTGTGTGCAACAACCTGAGTGCTATGATGGGCTCAGCAGTCTGCACCCAAGTTCGTGAGCAACAGACGAAGACCTCCTAAATGGCACCCACACACACTTTTAGTTCCATCCATGTTCTAAAATCTATAGGTGGTAATGATGAGGGAAGGCAAAAACAAAAAACAAAACAGGATTACAGAGAGGCAGTGGGGCTATGAGAAAAATATACATGACCATGAAACTAAAAAAAAGGGAAGAGAAAAGGAAAGAAATAATGGGAATAATTTAATTTTTATGTAGTGCTTTACATATTCAATTTTAGCAAGGCTGTTAATTGGGCAGGGTGTTTCTGGAATGTATAGAATTTAAAGCAAGCTCTTAGGGGGTTCTCTTTAGGACAGAAAAGTCACCAACTTGTTGAAGAAAGCAATAATCATGAAATAACAAATGGACCTTTTGTTAAATTTATATAATATATAGAGGTCTTGAAAAGTATATTTACATAGTGTCCAACAAAATAACAAACAAACATGCGGTTGTTTAAAAATCTAAATGTTTCCTCTTGCCTCTTGTACCTGTTTGCATAAACTTCTTAAAAGTCTGATATCTTTTTTTTACCTCTCTATATTTCTGTACAGTTTCATTCCTATGTATTTTAAACTTTTGTAAAATCTTATTTTATTACAGGTTGCTCTTTTGTTGATTTAGATTATCTAAACATCAAATCACTTTCCTCAAAACCTTAAATCTGAAATCTAACTGTATGTCAGACTCACGCAAGAATCTCTTTTAAAAACAGAATTCCTGGTGGTGGCCTGCATGTTTGTAATTTTAATCAGCTCTCCCTGATGATTCCTTCACAGCAAGCCCAGCATAGCACAGAGCTCAGCGTCTTGGAGGCATGGCCGGCCAAAAGTTTGCAACCATAAGATTAAAAGTCTATTTTGTTACCTTCCAGTACAGGCTTTATCATGTCTCCCCAGACTAGCATAGAAAAGGGATCTACCATATGTAACAAGATCAAGTTTTCAACAATTCTACTGAAATAATAGTCCCATTCAATAATACTAAATAATATATTAGTATATATTACATTGTATAATATAGAATAATATAATATAAAATTAAAATTATCAAATAATAATCCTATTCAGAAATACTAAACACACACACCTGCACAAATTACCTTAATTTTGCCAATGGGAAGACTAAAGCAGATTTTTAAAAAATGTTTGGGATCCCAATGGGAATAACAATAGCTCCATGTGAATGTTTATTTCATTAGGTCCCCCATCCTTCTGGTTGGGGCTTTTGTAGGGCTAAGTGCTTGCAGACTGAAATAGGAGATTTAATCATCAAGGAAAAACACAGAAAAGAAAGAGGAGAGGAAAACAATGAAGCTTTAATCAACCTGGAAGTCCTTTGGGGCCGTTCCATTCCTTTGTCTCACCAAGAACAGCTTTAGTAAAAATAAGTACAGAAGTGCATTGGGATGTGGGACCTGGGCAGATGAACACAGTGCCAGCCCACCACGCAGCCCCGGGGACAGCGCACGTCTTGCACATTTCTCTTCGGCACCTGCAAGGGTGGTGGAGTTTGTCTGACAGCCGAGGTGCGACTCCGACACAGCTGAAGATTGGTGGCATAATAAGAAGACAGTGATCCAAAGAGAAAGTGTGAATTAGAAAAAGAAATCATTTTTCTCTCTCCTGTAGCTGTAAATAACCTCACCCATAACACCTTACTTCCCAAACTCTAGGCCCAAGTGCTAGGGAAGAAGAGTTTTGCCAGAGAGCTTCTCTTTGAAAGGGCATCATCACCAAAGAGCTGTATTTGCTAAAGACATGGATTTTCAACCTCGTTCATCTGCACTTGACTCTTTCACTTCAGGCCATTTGTCTTCCCATGTCCCCCAAACAAGCAAGATTTCTGGGCTGTCCAGTAGAGGAAGGCAATGGCTGTGTGATTCCTTTCTCTAGGGTGGGGAGACACTTAGAGAAAGACATAAGCAAGGGGAAAAACTAACAATTTTGTTGTTGCAAAATATTGGGATGGAAAATGAAAGTATACAGGGGAAACTAAATCGTAGTCAAGGAAAGGAAGAAGCATGGTGGTTGGCGACAAAGACTGCTCCTGAGCAGGACCTCTCCGCAACCGAGATTTGCCTGGCTACTTGCTACTGAAATTGTGGTCTGACATCAGCTGGGAACCTGTTACAAACACAGGATCTCAGGCCTCATCCCAGACCTAGTGAAGGAAGATGGCAATTTAACAAACCCACCTGGTGATTTGCATCTGCATGTAGGTTGAGAAGCACTAAACTAGGGCATCTCCATATTTTTAGCTCCCAGTAAATTAACAGATAAATAATAACAAAACCAGGAGGGTGTCACTGTTCGTACTTCACAATTAATTCCTTTAACACACATTCATGCACACGCACGCACACACACACACACACACACACACACACACACTGCAATGACTATATAAATAATCTATTTGGAGATAACATAAAAAATCTAAAGTCTCTCTGAGCATCAGACCCTCTGGCCCCTGATAGGACCTGCAAAGACTGTAAAACCACCATCACACAACAGCTGTTTGGAACTCGGCAACTCCCTGTGTGTCAGGATCATGTCCTCACTCCGAATGTAAAAAACTTTCCTTTAGTATGATGACACCACGTGGCAGCAGGACCATCTGTGTCCCTGCCCCAGAGAGAATTTTTTGGTGAACCAAGTTATGTTTATGGCCAGCTGAAGCTCAAGCTCAGCCTGCTCAGTGTCAGAGAAGCCCATACGCAGTGTGTGTAAGCAAGAGGAAAATGACCTCAAGGGGCAGGCGACTGCAGCACCACATAAATAGATTGGCAGACGTGTCAGCCATGCATATGAGTCCAGAGTGCGGTCCTTCGGGGACTAAAGTCCAAAGACAAAGACATTTGTGGGTTGCCGGTCAATCTGGAGCATTGCTTCTAATTTTTCTGGATGTCTTTTTGACAGGAGCTTAAGGGCAGTTCAATAAATTAAAATGCATTTACATGGCAATGAAGAATTAGCTTGACACACAGAGTTATTTAATTACCAAGGTGCTTTGCGTGCTGCTAAAGTTAAGACCATGTCAGCCTTTCTGGGACAAATCTTTATTTTCAGGGCCATGTGGCTCAGCCAGGAATGATCCCCTGGGTTGGAGCTTGTCATTTATATAAGAGGAGTCTCCTCACTGACCCCCATTTCCATAGACAGCTCTAAATAGATCGGTAATCTCAATGTCAGACATCACGATGAAGTCAGCGCTGCTAAGGCCAAATGTCCCCCTTCAGGGATGTGGCCTCCCTCTCGGAGGAATTGTAAATGAAGTCATACCCCATTTGCAGTCTTCAAAGCGTGTCAGGGTTGCTGTCTGTTGGAGTGACATTCAGAGAATTTCTTGAGGCATCAAGAGGTAGGCATATGATGAAAGTCTGTTTCCATACTGGCAACATCAAAGCACAATTGGTAAATGGTGACCTTATATTATTAGGTACAGGGACAAATTCCCCCAAGCTATGCACTGTACTGATCATATAGGAAAGGGGGCACCACTGAGGTACAGGCCCCAAGGAAGTCACCCTGAGAAAGACGTACACGGAAGCTCAGAGTCAAACCCTCAGCACTAAGTTGGACAGAAAGAAAAAGGGATAAAAGCATGTGTGCCTCAGCTTTCCTAGAATTTCTGTCTACTTCCAAGTTCAAAGGTTTATAATTGATTTTGATCAGGAATAGGTGACAGATGTATTAGCGGTTTAGATCCTCCCTTTAGCTAACCCAGGTCAAGGAACCTAGTTATCTTGAATAAAAGTAAGATAGAAAAGCCAAACATCACCTATATTCCTTTTTCAGATATAAATCAAAATATGTTAAAGATTTAGCTTGACATTATTATAGACAGTGAGAATGAACAGACTTGAGTCATCCATGATGAGACCTGACAAGACCACATGGTTGAATACAAAGTACTAAGAGCTGGCAATCCCAGGTCCCACATCTGACTGAACCCCTTATGACCCAGTTATGGCCCTCAAAGAAGTCACTTTACCTCCCCTGGTTTCATTTTCGTCATCGCCATGAGGGATTGAATCACTAAGGAACTCTCTCATCCATTCCAATCGTAGGATTCTATTTCATTTATCCCATGTATGCAAACTGTAACCCCCTTTTCATCCATTCCTTCTGAAAAGTGACAGTCTTTTCTGTTGGTTTAAGATTTTCAGCCACTGCACTATCCCAAATTCGTTTCTCTAGGTCCAGACATCTTGACTCTGGTGGTGGGATCTGACATCAGTCGCTGTCCCAATACCCCTTGGCCCACCTGCCGCGGCTACTTACATAAAAGGACTCACTCCGGTTTTGTGAAGGGTTGGAGGAAGAGGTGGTTTGTGCTGAAGCATGATGGCTGCCTCCACTATTACAGACATAAGAAGGTAAATTTGCGGGGAGAGGTAAGGTTGGAGTGGGTAGGAACAAGAAACCCTGGCAAGTGCAGTCAGTCCATTACCAAAGTAGTGTCTTGTAAGGTACCATGTTGTAGGATTCTGGAAACAGTGTTCTCTCCCGTGGCTTTTAGAGTTTTCCTTCCTCAGAGGTACAGAGAATTGTAATTTATTTTCTCTGCTGCTGCATAAATCAAGGCTGGCATAAATTTCTATCTCGTTTATTCCTATTTTCAGATCCTCTGTGAAAATTTCCTTATCAAAGCCCAGAAAATAAGAACCAAAGTGCATACCTAGTACCCTAGAGAAATCAAAGTGGACTAAGGCAAAGTGCAGTAACATCTCGCTGGACCACAGAGCCTGCACACTGTTCCCTAGGTTACAGGGATTGACGTTAGCAAGGCTTCTGAAGCCTCCGAGAAGCTGCCTGGAATACCTTGTTTGATTTCCCAGATTTCAATAGACTTGAGATTTCTGACTATAGGTGGAGGATGGATTCTTTGGGGGAATGTTCTCCAAATAGGCAAATGCAGTCCTCCTCCCAGACTTTTCTCATTCTGCAGGTGTGGGATGGGGCCTGTGCCCGGGGATCTGGGGAAGGCACTTCAAGTGAACTACCAATCTGCAGGCCATGTCCTGTCAGCGCAAGTGTTTTCTTAGCCCCTATGCAATATGGTGTTTAATTTGTTTTTTTTTTAACCTATTTTTGAGAGAGAAAGACAGAGACAGACAGAGCATGAGTGGGGGAGGGGCAGAGAGAGAGGGAGACACAGAATTCAAAGCAGGCTTCAAGCTCTGAGCTGTAGCACAGAGCCCAATGCAGGGCTCAATCCCACAAACCACATGATCATGACCTGAGCCAAAGCTGGACACTTAACTGACTGAGCCACCAAGGCGCCCCTAATTTGCTTAATCAGATGCAAACATCATAAGATTCAGAGATTTCTCACAGAAATCCTGATTTCCAACTTCTCTTGAAAAATTCCTCAGTGCACTTGTACCGCAATGTTTATAGCAGCACTCTCAACAATAGCCAAAGTATGGAAAGAGCCTAAATCTCCATCAACTGATGAATGGATAAAGAAATTGTGGTTTATATACACAATGGAGTACTACGTGGCAATGAGAAAGAATGAAATATGGCCCTTTGTAGCAATGTGGATGGAACTGGAGAGTATTATACTAAGTGAAATAAGCCATACAGAGAAAGACAGACACACATGTTTTCACTCTTATGTGGATCCTGAGAAACTTAACAGGAACCCATGGCGGGGGGGGAAGGAAAAAAAAAAGAGAGGTTATAGTGGGAGCGAGCCAAAGCATAAGAGACTCTTAAAAAATGAGAACAAACTGAGGGCTGATGGGGGGGGGGGGGGGGGGAGGGAGGGGAGGGTGGGTAATGGGTATTGAGGAGGGCACCTTTTGGGATGAGCACTGGGTGTTGTATAGAAACCAATTTGACAATAAATTTCATAAAAGAAAAAAATTCCCTAGCAACAGTTGGTGGGAGCTGACTAGCAGCTGCCTCTTCTAGGAGCACATGGGCTATCCAGTTCAAAGACGAGCTCACTGTGTCCTACTGACTTCTACCCTGTTGGCTTCATTCAGAACCACATGTGTGAGCTACCTCTAATAAGTGTGAAAAACAGGAGTTTGGGTTGTTTCCCTTGTATGTGACACAATCTTACTTTCTGAAACAAGGAAAGAAATATATATCAATTAAGAAATCAATACCCTTTGTAAAATGAGGAATGATTTTGCACATTGAATCATCGTGAAGAATCCCTTTTCCTAGCTTGTGAGTCACTTATTCGTGACATACACAAAGAGGTGTCTGACTTTTGCAGGAATGTGAGCCATTGCCACTTTGAAAAAACTTTGTCTCCCTCCAGTGCAGGAAAATAGGATTCTCTGTAATCAAGATGAGAAATGATGAGCCAGCCTTGTTCTCTATATATTCTGATTATTAAAGTGAAATAGGCCAGAGGTTTCCAATGTGGGTATGCTTCAGAAGCCCCTGCAGAGTTTTCCAAAGTACATGCAAAAACCATCTCCTTCCCCCAAACCTCCTGAATGGGATCCTGGTAACCGTATGTTCTTTTCTAAGCTCTTTCAAGGTAATTCTCATAGAACTGATTTGTAACCTGGGTGAGTCCCAAGGCAAAGTGCATTCCCATCTACAGTCAGAAGACAAAAACAAAAACAATAATGCAAGTTTACCAGTTTTTCTTTAATGGGATAGAGAGTTCTTTATCTTGAGATTGTATCCTTTCTACCCTTTGCTGATAATTTTTGTTTCCTTGTCACTATGTGACATAGTGACAAGACAACCTTAACTTTTCTTTAATGGCCGTCCTTAGCAAAACAAATACATAAAGCAACCTATGTCAAGTACCCCAGTCCCTGAACATTCTCATTATACAGCACTGAGCCCAACCATTCTCAACCACCTGATCCAATATTTTCCTTCGACCAGCATGCATAATAGCATTTATAGTAAAAAAAAAAAAAAAAAATTTAGGTTCCCCATTCTTGAAATTCAGAATGGTTCATGGGATCCAGTGTTTTAGGGCTGGATTTGCCAGGTGGCAATCTCGGGACTGCTGCTGCCTGCAGATGTTATGTTTGGCTTGCACGATGTTTTTATAAATTTTTTAATTAAATGCATTCGGGTGAAGCATGTGCTGTCCAATTTGCCATAATCCCTGGTACTCCTCATTTCCTTACACTGAGTCCAGTCATTTAAATTACACAGTAGGCCCTCTAAGATTTTGAGTGTATGAATCCTGGGGTAGAATTTATGTGGAAAAATTAAAAGTGTGGTGGTATTGTGGTTAAAATTAAAATAATTTTTTTAACTGTTTCTAGTCCTCATTGGGAAAGAAATGTGGATCTTATAGTCAGTTTGGATACAGAACATCATTGGCACAATAGGTTTTAATGTGGAGATAGTAGAATATAAAAATAAGGCTTTATTATTATTATTTTTTTTGATGAAGGACCAAAATCAGATCTCCTATGGAGCTACAAATTCCAGAATACATTATGTATGATCTTTAGAATAGACAGCAAAGACTGAGAAGAATTAAGGGGGCATAATAAGAACATGCCAGGATAAATTAGCAGAAAATGAACTCAGCCATACAGTATTCACTCAAGCAATAAATATTTATCAACTGCTTTTATGAGCCAGGCATTATGCTAAACTGTGGAAACATATATGAAAAAGAGCTGGTACCTGCCCTATTTGTGCTAATGGTTACATAGAGGAGACTGATATTAAGGAATACATTCATGGGGCACTTGGGTGACTCAGTCAGTTAAGCATCTGACTTCAACTCAGGTCATGATCTCGCGGTTTGTGGGTTCGAGCCCTGCGTCAGGCTGTGTGCTGACAGCTCAGAGCCTGGAGCCTGCTCCAGATTCTGGGTCTGCCTCTTTCTCTGCCCCTCCTCTGCTCACACTCTGTCTCTCTCTGCCTCTCAAAAATGAATAACCATTAAAAATTTTTTAAAAAATAATACATTCACAAAAAAAATTGCAATTCTGAATAGTGCTATAAGTAAAATTACAAGGTGAGAGAAGAGAAAGTAGCAGTCTGGATCCAACCAAGAGATATAATCACACAGTGATTTAAATAAGTGAAGTTTAATACAAAGTTACTAAACTATGATAACATAATAACTATAGGCTATAAGAAAACTATATGGTATGGGGTGGGGGAGGGGGTCCCCAAGCAAGGACAAACTTAGAAGTAGTTAGAAGTAGGACCCCTCTCCAAGGCTGGAGATTCAGATCTCCTTGGGAAATGTAGTTGAATCCACTGAATCGCAGGGAAGCTCACTGGTTTGCTGGGCCATCCAGGGGCCTGCAGATCAAGTGTGCAATCACAGGGCAAACAGGAAGCAACACTTTGGATCACAGATGGGGCAGATGTACAGAAACAGGTAGCCTGTGCATGGCTAGGTAACAAGAGTGGGGATGCCAGTGTGGCAGGAGGCCTGGAGCACAAGGTGTCCTTGTAGGAAAGATATTTCTGGAGGGTGGTGGTATGGGGAAAACTGCAGGAGACAAATGTAGGGAAGAGGAGAAGTGAGCACATGGAATCAGGGTGCCAGCATGGCCAGGAGACCTGCAGCATAAGATGGCCATATGGAGAGGGTCACAGGAAGGTGACCACTAGGCCACACTGGAGCTGCAAGGTCTACAGGGACAGCATGTTGGGACAGAACACCCCCAGGTGTCCACATACCCACACTGCAGGACCCATCCTGAGCCACTGGCAAAGGCAGGAGCTCCCATGCTTCCTCCAGCAATGTGCCTCCAGCGCCCTCTACTGAAAAAGCTTAACACCACACTTACTGTAAGAGAACTGTAGAAAGGCATTCCATCCATTATTGCGGAGCCTATACTGAGAAGTAAATTCGGAGCTGAGAATCAATAAGTTCACAACTGGCACGAAAGTAAAATGGAGGGTCTAGGATAAATTAAGAAAAGGGGGAATAGGTAATAAATTCCTTCTTGAGGATATAACATTTTAGCTGAGGCCTGAAGGTTGAATACAAGTTAGCCAGACAGGAAGTTGGAATGAGCATTCTCCAGGCAGAAGAAACAACACGTGGGAAGTCCCTGAGCTGTAAAAAAGCTTGCCAAGTTTAGATATCTCCAAGAAAGCCCAGTGTGGTTAAAACAGAGTGCACAGAGGAGGGTGGGGAAGGTGGGGGGTCAGGTTAAAGAGTTAGGTAGGAGGTTGGTGATATGAGAGGTCTGAGTCAATGACAGGGATCTTTGGATGTTCTCCTAACTACAATGGAAAGCCACCAAAATATGTTAGGCAAAGGAATTCTCTAAAGTTTATTCTGACTGTTACATGGAGAATAAATTGGAAGAGGATAAGAGTGGAATGGAAATACCAGTTAGTTAGCTAGTCCCATAGTCTAAGCAAGAAGAGATAGTGGCCTTGACCAGGGTGGGAATAATAAAACTAAGTGGACAGATCTCCACACATATTTAAAAGCTAAAATCAACAGGATTTGGCAATGAATTAAATGTGTCAGAGAAAGGGGATATAAGGGACAATCAAGGATGACTTCAAAGTTTTGGCAAAAGTAACTGGCTGGATAAGGAACCATTTACTGAAGAGGGAATAGGTTACAAGAGTACAGGTCAAAATGAGATTAGTAGTTCAACTTGAACTACTATGGTATACATAAAGAGAGAATTTATAACATTGTATATACTGCATATGTTATAGTATAGCATATATATAGTACTTAAAGCCACATAAATTGATGAGATTGCCAAAGGAGACAATATAAAGTGAGATGAAAAGAGAGCCCTCAGCTTAAATCCCAAGGGTGGACAGAGTAGCAGAAAATAGGAATAGAGCATCTGGGTGGCTCAGTCAGTTAAGCATCCAACTCTTGGTCTCAGCTCAGGTCATGATCCCACAGTTCGTGGAACGGAGCCTTGTGTCGGAGTCTCTGTGCTTGGGATTCTCTCCCTCTCTCTCTCTCTCTCTCTGCCCTGCTCCTCCCATCTCTCTCTCTCTCTCTCTCTCTCTCTCTCTCTCTCTCTCTCTCTCT
>NW_024412377.1:75590401-75596686 GCF_014898765.1 Herpailurus yagouaroundi
CTCTCTCTCTCTCTCTCTCTCTCTCTCTCTCTCTCTCTCTCTCTCTCAAAATAAGTGAACTTAAAAAGGAGAGGGAAATATGGAGGGGGGTTGAGAGGGGTAGCCAGAGAGATATAAACAAAAAATGTGTCATGAAACCACGATTTTTTAAAAAGTTTCAAAAAGGAGGGTTACCAGTGTCTCCCAGTGCTGCTGAAAGGCCATGCCATGATGAGTATTAGGAAGTATCATTGAATTTGGCATCATGCAAGTACTTGGAAGTTTTAGTAAGAGAAATCTAGCTTACACAGCGTGAAATAATTAATGTGCATTGAAAAAATGTAAACAGCATTTGTAGACCAGTCTTTTGAAAAGCTTGCCTATAACATAGACTAGAGAAGTAGTGTGATAAATGAAAAGTATTTAGTTCATTTAGCGTGAATTTAATTACTTATATAATTGGGTTTACATCTACTTTTGTTATTTTTACTTTCCATTTGTCTCTCTATTCTGTTTCTTTTCCTTACCTTTCTTGCCTCCTTTCAATTAATTAGTTGTAAAATTCCACTTAACTTGGTAGTTATTAAGTCTTTTATTACTCTTTTGTGATTATCAAAAATATTCCAACATGTGTTTAAACTTATTAGAATTGAATATAAATTTGTACACATACTGATTTATGGGCACAAATAATATGTTTGTGTTACCATGTATTTTAATTCTCTTTTTTTTTTTAAATTTTTTTAACGTTTATTTATCCCTGAGACAGAGACAGACAGAGCATGAATGGGGGAGGGTCAGAGAGAGGGAGACACAGAATCTGAAACAGGCTCCAGGCTCTGAGCTGTCAGCACAGAGCCCGACGCGGGGCTCGAACTCACGGATCGTGACCTGGCTGAAGTCGGCCACCCAACCGACTGAGCCACCCAGGCGCCCCGTCCATGTATTTTAATTCTATACAGATTGCAAATCCTCTAAGATATTATTCTTTTAAACAACCAATATTCAAATATATATACATATATATGTGTATATACATATATGTATATATAGAGAGAGAGAGAATGAGAGAGAGGAAGCATGAGGAGGGAAGGGGAGAGAGAGAGAGAGAGAGAGAGAGAGGGAGGGAGGGAGGGAGAGAGAGAGAGAGAGAGAGAGAGAGAGAGAGAGAGAGAGAATGAGAGAGAATGAGAGAGAATCCTAAGCAGGCTCCATGCTCAGCGAGAACCCCAACACAGGGCTTGATCCCACAACCCTGGGATCATGACCTGAACTGAAATCAAGAGTTGGACACTGAACTGACTGAGCCACCCAGGTGACCCAATATTTTTTTATATTTACCCACATATGTATCTTGTTCTATTGGTATTCATCTGTTTCTGCATCTTCAAGCATTTAACCTGGCAACATTTTCCTGAACTTCTCAAGAGAAAGCCAAAAGAACACTCTCCTTGTCTCATTGTGCTTCATTCTGTATATATTCTTTGGACATACTTGCAACTGTATAGTTTAATAGCAAATTAACCCCCAAAGATCTTAATTTTAATAATTATATTGTCAGTACTAGTTCCCATTTGATTTGTTTTCTGTAGTTTCCTGCATATGCTGAAATGCTTCAACTTGTTCTTTATTTTTGAACGTATTTAAAAAACTTTTTTGTTGTTTTTATTTATTTTTGAGACAGTGAGAGAGACAGAGGGTGAGCGGGGGAGGGGCAGAGAGAAAGGGAGACAGAATCCAAAGCAGGCTCCAGGCTCTCAACTGTCAGCACAGAGCCTGACACAGGGCTCAAACTCAAGAACTGTGAGATCATGACCTGAGCCGAAGACAGATGTTCCACCGACTAAGCCACCCAGGTGCCCTTATTTTTTAACATATTAATCATAGTCATTCTAATGTCCACCCTTTATTAGGATCCCTTATAGGTCTGTTTCTGTCATCTGCTTAGAATGATAAGGCACTAGTTTCCATTAGAATGATAAAGGTACTAACTAGTCCCAGATCATTTTAATCTAATCAGTGCTAAAATAATTGTAAGGCAGCTTTCAGTCCTTGTGAGGGTTGGCCTTTTTGCCATTCACCCTGACTCCCAGGGCCATTGTTTGGGGTACTAACTCAGAGCCTGATTTATCTGGACCACCTCCCTGATGGGGTCTGAACTCTATTAAGGCTATTGAAAATTCTTCTTAGCTTCTCAGCCTTTTCCTATGAAGTGACCCCAATGTTGGGCTCATCTCCTGCTGGATTTTAACCCCATTATTCTTTGCTGTCTTACAAGCTCTCTGAAGTATTTGAAGAGGCATTTATAAATATACCTTGACTTTTCTATTTTTCTCAGTAATAGAGTGGTATTAATTAATTAGTCTGCCATTACCAAAGCAATTCTAATGACAGCAGAAAAGGAAGTATGAGGGAAAAGTTGTCTTGTTTCTGTTTTTAAGGTACAAGGTACCAGTTTAAGTGTGAATGTTGCTGAGGGTAAAGTCAAACAGAAAGAAAAAAGTTGAAGATGTAGGTAAAAAGAAATAACTAATGGATATGTTTACCTTATAAGCCATCTATCTTAAAATTTGGGTGTTTCTAGCTCAGAGGTACCAGAAGAGAAATTGAACTTTATGAAGGTTAAGACTGAATGTTCAGCCAGATTAAAAACAAAAGGAAGCATTTTCTGTCCATTATAGAAAACAAGCCAGCTTTTGTCTGTTCTATAAATCTGTGCATGCAAGAACCCAAATGTGGGTGTAGGGGGTGGGGGCTAGTGGGGACTGGAGACACTTCTCACACTGGGCTTTACAGTGTTATGCTTTAAATACTTGTCTCTATTTCGGGAGTTCTGATCGTCACAGCATATTTACTTTGCTATGTTGGAGGAGGAGCCCAAGGGACTGAATAACACACAATAGTGTGAGAGACTTCATTTTGAACAAAGAGTAAAATTTGGAGCATGAAATAAGATTAATTATTTTGTTATATGTTTTGAATCTCTTTTGTAAGTGAAACTTGCTAATCTTCGATTTCCTTTTATGAAAGGAAAGTGAATGATATTCCCTTCCAATGTTGCCAAAATGCTAACAATTCACTTGCAAAAGCTGTAAAGCTCTAAAAGTAAATGGAGACAGGGCGACATAGGATAGAGTGCAGGATTTGAAGGTGAATCTAGCTCTATAGCCTCCAATCTTAGAATAGTTTTTTATTATGACTTTTAGTAAACTAAGGGTTACCAAGAAATGGTTAAGTCTTGGTATTTGCCCCAGAACTGATCCAAGAAACAGAGGAAACCAGGCTCACAGAATTGGTTTGATTGAACAGTAGAAGGAAGCAATAGAGATGATTTCCGATGGCACGTTATGGTTTTGCTTGTTACCATAATGTTTCCATGCTTTTAGATGCCCAGTTAACCGTATGAGGAAACAGGATATTGGAGGTCTGGGGAGAAATCTGGCTAGAGATTCAGTTGTGTTAGTCATTTGAATATAGAATTGGCACCATATGCCATGAGATAACCTAGGAAGAATGGAGCTTACAACAGAAGGAGCTTAGGTCAAAGCTATTGGGATGAGGACAGAGCCAGTCAGAAGTCTGGCTCGGGAATGAAGATCCAGTATTAGAGGTTGAACAGGAACAGACAATGAGACAAGAGAGGTCTTATGATCCCAAATGCCACAGACAAATGTGTTTCTAAAAGGTAGGAGCAGTCAATGGAGTCAAATGCTGCTATGAAGTAATTTCCTTCTGGATACATACCTCTTAGTGGGAGAATGGACCTCCCTTGCTATGGCTGGCCATGTCTGCCTACATCTTTGATCTTACTTTTTCCTGATCTAAGGCAATTTGTCTCTGTCATCCTGAGGGGAAACTCCCTTAAATGCATATTTCTTGTAATATTCTCTCTTCTCCCCTTTTTGGGAAACTCTCAGAAAGAGTGATCTATTAACATCTTTTACTTTTTTTCTTAACCCACTGCAATCAGGTATCTGTTTCTGCTCACATGTGATTGTTGAAATCATAATCATGTCTAGATTATCCAGGAAAAGAGTGTAGGATGGGAAAAGCAATGGGCCACTGACATTTCATGGGGCATAATGTCTACCTGATAAGGCTCTTACATGGATTAAATTAAGTAACACTTGTAAACTAATAATTACAGGGTCTTACGCATAGTTTCAACGTTTATTTATTTTTGGGACAGAGAGAGACAGAGCATGAATGGGGGAGGGGCAGAGAGAGAGGGAGACACAGAATCAGAAACAGGCTCCAGGCTCCGAGCCATCAGCCCAGAGCCCAACGCGGGGCCCGAACTCACAGACCGCAAGATCATGACCTGACTGAAGTCGGACGCCTAACCGACTGCGCCACCCAGGTGCCCCTTACGCATAGTTTCAAATACTAGATTCCATCTCCTTGACCCATTGTACCCTCTTCTAACTACCTGTGGTCACATAGTTCATAAGTGATTGCAGATTCAAACTGAGGTCTGCTTGGCTGAAAAGGCTGCCTGCCTGCAAACTACCTGCTCCTGGAAACCACAGTCCCTGTCCCAGTTCCCAGGTTCACACCTCCACACTGGACCTCACCCTGCTAATCTGCTTCTACCCCAGATATCAGCCTTCATTGGCTGCCACCCCACTTGTCCCGACACCCTGACTGTGTCAGCCCCCAGAGAAAGTTGCAGGATAAAAGGGAGGTTAAGGTAAGAACTATTAAGTAAGATGTGTGAGCATTATTTGCCAAGTTCACAGGAATGAAGCAAATAAATACCCAATGAATGGAAGAATGCTTGTGGCATTCAGAAATCAGGGAATGAGTCAATATATGCATGTGATCAATATTATAGGGGCTCTGCAAATTTGCAGTAAGATTTCCAATAAGTTCATTTCTTAAGTTTCAATACCTTATGGAAACCTTAATTTGTAATTTAAGAGATGCCCAGTAGGTGGTGTGGCTTACTCACAGATGATTTTTCAAAGCCAACCACAGACAGTATAGTTTGAATCATAAAATTCTTATTAATGCAGGAAGAGTTTGGAAAAATAATTTAGACCATCTTCCTCCTTTTCCAAAATAGGAAAATAGGGATTAAATAGTATATAATTTACAACAGAAGATCCAGCACTTAAACCAGGTGGCTGATAGTCACCTGAAACTCTCCTATTTATACTTGATGCTAGCCTCCAACTTCGGGTAACTTCCCCTAGGAAAACCATGCAATCACTAAGCAGCTAAGACTGGGTTAGGAGTGTGTAAGTATACACAAGAAAAGTTTTCTGCCGTGGGATGACCACATTCTTAGGATGGAACTCTATTGGAGCTATTTATACAGTATAAGAAGTCTCAATAAAAAGGGACATTTAAAATGCGAAGAAATGCACTCCTTCACCTTTCTGACTTTCTCCCACCACCTCCTGCTTTTTCCCCTACAACAAAATCCCACCTTCCAAGTGTTCCCCATTCAGGTTGTAAATTAGAAGAAAGCCAGTTTCCAAAAATGGCTTACTTCCCAGCCTACCTCAGAACCCAGAATTCCCAGAGATAAAGGCAAGTTCATCATATCATGTCCACTTCTAAAAGACATTCCTGGGAGAAGTTCACATCCATTCCATTACTGGAAAAATGATTATTGAAAACTTATTATATGCCAGGGATAGAGCTGTAAAAATAGTAGTCAACACCAACTATTCTCATGAAATTTTATTTTACTGTAGGAAGAGACAGAAAAGAAACAAGATAATTTCAGACACTGTTAAGTATTTGGATTTGAGAGTGGCTACAGGGAGGGATGGGATTAGGAGGCTATTTCTGAGGAATAGTCAAGAAAGTTTGTCCGAGAAGATGATATTTCAGATATAACAAAGATCCGGAGGAATGATTTCAGCAGAAGAAACAATTAGTGCAAAGACCTGAAGAGGGAGTATTAAGCTGTCTTCAATCATTATATCCTTAAAAAGCATTAGGTAGCTCATCAGATTGCATCTTCAAACCTGCCACCTGATGAAAAGAAAGATATTGAAGGAACTAAAGTTTAAGTGAGAGAAAGGGGAAGCTGGAACGAGTCAGGTGTGTCCCTTTGCCTTAAGGCATAGACGTGGGGGAGAAGGGAGGCCAGCAGTGTGACACTGGGCTGGGGCGGGGGGTTCCACAGAGGAGACATCACAAGAAAGCAGAAAAGATTTAAACCAAAGGGACAAACTAAGTCCACCAAATACAAACTGTATTTGGTACTTAAGAGGTACTTAAAAGTAGCTCTTAAAAGAGCTTTTAAAATAGCCTGCTTATTTCCATCTCAGTGGTTCTTAAAATGTAGTCTAA